>NC_134274.1:81264975-81564975 GCF_031893055.1 Leptodactylus fuscus | reverse complement strand
AGCAAGCTGCCAGCTCTCCTGACTAGCAAGGACGAGCCTGCTGCTGAACCAGCGTTGATTTGTCGCAGGTTTATCTTTGCTAGTTGGTAGAGCTGGCAGCTTGCGGTTACGAGGGAGATTTCCTTTTGTCAGCGCAACGCAAGCGCTGAGCAGGTAAAGCGCACGGACCCCATAGACTATAATGAAGTCCGTGCGCTTTACCTGCACAGCGCTCCTCCTAAACACTCTCCTCCTGCTACTCCTGGACTTGGTGACTCTCCTTTAGTCGAATAGTGGATTCCCCTGAAACAGACATTTTCCCCATAGACTATAATGGGATTCGATATTCGATCGAGAAGTCGAATATTGAGGCTCTACTGGAAACGAATATCGAATCTCAAATATTTCACTGTTGGCTCATCTGTAATAACCACTGCACAGTGTATAGAAGCATCTGCTTCTAGCGCCCACCATTATCCGTGTGCCTGCTGGATGTTGGACCCCCGACCTATCTGATACTGTAGCGCCATCCTAAGGTTAGGCCAGAAATAGAAAATCATGGACACCCCCTTTACCCCATGTGTTTGTCAAGGAGGGGATGGGGGACAAATCTGCAATTCTTTCCTTGTTTTTTGGGCTTTGTTTTACAGCACAATCTTTATTGGGTGGGTTAGTAGGATTACACCAATCTCCTATTTATAAGGAATTCCTGTTTTGCAGGAATATTGTAACTTCAATATGTTTTTCTAAATGTCATTACAAGATTCCTGGAAATGTTCACAATGTGATGAGATGAATCCTCCTATTGCAAGACATTGTAAAAGATGTCGGTCTCTTGGTAAAGATCGGCTTCCAGACAAAACTGAGAAGACTAAGGCTTTAAAAAGAAAAGAGATGGAGGATTCCCAAGATGAAGGCATTGATGTCCCAGATGGCAAAAAAAACCAAACACACACAAGAGCTGCAAGATTGTGATGTCACTAAAAAACAGGATGAGCCAATAGAAAGCTGTGAATCCCGGGAAACGGAGGACTTCTCTCAGCCTTCCACATCTGGGAGCGTTGCATCTTGTAGTCAGGAAGAATACAGAGAAGTGGAAGCAGCTCACAATGAACGTTCAGAACAGAGTCTCCCACTTTCTAGCATTGCACCATGTGTAATCTGCCTGACTAGGCCAAAGAATGGATGCATTGTACATGGCAGAAGCGGGCATCTCATGGCATGTTTTCCATGTGCAACAAAACTGAAGAAGAGAAACAAACCTTGCCCTGTTTGCAGGCAGCCAATTCAGATGATCGTATTAACCTATGTCAGCTAAAAGTCAGGCCAATTCACGTCCAAGGACCCTTCATGAAAATGCAAGAAAAAAGAATTGAACTGCTTGGTCTCTAGGTGGATGGTGGGGAAAGGACGATCCGAATCTTAAGTTCTCACTTGACTTGAAGGAAGCCAAAATGTCTTCCCAAATGTTTCTACTACACTGGCTTATTGAAGCATTTGCACATCTGTAAATAGGTAACATGTATATAGGGCAGACATTACTATCTGATCTCCAGTAGACCAATGGCTTCAGTGTGTAGGAGTCACCGGCACCAGTCTAGGCCCTCATAGACTTTAGTAGAAAGTTCTAGGTACATGAAGGCTCAAACCAGACCTTGTCCAAATGCAGTTTTCTTTTTCGTTGTGGACACATAATGGCAAAACAAATGCTGTATTTTACTGTCCCAACAAAGTGCTGGAGATTATATTTCATCTCATCCCCACTTCGCTGAAATAAAATGTTGCGTTTTCCCCCTAGACTTATGAGGGTAGGCACAAATGCAAAACACAGCAGAAAAGTAGTGAAAGGCGCAGGCATCTTTGGGATTGTTTTTGCTGCTTTTATTCCATGGCGTTTTTTGGGCTACATTTTGCTGTGTGCTGCCTTAGCCAAAGGGCTCGTTCACATCTGCGCCCGGGACTCCGTTTTGCAGGTTTCTGTTTCCTGCGCAAAACAGGGCAGGAGACAGAAAAGACATTCAAAAGTGTCCGGCCGTGAGCGTTTTATGCTCTCCGTGGCGTTTCCGACCCGTGGGGCCCCGGCCTTAATGAGTCTTTTTTCCTAAAGCTAACTTAGTGTCTATCCTTACAATGTGTGATCAGCACTGGTGTGACCATAGGAACACCAAGTGCCAGGCAGAAGGGGGCAGCTGCTCTTTAGGAGGCTATGTATTAGGCCCCCTCCCCCACGTGTGTGAATGCGCTGCTGGTCCTGGGTGAACATTGGGGATACATTGCTTTCCTATTAGGGGGATACATAGAAACACTGCATACAGCCATCACAAAGCAGATCTCATCATTGGGCTTCAGCCATCGGCAAAGGTGTCTAATTCATGCCTGCAAATGTTTGTGACCCCGCTATAAGCAGGTTGTTATACTTCACATTGGTAAAGGTTGCTGAGACAACTGAGTGCCCTAAAAATCAATAAAAGCTGACTGAAAATGTTTGCCAGTAGCTGAAGTCTAGGCCAGGGGTGCTGACACTTTGTGAGCATGTGAGCTACTTTAGAAACTTACCAATGGATAAGATCTACTCTCCATTTCTTGTGGGCAGGGCGGAGCGTGAGAGCAGGAGACAGCTCTCCGGTGTCTGCTTTCTGACAGCGCAGGCGGAGAATCCTCTCCGGACACCGGCAGGCGGGGGCGCCCCAGCCCTGACTTCCAACGAGTGCAAGGCCCCGGCCTGCCAGTGTCCCGAGACCATTCTCAGCCTGCACTGTCAGAAAGCAGACACTGATCCCGCCATCGACCCATATGTCCTTCGCGATCGACTGATAGATGGCGATCGACGTATTGGGCACCCCTGGTCCTAGGCTCATTGGCTACCTGGTTTCTAGGATTTGTTCTGGCTAGTTTTCACAGTTTTGATGATGTCTTCTGTGTCAGTATATGAGTGTGTGTGTGTGTGTGTGTGTGTGAATGTGCACATACATACATACATACATACACTCATACATATACACATAAACATACACACAAAAAAAAAACAACAACATGAAAGTGAAGACAAAAATACGCCACCTGTTGGGCTGCTTCTGCATTTCAGGGCTTGTTCCCCTTACTAATAGCAGGAAAAGTTTTATAGAATTGTTGGTTTCTTTTGTGTTGCTGAAAATATTCTTTTTGTTTTCCCATTTCGTTCGCTCCTAGCCGAGGAGGTTTTCCGGGCACACATAGATTCCTGTCTATGGCCACTGCTTGAGCTGTGAGGCAATTTTGCTTTTTTTGGTTCCAAAATAAATAAAATGTTGTGACAAAATGCAGAATCCGCCTTTTATTTCCCTCCCAGCTGAACTGTTCTTGGTACAAAGTAACGGCGAATCTTCCCGCCACACACTATCATATCAATACGCCATGATCCCCCGGCACAAAAACAAATAAAATCACTCTGCCAACTCATCAAAATAAAGCTCCTTTAAAAGTAGAAAAAATATCTTACCAAGGTAAAAAAACAAGGAGGATGTTGCGTTCACACCGTGCAGTAACGCACAGCCCGGCTTCAATGTTATGGAGCAGTTTTAGAAATCTATTATTTGCTGGGCAGCAGAAACCAGATGAAAATCACAGCTTGAAGATTTTTGTGTCCATGATGGCCAAGACCAGTGCCCATCTACATTGGCAGAGACTGGGTGACCCTTAATACCTTAAATAAAGGATAAAACAAGTAAAATCTTTTCTCTTCTTCTTGTTCCCCTGACATGATGATGGAGACAAAACAAACGTAACTATAATGGCTTGTAAGTCTTCTATTCAATAAAGTCCTGAAAGAAAGGAAATGAGAATTGGATCTTATTTCTAGGCCATGAAGACATAATGGGGTCCTGGTAAATCTGCATGTAATAAATAGGCGGCCCTTTATAGGAGGAGGACATCCTCATAGAATCCGGTAAGGGGGCGCTATCATTCCGACTAAGCACATCCTTGCATAGCCTTTAGAAATGCTGGTCCACACCTACCTTTTGTATGTAAATCGCCTCAGTGGCTTTTGTATACGTCCGTTGTTATTCATATGCTAATTAGCTTCCAGCCAGAACAGGAAGTTCCCAGCAGCCTCCTCTCTGCTATTCTCTCCTATCTGTGTGTGCAAGCAGGAGGTCAGCGGCAGCAGCCTGTGCTATACATATAGATAGGAAAGAATAGGCCGAGGGTGCACAATGAGACTTCCGGGGTGCACCAAGAGGCTAATTAGCATATGAATAAAAATCACTGAGGCAATTTACATACAAAAGGTAGGTATGGAATAGCCTTTCTAAAGCCTATGCAAGGAAGTGCTTAGTTAAAACATGACTTTTCCCAATGATAGAGCCCCTTTAAGAGTGTTTATCCACACTTTGATATTGAGGACCTATCCTAAGGTATCAGATGGAGGTGTAATGTCCCGGTACTGCTCGTCCCATTCCCTTTAATAGTCCTTGCAGACCGAGATGGTATGGACATTTGCATATAAGGTAAAGAGTTTCCTCCCCCTTCATTCCTTCTATATATTACCAGAGCCAGCACACAGGGGGTCTATTAATGCGCCATCTTGTGGATGTTTTTGTGAACTACACCTGCCTATACTTGCCATTGTAATTTGAGTTGCCAATGTGAAGGTGTGTCCATTATGAGCAGGTGACCTTCAGGACCAATCAAGCTCCCTTGACTGGCCTGGAGGAGGAGGAGTTACAGCCCCCTCTAGGGGGGTTGGGGACCTTTTGGCTGGGTCTTGGTATGGAGCCATCGAACACATGGGAAGCTGAAAATGTCAGCCAAGTCTCAGGGCACTCCAAACAGAAATGTCTTTTCCTCTGTACTAAAGACTCTCCTCAGAGAGTGTTTTCCTCTGGAGCTCCAAGCCTACAAGCACTAAAGCTTACGGACCTGCTTATCCATACATCTGGGAACCTCACACGTATCTCTCTATTCAAGTAAGTCTTTGGGACAAATTTATATTTAAGAAGCCCATAGCTAGTCTGGCAGAATTCAAGGGTCTCCCGCTGCTGACAAATTGTAATTGCTCTTCTACATACGTGTACCCAGTTTGTTGAGGACTAACCCCCTGGATACAGGCCATCTTTACAAGTATATACAAGTTTAAGAGAGTTGAGATTTTGTGCACATTTGGGACCCAGGGACCCCCTGAAAGCCGGCCACATCTGATATATTACCCGTGATACCAGCCCTGGCCCTCCTGAGTGTCACAGAGGTTCCACACAATTCACTCTTTGAAGCGAACATGGACTTTTGGATGAGCACTAGGGCTTCTTACACAAATACTAGGCAGTGCTGTACTTTGGGACTGAGTTGCAATACCGGGCAATGTCACTATACATACACATGAATGGGGCAGAGCTTCAAGCAGGCCATGTAACATATGTGATCGCAACGTCACATGTCTTACAAATAGATCATAGATATCAAACTCCCAAAAAGAGGAACTCTTGTACTCACTGTAAAATCCTTTTCTCAACGTTTTCACCGGAGGACACAGTGGGCATTAGCCTGGTTAATGGGAGACTTCACACAAGGGGAATAGAAAGTCTGCTGGCTCCGCCTCCGGGCAATACCGCTCTCACAGACACTGTGCTAAGTAGTTGTACCGCAGTAGTAATGGAACAGCAACAAACATGTCCTGAACCCAAAAAGAACCAATCTGACTGGAACAAATGTTATAACCTGGGTGGGATCTGTGTGCCCCGGTGAAAACGTTGAGAAAAGGATTTTACGGCGAGTACAAAAATCCCTCTCTCTCGCCTAATTTTCAGTGGGGGACACAGTGGGGTGTCACAAAGCAGTCCCAGAGGGTGGGAAATACACAGCCATGCGAAATAGCTAGCACACAGCTGCTTGCAAAAACTGTCACCCAGCATTGGCACAAGCCAGAGAGCGGATCTTGTAAAAATTTTGAAAAGGTATGTATGGAAAAAAAAACAGGTGACAGCCTTGCAGATGTGGACAGCAGTAGCCTGATGCCAAACAGCCCAGGGAACTCCAACAGCTCTCATGGAATGTGCTGTAGCGTGGAAGGGCAGAGCTTTACCCAATAAGCTTCTCTAATGACAGACCAAATCCATAGAAAAAGGAAACCTTGGAAACAGGCAAACCCTTCTGAGGACCCTCAAGGAGGGCAAACAAAGCATTTGAACTTCAGAAGGATGGGTGCGAGACAAATAGACCTCAATTTGCCTGGACAAGAGCCAGGCAGGAAGGGGACATTCACGTGGAAGAGGAGACTTCCTTAGATAGGAAAACTGTGGTGGACGGAGGATAAAATTATCCCTGTGGATAACCAGAAGGGGAGGATGCCATAAAAAGAGACAGCCAGCCCACAGACCCTACAAATAGAGAAAATAGCCACCAGGAAAGCACCTTCCCAAACAGGAGGTGGAGAGGAATATCCACAAAGGCTCAAAGAGGGGAGCCTGAACTACCTTGAGGACGAGGTTAAGATCCCATGGTTCCAAGAGAACAGAACACTGTCCTTAAGGAAAGACGACCCAGACCAGATTGGAGGGAAGGCCAGGATCCTGGGAAAAAAAGAATGGAGAAATTCCTGCAGAGGAAGAAGCCAAGGAGCGTCTGCCAGCAGGTACATGAGATCTGCATATCAGGGCCAATCTAGCACCACCAGGATGGCTGGAACCTCCTCGGTCTTGAGTCTCGAGGACACGAGGGAGAAGAGGAAGAGAATGGAACAGGTACAGAAGGCAAAAGTCTGACCAGGGAATGATGGGAGTGTCGGTGGCAATGGATGAGGATCAGAGACCTGGCAGCATAGCAGGGTAATCTTGTGGTTTAGACTGGAGGCGAAGGTCACAGCGGTGGGCATACCCCAACAGAAACACAGATGATTTAAAAAACAACAAAATAAAAACACACAAAAAAAACCTGCCTATTGTCCACGTCTGGAAAGTGGACCACTGAGTTATGGAACGCTCCGCAAAATTTTGAGTCATCCTAACAAAGGGCCAAGATAATCTTCTCTGTATCATTCCAATTTTAGTTAATGTGCTGACGAAAGGAGCATGAGAGTTGGAACGTGGCATTCTGCCCAAAGACAATGGGAGGCCTCCATAACAAAACTATCCGGCTTCTGGTGCCCCCTTGAAGGTTCAAGTAGACCACCACGGTGGAGAAGTCAGACTGGACTAACTGGATATCCTTGGAGGAGATAGGTCCATTGACATAGGGCTAAGAAGATGGCCCTCAGCTCTAGCAGGTTGATTTGGTGGGAGGACTCTGCCTAGGACCACAGGCCATGAATGGTCAAGGCACCAAGGATTGCTCCACAGCCTAAGAGGCTAGCATCTGTGAAAAATCACCTACAAACGGAAGGGCTTTCCCTGAGATATTCCTTTGGAGGAAAGCCACTAAAAGAGCTTTCATGAACCTGAAAAAGCAGAAGAATCAGGTGGACTGGAGAGGCCGAAGAACTGTCCCAGCGCCCAGAAATCGCCAACTACAGAGGACACGAATGGAACTGAGTGAAAGGAATGACCATGAAGGTCGAGATTATCGTGCCCTGGACCCACATGCAGAATAGAAGCGTGCATGTACACTTCCTCCGAAAGCTGAACACACCGGACCAAAGAGAGAATCTTGGAGGAGGACCTTGCCCTGGTTCATGTAGAGGATCATGCCCAGGAACTCCTTATGTTCAGAATGCTTGAAACAAGGCTTTCCACATTGATAAGCCAGCTGAATCTGCAAAGAAAGGTCCAAGGTAATGCGCAAGCTGGTCAGTTTGTCTGACTTGGAGGCGGCTTTCACCAGCAGGCCATCCTAGAATGGAATCATGGTGCCACCTGTGAAACAGAGGAGGGCCATGAGAACTGCCATCACTTTGGTAAATACTGAGGGGGACAGAGGCTAGTCTGAAGGAAAGAAGTGGGAACGGGGACGATGACTCCCTGCTATGGTAGAATGAAGACGGCCTAGAGAAACAACGGCCGCTCGAGCGGGGGGAAGGAGACAAATTGAACTATGGTATAACCGTATATACCATTTCTCGGACACAGGCACCGTCTACGCTGCCAAGCCAAAAGCTCTAGGAAGGAGAGCAAGAGATGGCAAGGAAGTGGAGGGCCTGGAGAACTAGCTGCAGGAACTGCCAGGCAGCTCCTAATGAAATGAGCTTTCATTAGCTAATAGCTAATTTGATCAAGAGTCCCGGGAAGCCTGTCCTCCAGAGCGAGAGGTGGAACCACAAAAGTAGGGAAAAAATGCTGAAAACAGCAGGAAGATGAGGCCTGGTGCTCCAGACACCTCCAGGAAAGGAGAGTTTTTTTCTGCCCGTGACTTCAGAGTTTTAGGCCTAGCTAAAAAGGTCAGCCCAGATAGTCCCAGCAAAGAGGAAAGGGCCACTACCGCCTCCTGGAGAAGATCTAAGTGTTCAGTGAGCGTATCCAAAAACTTGTGGCAAATAGCCACTGTAAGGATTGGAGTCGGGGTCAGGCAGTGCAAAACGACACAGCTGGGAAAGCAACACTGTGCAGCTAAGGACAAAAGGGGTCGCAGGCCCTGCAGCTATAACTATGCTGTAATATCTGAGATGAGGCAGACCAATGCACTTCCTAATTGAAGTGCGCCTACCACGGCTCCTAACCTTCTATCCGGCGGCTAGGATAAGGGGAGAGGAGTCCCTGAAAGTCCTAGGGACTGGAGTTACAGGGGTCACCCCTAAACAGAAAGCACAGTGTAACTGCAATGCAAAACAAAAGACTAAACAGCATGGAACCAGGGAGGACCACAAGTCCCAGCAAGACACAGAAGAGAAGGCGAGGTCAGACGAGCAAGAGGTCAAGCCAGGAGATATAATAAAGGTACCGAATCAAAAGACAAGGGATAGTCAAAAATACAAGCCAGGTAAATAAACCAAGAGAACAGACCGAATACAAACAGACAGGGAAACAGACTGAGCAGGGGGACCAGGAAACCCAAAGTGAATGGCTGGCAAGGATCCATGCCTGGGTGGGGTTTAAATAGCAGCAGAGAAAACACCTGATGGCTAATGACATGGAGACTGAAGGCAAGGAAAAGATTAACCCTTAATGACCTAAGTGCAACACTCAGGAGGGCCAGGGCTGGTATCACGGTAATATATCAGATGTGGCCGGCTTGCAGGGAGTCCCTGGGTCCCGAATGTGCACAAAATTTCCCTTTTTGATGTCCCCGACTACCCTCCCCTGCGTGATATCTGACAATGACAACAGACAACCAGGCTTCGGGGGTAATCGTTGCTTTTCTTTTTACTAGCAGGACAAAGTAATACACATGTACATATGGAGGACTTCTTCACATACAATACAGCGATCTTTGCAGGTAGTGTCCAATTAGCAGAGGATGGGGCAGAATGCTTTGGATAGTGGTTGCTTGGCAGTTAACTTGTATATACTTGTAAAGATGGCCTGTATCCAGGGGGTTAGTCCTCAACAAACTGGGTACACGTATGTAGAAGAACAAATACAATTTTTCTTAGCAGCGGGAGATTCTCAATTTCTGCCAGACTAGCTATGGGCTTCTTTAAATATAGATTTGTCCCAAAGACTTACTTGGATAGAGATATACGTGGGGGGTCCCAGATGTATGGATAACCAGGTCCATCAACTTCAGCACTTGTAAGATTAGAGCTTAAGAGGAAAACGCTCTCTGAGAAGGGCCTTGAAGATAGGGAAGAAGACATCTCTGCTTGGTGCACCCTGATAAGTCGGAAGCCATTATCCATGCTCCATGTGCTCTGTCTCACAGCTGTGTCTACACTTGTAGCCCCACACAAAAGACATCAGCCAAAAACGTCCCCAACCCCCTCTAGAGAGGGTGGTCACTCAACTCTCCCTCCAGGCCAGTCAAGGGAGCCTCATTGGTCCTGGAGGTCAGCTAATCATAATGGACACTCCCTTTACAGTTACAACTCAAATTACAATGGCAAAGTATAGGCAGGTGCAGTTCACAAAAACATCCACAAGATGGCGCATTAATAGACCCCCTGTGTGCTGGCTCTGGAAGAATAGAAATATATAGAAGGAATGAAGGGGGAGGAAAATATTTACCTTATATGAAAATGTCCATGCTATCTCGGTCTGCATTAGAGGGAATTGGACTAGCAGTACCGGGACATTACATACACCCCCACTAAGAAAAGAGCCGTCCTCGGCGACTAACTAGCGCGGAGGAACCTAGAGAGATGGGATGCGCACAGGTAGTAGGGCTGGATACCTGAGAAACAATAAACAGAATAATGGCAAACAACAATGTGACATGACTTATGTACAAGAACGATACTCCGTGATTATATGCAAAACCAAAACATAATAAACAGTAGAAACATAATGCCAATAGGTGGGTAGAGTCTCTTTCAGCAATAGGGCATTGTCCATGGAAAGGCTCAGGGTAGGCACTATGTGGCACAAATACAGTCCTCAGTAGTCCATAGGCTGTAGAGAAATATGTAATGCAAAACAAGAACATAACAAAATGCTTGGGATTACCCAGGTATGGAGGCTTAAACGGTTGCTAACTAACTAATTAATAAGAACATAGGTATATGAAAGAGGCAAAGTATATATATATATATATATATGAAAGGATATGGTTGCTCAGTCTCTATAGCGAGCTGGGGGAGTTCCCTTGGTACTTCGCTCTGATCGCCTCAGCACTTGGTCTTCTACTTGCGTAGGAACACTGGAAACTGGAACTCCATCTTGTGCTGGTTCAGGAGCAGCAATTGGAGCAGCAACACTGGAGTCCGGAATTTCATCTTGTGTTGATTCAGGAGCAGCAACACTGGAGTCCGGAATTTCATCTTGTGTTGATTCAGGAGCAGCAACACTGGAGTCCGGAATTCCATCTTGTGTTGGTTCAGGAGCAGCAACACTGGAGTCCGGAATTTCATCTTGTGTTGGTTCCGGGGCAACAATTGGAACCGGAACATGAGTCGGGATAGGAACTGGAACAGGAACAAACTGGTAACAGCTGGGGATAAGAAATTGAGATCTAAAGATCGATTCATCTACAGAAGGCAGTCTTGGAGGAGTTGCCATCACAGGAACTGGTTGGTAGACAGTTGTAGCTTGTGGTGGTGCTGACATCCTCAGTGAGTCCTCTCTGGTGCACAATTTGATGCGGTTCCGATGCACTGTTTGTGGAGCCATGCCTGGTTTCTTTACTTCATAAACATCGGACTCTGGATAGGGAATGGCTGTAATGGTGTAGGGCTCCGCTTCCCAAAGAGAATCAAGTTTTCCAGTTCTGTGGTACTTCTTTAACCATACTTTGTCACCAATGTGTAAAGGTGTAGCATTAGCTCTTTGGTTGTAGTTCTCTTCTTGTCGTCTGTGAGCTTCCTTCATGCGACAGTCGACTATCTCTTGCGCTTCTTGCATTCGGCGCTGATGTTCTAGAACCCAATCAGTCTTTGGCAGAGGGTTGATCACATCTGGTATCTGAATTCCTAAAGCACGGTCTTTTGGAAGTTGACCTTGTCTTCCAAACATTAAGAAGTATGGTGAATAGCCTGTAGAACAGTGGGTAGTGTTATTGTAGATCTCCACTAATTCATCAAGTAGTTGAGGCCATTCTGCTTGTTTGGTGAAAGATGCTGTTCTCAGCATGTTGATGAAGATCTGGTTAACCTTCTCACAAAGTCCATTCCCTTGGGGATGGTAGGCAGTTGTTCTCAGCTTTTTGCATTCATGGAACTGGCATAGTTCTTGGAAAAGCTGTGACTCGAATGCAGGTCCTCTGTCAGTTAGGACTGCTTCAGGACACCCGTAGTGTCTCACATATTCGCGGTAGAATGTGATGGCTGTGGTACGTGCGGTGAGGTCTTTAACTGGCACAACGACAACCCACTTGGAGTAGTGGTCCACCATGGTAAGGGCATATGAGTAGCCTGAACGAGTCGGGGCTAACTTCACATGGTCAAGAGCAACTAGTTCGTTTGGTCTCTGAGTATGGATGGGATGTAGTGGTGCTCTAGCATCCTTCTTACCAGTCTTTGTAAGGTTGCAGGCTGGACATTCACTACACCAACTCTCAATGTCAGCACGCATTCCAATCCAATAGAAGCGTTGGCGTATGGTGGCTTCAGTTTTCTGCACTCCAAAGTGTCCAGATTGATCGTGGTAGGCATCAAGAATGATCTTGGCATCCCGCCTAGGAATGAGAATTTGGTGCAACCTCTCACCGGAAACAGGATCTAAGGTGTTGCGCAGAATCAAGCCTTTCTGGATGAAAAGTCTTTTGCGCTGCCTCCATAGGCGTTTGAGCTCAGTATCCGTATACCGTCTTCTGAGTCTGACAGGTATTCTTCCAGTGATTAGGTAATCATAGATTTCACCTATGACACGAGATTCTTTCTGGAGGGTTTGCCATCTAGATAGTTCTTGAAGTGGGTCAGATTTCTCTTGAGGACCTTCTTCAGGCTGTGTAGCAGCAATGACGTTCTGCGTAGCAAACTTCTGATAGAAGGGAGGCATCTCAACATCTTCCCACATGTCTTCTTCAGGAGGTTCTTCTCCTATAGGCAAACGGGATAAAGCATCAGCGTTTACGTTGGTCTTACCACTGCGGTATTTGAGGTCGAAACAATAGTTCGCCAATCTGGAAGCCCATCTCTGTTCGAGAGCACCTAGCCGTGCTGTGTTTAGGTGAGCTAGAGGATTGTTGTCTGTGTAAACGGTAAATGGTGTAGCCGCAAGGTAGTCTTTGAATTTCTCTGTGACGGCCCACACAACACCAAGCAGCTCTAACTTGAACGAACTGTAATTGTGATCGTTCTTCTCAGCACCTCTCAAGCTTCGGCTGGCATAAGCGATGACTCTCTCTTTGTTGTCCTGGACTTGTGACAGTACAGCTCCTAGGCCTTGATAGCTGGCATCTGTATAGAGACGGAAAGGATGGCTGTAGTCAGGATAAGCCAGAATTGGAGGAGAAGTCAATAAGGCTTTCAAAGTCTGGAATGCAGTTTCTTGTCTTTCAGACCAATCAATTAGGAGTCTTCTGTTTGAGTTTTCTTTAGGACAACCACGTAGCAATTCTGTCAGTGGTTCCGCTACCTGTGCAAAGTGAGGTATAAAGCGGCGGTAGTAGCCCGCGAATCCTAGAAAACTTCTGACTTCCTTTACTGTCTTTGGAGTTTCCCAGTCTTTGACAGCAGAGATCTTGTCAGGATCAGGCTGGATACCTTCAGCACTGACTACATGACCTAAGTAATTGACCTTTGGTTTTAGCAGGTGGCATTTTGAAGGTTTTATCTTCAGGCCGTGTTCAATAAGAACCTGGAACACTTCTGCTAGGTTGTTCAGATGGTCTTCATAAGTGCGAGAATACACAACAACATCATCGAGATACAGCAAAACACTCTGGAAGTTGAGGTGGCCAAGACATCTCTCCATGAGTCGCTGGAATGTTGCTGGGGCATTGCACAACCCAAAAGGCATGCTATTAAACTCATAAAGTCCCATCGGGGTGGTAAAAGCTGTCTTTTCTCTATCCTCAGGAGCCATGGGGACCTGCCAGTAGCCACTGGTTAGGTCGAGAGTTGAGAAGTATGCAGCTGAACCAAGAGCAGTGAGGGATTCTTCAATCCGTGGAAGAGGATAGGCATCTTTATGTGTGATGTCGTTCAGTCTTCTGTAGTCAACACAGAATCTGATGTTACCATCCTTCTTTCTTACCAAAACGATAGGTGCTGCCCAAGGACTTTGACTTTCTTGGATGACTTTGGTGTCTTTCATCTCCTTTATCAGCTTCTTTACTTGCTGGTAGTTAGCAGGAGGGATTGGACGGTATCTTTCCTTGAAAGGAGGATGATCACCTGTGTTGATTTTATGCTGGATCAAAGAGGTTTTCCCAAAATCAAGTGGATGCTTGCTGAAAGCTTGGCTGTGCCGTTTCGCAACTTTGATGACACCATTGATGTGTTCCCTAGGGGTATTCGCATCCCCAATGTTGAGTTCATTCCACCAGAAGGTAGTAGGTTTGTGAGTACCTCCGGCAGGGACATGAATTGACTTTTGATAAGCAAGTGCTTCATCATCTAGGATGTCTTCTGAATTGAGCTGATACAGTTGAGCAACTGACTTAAACTTGTGCAATTCAATAGGTGCATCACTTAGGTTGACTAGCCGTACTGGTACTTTACCGTTGGAGACGGTGACGATGCTTCTGGCGGCTTTCACCAGCGGCTGTCCTTCAATCTGAATAGGATCAAGAAGAGCTTCGTAATCTTCGTTGTTAATGCCTGGACGGACTCGGCACCAGATGAGAGTCTCACTGTTAGGAGTCAGAGTGACGGGTCTGGCATCCTGGATACGGACACGACAGATTTCACCATTACGGTTAGCAAACTTCTGCTGGGCACAGAGCACTTTGATGGTACGTTGTACAGCTTGCCTGTAAGAAAGAGTAGCAGTAGGGAGAGAAGCATGCAAAGCATCTAGCAATTCAGTGAATACATGACGCATAACATTCATGCCTAATACCACTGGTGTAGCCATTCCCTGAGACTCTGTAACAATTACACCTTGTCGTGGTAATTCACGATCACCAATACGAATGGTAGGTTCCCAGTAACCTAGTTGGGATATAGGCTGACCATTACTTGCAATCAAACGTAACTTCGCTTTGCCCACAGAATTTAGTATGTCAGAGTCCCAATATTTCTCAAAGGCTTGTTGCCCAATAGTTGTTACTTGTGACCCAGTGTCCACTAAAGCTTCTAATGGTACACCCTCAATCCAAATAGTTGTGTACGGGCACTTGGAGACGAATCTGGATGTCCATGGCGATTGTCCCCCTGGGCCTTTGGATTCACCTCCCGAGGGGCGGCCCTTGGCCTCGGTGGTGTCCCGTTTAACTTAAAGCACTGGTATTTGTAATGCCCAACACGCTCACAGTAAGTACAATAAGGACGTTCACGTGGTGAAGACCGGTCAGGAGGAAGCCTATCAGGACTTGGGCGGCTAGAGTGAGGCTCTGCAGGCAATGTTCTAGATAAAGAGGGCTCACATGATGCAGACTGGCCTTTTAATTCCTTTAGGGCTTGGCAAAGAGATTCCACTACCTGAGCAAGAACATCGGTGGTAGAGGGCATAGTGGCAGGAGTAGGAGCCTGTACAGTCTGAGTGGCCTGCATGGGCACAATAGGAGGTAATGGAGATGCAGCGGAGATTCCACCAGCCAGGTCTGGGGAATATGTGGCAGAGTAATAATTAGCACAAGGTGAATCAGTTCCCACTATTCGTAGGGCCAAAGTCTTAAAATCTAGAAAAGACATGTCTGGATTTTGGGCTGATAGCATGCGGAGTTGACTCTGTATTAGTCGTGAGTCCACACCTTCTATGAACCTGTCTGTAATAATGCTTTCTGCAGCAGTAGGATCAATGTTGTCAACTTGGCGCAGAGCCCTATATGCTGACTGGAGGGCAAGTGCATAGTCTCTGAGGGTCTCACCTGGTCTCTGACGTCTGTCATAGAATTTAAGACGAACCTCAGTTGGTGATTGGACTTCGAATTCTTTTCTCAGACGCGTGAGGACCTGGTCAACGGTGGTCTTTTCTGTCGGTGGCCAGGAACGAACTTCCTCAGCAGCTGGACCTTCAAGTTGTCCTAAGAGAAGCTGTACCTGTTGCTTGGGAGAAAGTGATACAAGTTCAAGAGTACGCAATATCTTTTCCTGAAACTGAGCAAGGGTATGAGGATCCCCTCTGTAACTTGGAAGACTGGAGGGTCCTATAAAGAAAGGCAAGCCTGTCGCTATAACAGGAGTTGAAGCAGAGATGGTAGCTGTCTCCTGAGGTGCAGGAGAACTGGAGGATGAGGTTGTAGTGTTATCTGCGCCAGACAGGGCATCTCGAGGCGATGTAGACATTTTTGAAAAAATTAGGATACTGTCTCTTTAAGTAAAATAATAAGGCTTCTGTCTCTTTTATGAAATGCAAATCTCAGCAAATACAAAGTCACTTTATAAAATGCACTTATCTGTATCCCAGGAATGGCAGGTAACAGCAGACAATGGCAGTGGAGGTTCTGGCAGAAGTGATGAGCAGGAGCTGCAGGCAGGATGATCACTTTGATCCTTGAAGAGATAAGGAGTCTTTGCAAAAAGAATTGGGGGCAGGGAAGTTGGAGTCTTGTTACAGCTGGGATGGATTTGGATTCAGTGTTGGATAGAGATGGCGACACCCAGTTTTGGCACCTGGGGGAAGTTTGGTGGGGGGAGTTTACTCCTGCTGAATTGCTCAAGAAGCTAGTCAATCCAAAATGGTGGAATATGCAGTCACACAGCATGGCATACAACAACACAGTCTTTAGGCAGGCACAGAGGCAGAATGCTTTCACCCCCACTTTGTAGAGAGTATCGGTTAGTCTTGGAGCAGTAGTTCTCCAGAAGCAACATACAGTCTTTAGGCAGGCACAGAGGCACAATCCTGTTCGTGACGCCACAAAAAGGGGTTTGCAACACTCAGGAGGGCCAGGGCTGGTATCACGGTAATATATCAGATGTGGCCGGCTTGCAGGGAGTCCCTGGGTCCCGAATGTGCACAAAATTTCCCTTTTTGATGTCCCCGACTACCCTCCCCTGCGTGATATCTGACAATGACAACAGACAACCAGGCTTCGGGGGTAATCGTTGCTTTTCTTTTTACTAGCAGGACAAAGTAATACACATGTACATATGGAGGACTTCTTCACATACAATACAGCGATCTTTGCAGGTAGTGTCCAATTAGCAGAGGATGGGGCAGAATGCTTTGGATAGTGGTTGCTTGGCAGTTAACTTGTATATACTTGTAAAGATGGCCTGTATCCAGGGGGTTAGTCCTCAACAAACTGGGTACACGTATGTAGAAGAACAAATACAATTTTTCTTAGCAGCGGGAGATTCTCAATTTCTGCCAGACTAGCTATGGGCTTCTTTAAATATAGATTTGTCCCAAAGACTTACTTGGATAGAGATATACGTGGGGGGTCCCAGATGTATGGATAACCAGGTCCATCAACTTCAGCACTTGTAAGATTAGAGCTTAAGAGGAAAACGCTCTCTGAGAAGGGCCTTGAAGATAGGGAAGAAGACATCTCTGCTTGGTGCACCCTGATAAGTCGGAAGCCATTATCCATGCTCCATGTGCTCTGTCTCACAGCTGTGTCTACACTTGTAGCCCCACACAAAAGACATCAGCCAAAAACGTCCCCAACCCCCTCTAGAGAGGGTGGTCACTCAACTCTCCCTCCAGGCCAGTCAAGGGAGCCTCATTGGTCCTGGAGGTCAGCTAATCATAATGGACACTCCCTTTACAGTTACAACTCAAATTACAATGGCAAAGTATAGGCAGGTGCAGTTCACAAAAACATCCACAAGATGGCGCATTAATAGACCCCCTGTGTGCTGGCTCTGGAAGAATAGAAATATATAGAAGGAATGAAGGGGGAGGAAAATATTTACCTTATATGAAAATGTCCATGCTATCTCGGTCTGCATTAGAGGGAATTGGACTAGCAGTACCGGGACATTACATAAGCACACCCAATAGAACTCCTAACACGTCTCCCAGGGAGACGCCGCGCAGCAAGGAGACCGCCGCGACTCCGTATCCTGACAGTATGGCATTCGGCCAATCAACGCTGGCCAATGCATTCCTATGGGAAAAAGTCAGCTCGTGCATATCGCATGCTGACATGGATCCCAGACTACCTAGCGTATCCTGCAATAGAAGAAATAGAAGCAGCCTGATATTCGATTGAATGCTGTTCGCTCATCTCTAATGCTAATGCATTGCAAAATACCGGCTCTTCTATTGCAGACTACCTAGCGTAGCCTGCAATAGAAGAAATAGAATGATGGGCCGGGAGCCTTCACAAGGCCAATGTGACATCAGTCCATTAAATGCAAAGTGACCTTACTTGTATTTGCAAAGGGAAAATCATTATTATTGCCCCCAGTTTAATATCCCAAACCAGCTGTCCCCGGATTAATGTCACTGTCCCAGCATGATCTGACCCCCCCTCCCTGTTTAATGTTCCACTTCATCTCCCTCAATTTAATGGCCACTTAATCTTCCCCGAGTTTAATGCCCCCTTCATCTGCCCCCAGTCTAACATAATAAGACACTGAAAGTTTCCTCTCCTCGCTCCCCTGCCGCTCTGTGCAGTCTCTTCTCATGGACTGTTCAGGGAGCTGCAAGTGCGATGTGAGTGATGTCATCACATTGCGCCCACAGCTCCCGGGGAAGGAGCACAAAGCTCTCTGCCCTGTCACGGGCTCCATCCACAGCAGTGTCTTTCATGGAATTAGGATACTACAGAGGATCAGACATCTTCAGGGGGCGAGCTGGAGGTTTTTTCTTCAATAGTTTTTGCCTTGAGGTTTCAATGATTTGAGTGTTGAGGGCAGATCAGAGCTTTTATTCCCTCCTATCTTCCCATCCTATCACAGGTATGTATGTGAAAGGTCGTCAATAGGGCACCGAGGGTCGGGCTGTGAATAAGGCAATTGGCCAGGATCTTCTTCTGAGTGAGTGGGAGAGCAACAGCAAGTCAGGGGAGTCCTGTGTCAGGAGGACAAGAGTCTCCCAGTGCAGCGCTCAGCCGAAAGCCTTCAGCCTGCAATAACACTGCCCCACCACAGCGCCATGTGAGCAGCCTCTCCCCTCAGCCACTGGATCTCTCCCCTTCCTTCATACATTGGAAGCTCTTGTGGGCTCTTCTATCCCTCTGCTCCAGTCAGTCACTGTTAGGGTATATTCACACGGAGGAGCCACATTCCGCCTAGAAGAGAGCGGCCCCGCGCTGCGGCAGGATAGGGCATCTCGCTAGCCTAGAAAAAAAGCAATTGGCTCCCATTGAAGTCAGAGGCAGCCTGCAAAAAAAACTCTGTGTGAACTCGCCCTTTAGCCCGAAGTCTTTTCAGACTCCAGTCAAGGCCAGAGCTGCAATACAAATGTGCTGCTGTGAGCCTGTGCTATGGCTCTGAGGACCCACTAGAAACCAATAGAAGGCTGAGGCGCCACCTTGTGTATGAAAGCACAACAGCAACATATACAAGAAAAAAAACTACAGAACCCCCCCCCCCACACACACACACACGGTAACCGTCCTATGTAGTATCTGTGCGCCACCTGCTGGCTGGGATCCGTATATACAGGGTCTCCCGAGCTGTGCCGTTTGTTCCCCGCGCCCCCATCTGGATCAGCGTGGAACTGCACAGCCCGCACCCGGGGTTCACTATTCATAGACTGCTGCAGTCCACATGACAGAAGCGGCAGCCTCGCGGCTATTACCAGCGTGCAGACCAGGGCGTTACCCCAAAGCGGTTCTAGCCATGCAATGCCGCTGTTCCGCATTGGGATCGTGTTTCCCTCTTGTTCAGCAGTTGGATCCGGTTGCGGTTCTTATTCGGAGTGTGCGGTTCTCTGCAGTGGCCACACGGGGGTGATATGGCGCCACTTATTGGCCGCACTGACTGGTCACATAGCCAGCGGTACCGCACACACATACACACCAGGATACAAGCTGCGGCTGTGATGCGATGTGAGGCCGGCAGTGCAGAGGTGACTCCCCGGCACAGGATCAGGGCTCGGGCAGGGGGAGGGGCATGAGAGCTAATCCTGGGCCAATGGGATGGAGGGGGCGGGCTTTCCATGAGCCAATGAGGACGAGCCCCGGCTGTATAAATATGTCGCTCTTTCCGCTCCTCAGCTCATATCACCGCTGTGTAACGTCTATACAGAAGCGATGGCCAGAACCAAGCAGACCGCCCGCAAATCCACCGGAGGGAAAGCTCCCCGCAAGCAGCTGGCCACTAAGGCCGCCAGGAAGAGCGCTCCCGCCACCGGCGGAGTGAAGAAGCCTCACCGCTACCGCCCTGGTACAGTCGCTCTGCGTGAAATCCGCCGCTACCAGAAGTCCACCGAGCTGCTGATCCGTAAGCTTCCCTTCCAGCGCCTGGTCCGAGAGATCGCCCAGGACTTCAAGACGGATCTCCGCTTCCAGAGCTCCGCCGTCATGGCCCTGCAGGAAGCTAGCGAAGCTTACCTGGTCGGGCTCTTTGAGGACACCAACCTGTGCGCCATCCACGCCAAGAGGGTCACCATCATGCCCAAAGACATCCAGCTGGCCCGCAGGATTCGTGGGGAGAGGGCTTAAATCTGCCCAGGCACCGTCTGACAACACAAAGGCTCTTCTCAGAGCCACCAAATCCTCCCTCAGACGAGCTGTAGCCGTTGTCTTTCTCCTCTCGGGAGGGGAGAAGAGAAGCCTTCACTGGCTGCTAATAGAGAGGTTACCCTTTCCCTTACAGTCACTGAGTAGCGGCACCGGGTCTCGCTCCCTCCCTCCCTTATATATAATGATACATATCTATCTGCAGCGCCCTCTACAGTAACCTCACCGCTGCTGCCCCGATGTGTTGCTGACTCTTCCGCTCAGTCTCCCTTCTGAGGAGCGGAGGATGTAACTGACAGTGTCATGAGGGGAAATGCTGAGCGTTATTGAGTGTTTGAAATTCGCGCGCTTTCTCCCTCTGCACCACGTGACGCTGCCGGCTCTCGCGCTGCTTGTAACGGTCACAGAATAGAAATCGGCGATTTTCAAAATCACCAACCGTGTGAGAGGAGATAAAGCGGAGGTGAGCGCCGGATCCTGCGGTAGAAGCTTTGTATCAGCCCTTCACATACCGTTTCATCGCAGCTTCTCCTAAACCTGCCCCGGCGGAGAGTATTACCACCAGCCCGACCTGACACAAAACCCCGCGCCCGCACCACATCTCCCTACAGAGTGAATCCTCCTCCCGCTCAGTCACCCCACGGTGCTTCCCTGTAAGGGCCGCCGGTCTGGCTTCAGAATAGACGGACAGCCCGTATTGTAGACGGGAGGCAGCTCTGCTGTAGACAAGGTGGTGGCTCTTAGAAGAGCCTTTGCTTGTATAGACGGATGGGGTGGGAGCGGCGCTCACTTGCTCTTGCTGGGCTTGCTGCTCTCGGTCTTCTTGGGCAGCAGCACGGCCTGGATGTTGGGCAGGACGCCTCCCTGGGCGATGGTCACGCCACCCAGCAGTTTGTTCAGCTCCTCGTCATTGCGCACGGCCAGCTGCAGGTGACGGGGGATGATGCGGGTCTTCTTGTTGTCCCGTGCAGCATTACCAGCCAACTCCAGGATCTCAGCGGTCAGATACTCCAGTACGGCCGCCAGGTAGACGGGAGCACCAGCACCAACCCTCTCGGCGTAGTTGCCCTTGCGGAGAAGCCTGTGCACACGACCGACGGGGAACTGAAGTCCCGCCCGGGATGAGCGAGTCTTGGCCTTAGCGCGGGTTTTGCCTCCTTGCTTGCCGCGTCCAGACATCCTTCTTCCTACGAGTGAATCTCCGTGAAGCTCCAGCGCTTAGGCCGCCTCCTCATTTATACCCGCAAGGACAAGCAGCCGGCGCCAGTGATTGGTTGTTATCCAAGCCAATCAATGAGGCTCTATGGCATTGAAATAGCACCAATCAGGAGGAACATCGTTGTTGTGACGTAATCGCCGAGCACTTACAGGATTGGACATTTAGGATCAGCTGGCTCCGCCTTCATGAAGACGCCGGTGACGTCATTGCGTTGTCTATTTGAAATTCCATTGAATGAATGGTGAGGGGATCCCGCCAGAACTCCCGCTTGTGTTTCGGCGCCTCTAGTCCAGATTTATCCGGTATTTACTGCTCGTTATAGTGACCGAGGCTACAGATCTATGGCCTAATTCACACTGAGCTGTATGTGGCCGCCAAAGCTGACAATCTGCATCAGTGACATGCGCAAACCTATCACAATATATCGGGATAAGACACGCGCTGTACGATTGTTACGTGTGTGAGCCGGTCACGTACAATAAGCGGGACATTCCAAATGCCGAACAGTTGTGAGGTCAGCCAATCAGCGCCGAGATAGATGGCTTCAGCCAATAGGAGACGACTCCACTGTCCTTGTTCTCTTTCAGGTCCGCTAGTGTATAGAATGAGGATTGTCAGATTTAGGCGCCAACGGGACTGGCCTAGCTAGTGTATACACGCAGGGAGCGTAACGGGACTGGCCCAGCTAGTGTATACACACAGGGAGTATAACGGGACTGGCCCAGCTAGTGTATACACGCGGGGAGTATAACGGGACTGGCCCAGCTAGTGTATACACGCAGGGAGTGTGACGGGACCGGCCCAGCTAGTGTATACACACAGGGAGTATAACGGGACTGGCCCAGCTAGTGTATACACACAGGCAGTATAACGGGACTGGACCAGCTAGTGTATACACGCGGGGAGTATAACGGGACTGGCCCAGCTAGTGTATACACACAGGGAGTATAACGGGACCGGCCCAGCTAGTGTATACACACAGGGAGTATAACGGGACTGGCCCAGCTAGTGTATACACACAGGGAGTATAACGGGACTGGCCCAGCTAGTGTATACACGCAGGGAGTATAACGGGACTGGCCCAGCTAGTGTATACACGCAGGGAGTATAACAGGACTGCAAACAAATATGGTATGCATTCAGCCCCTTAATAGTAAGATAGTTTTTGAGCAGTGTCCAAAATGAAAAGAGAAAAATTGTTGCCTTCCAGTTCCATATTTCCGGTGTTCTCCTGGAGAGTCCTCACGGATTGTCAGGTAAAAGACTCCCTCCGGTCGGAGCCGCAATGATGCAGTAAAGAAAAAAGGATCCAGCAGCCAGAACTCTTGTGTCGGGAGATTAGATTAAAACTTCGCTTTTATTTTTCACATTAAAAATTCGGACATCTCAGAGTAATGTAGTCCATGTACAGAGGTGGTAGTGTTTAACGCCGACGCGTTTCAGTGCCGAAGCACCTTAATCATGGCATGTTGGCAACTCTTCAATGAGAACTTATATACTAAAAGAACTAGGATGTGCATATGTCCGGAAGTACCTGCCTACTGCATAATAGCGGAAGTGGTCACCAGTCAGAGAAAAGAAGATAAAGAACAAACAGAAATAAAGTTTTCAATAACAAAATTGCTTATCTTTCTTTCCTAATTATATATCCTAATTTATCTCTTTCCAGGATGCAAAATTTGCCAGAAGAGTTCATAAGTCAATATGGTCATATTACATGCGTGTGCGGAGAGACGACACCGACACGGAGCAAGAATCCAGCCACTCTACATTGTCACATTTCCCATCCAGAAAAACACAAAACAAACATATAATAAAGTAATAGCAATAATGATCACAATCAAATAGTCAGAAACAATAATAAAAGAATGACATTTTACTGAAAACATGGCCGGCAGCATTTGTAATTAAAATGTTTAAAATGATACTGAAATGATCAATGTGTAATGAATAAGTTATGTTTCTGTATATATATATATATATATATATATATATATATATATATATATATATATATATATATATATATATATATATATATAGTGGCTAGTTTATAAAATAGGGATGTATGTTAATAGAAAAATACTGTATAGATGTGGCCGTGTGCTTTTAAAGTTTGGAGCCAATCAGAATAGAGCGGCCCATCTTAAGCTCCGCCCCTATGTTATATCGATGGCGGACTTGAAAGAAAACATGTGGACAAATATGATTGCTCACTCAGACATCTTCTATAACCACGGCACATATGTGAGCCTACATATCCCACTATAGTCTATGAAGGTCCTAACAGCCAATAGGGGGACTGCCTACTATTTAAGTGACATGGGAAATGGCATCGGACCTGAAGGAGAACTTATGTATCCAAGAGCAAGATCGATCATGTGTTGTTATATAGCCAATCCCAAGACAGCCTACTTTTGTCCATAGTGTATATAGGAGTGACTGTAGCCAATCACAGAGTTGCCTATTTTCTATGGATTTTTACTATAGAAGGGTGCTTGTGCTTAGTTTGCAAAAGATCACATGTTGTTATGTGGCCAATAGCAGACTGGCCTACCTTAGCCCATAGTGTATAAAGAGTAGAACCAGCCAATCACAGATTTGCCTACTTCCTATGAGTCTTGCCATAGTGGAATGCCCACTACTAGATTGTCAGAGGGTCACATGTTGTTATGTAGCCAATCCCATGACAGCCTCCTTTTGTCCACGTTGTATATGAAGATGACTGTAGCCAATCACAGGGTCGCCTATTCCCTATGGGTTTTTACTGTGGATGGCCACTAAGTAGTTTAACAAAGGTCACATGATATCATATGGCCAATCATGGAGTGGCCTACTTTCATCCATGATGTATATAGAGATAAACTGGCCAATCACAGAGATGCCTACTTCTTATGGGTTTTAACATGATGGAATTATCTACTGCTTCATTATCAAAAAGTCACGTGTTAAGATGTGGCCAATCACAAAGCGGCCTACTTTATCTATAATAAATAGATTGAATGTAGCCAATCACAAAAATGCCTACTTCTTATGGGTTTTAACATAGTATGTTGTCGACTACTTCATTGTCGGAAGGTCACGTGTTGAAATATAGCCAATCACGGAACGGCCTACTCTGTCTATTGTAAGTAAAGGGCAGAATACAGATACTCACAGAAATACCTGTATCTTGTGGATTATATAATAAGGACTATAACAGGACTGGCCTAGCTAGTGTATACACACAGGGAGTATAAGATAAGATAAGAGATAAGATAATCCTTTAATAGTCCCACAGTGGGGAAATTTCAGTATGTTTCAGCTGCATAGTAATACAGATACAGGATAATACACAGTAATATATTACAGAAGTAGACACACATATGCTGAGAAAGATATACTAGGAGTCCATAGCAGCTAAGGAACAGAGAAGAAAGAAGGAGGACATTCATAGTCATTTAGTTCTCTGCGCAGAGTGCTCTTCGCTTGGTTTGATGTAGATTATACAGCCTGGTCGCGGTCGGAAGGAAGGACCTGCGATAGCTTCTTCTCACACTTGGGGTGAAGCAGACGGTCAATTACAGTGCTGCCAAGTCCCATCAAGGTCCCATGCATGGGGTGGGATTCTGATAAAAATTTGAATAAAAAGTGATCAAAGCAATAACATTTCCCGAAAATGGTAGAACTAAAGAGTACACCCGACCCCGCAAAAAAAGACGCCCTACACATCCCTGTACACGGACGTATAAAAAAGTTACGGCTGTCGGAATATGGCGACTTTTAGAAAAAACAAAATAAAACACAGTCTTGGATTTTTTTTTTAAGGGGTCGAAATTTAAATAAAACCGTATAAATTTGGTATCCCTGGAACCGTACCGAAACACAGAATACAGGGGACAGATCATTTTGGCTGCACAGTGAACGCCGTAAAACCAAAGCCCGTAAGAAAGTCACAGAAATGCATTTTTTCTTCAAATCCACCCCATTCTGATGGTTTTTCCTGCTTCCCAGTATATTATATAGAATAATTAATGGTGGCATCAGGAAGAAACATTTGTCCCACAAAAATTAAGACCTCATATGGCTCTGGGAGCGGAGAAATAAAATAGTTATGGGGTTTAGAAGGAGGGGAGTCAAAAACGAAAAAAACAAAAAATGCCATTGGCGGGAAAGGGTTAAAGACGATCGTCTAACGACAGAATTAGAGCCCCGGTAACCGTCCTATGTAGTATCTGTGCGCCACCTGCTGGCTGGGATCCGTATATACAGGGTCTCCCGAGCTGTGCCGTTTGTTCCCCGCGCCCCCATCTGGATCAGCGTGGAACTGCACAGCCCGCACCCGGGGTTCACTATAACTGCAGCCTCGCGGCGATTACACAAGGATGCCCATAGGGGGCAGAGAGGAGATACCGCAGCCGGGAGAAGAATTAGATCCGGGGAGGAGGGGGTGCGGCTCCGGAATGCAATAGTCCTATTGACAGAGAAGAAGGTCTGGAGCAGTGAGAACAGCGCCCTGCATGTTATCTAGTAGGCCGGCTAGAAGGAGCCGCTGACCGCTGACCCTCGGCAATGGGAGAATGAGCGGGAAATTCAAAGTGATCCATTGTCTTATGTCAGCCAATCAGCGCGAGACAGAGGAGGGGCTTGTAGGAGTCACGCCGAAGAATTACGTCATCAAAGCAGGGTTCTCCTTCTGGTCCGACCACTCTCTATCTAAAAGGCGGCTGTGCGGAG
This sequence comes from Leptodactylus fuscus, assembly GCF_031893055.1. Lineage (NCBI taxonomy): Eukaryota > Metazoa > Chordata > Amphibia > Anura > Leptodactylidae > Leptodactylus > Leptodactylus fuscus. Next base: position 81,538,880 of record NC_134274.1, on the reverse strand, counting down.
GGACGCTTATTCTAGTCTGTCAGCAGCACAGAAGATGTCCGGTCGCGGTAAAGGAGGGAAAGGTCTCGGCAAGGGCGGTGCCAAGCGGCACAGGAAGGTGCTCCGGGATAACATCCAGGGCATCACCAAGCCTGCCATCCGCCGTCTAGCTCGCAGAGGAGGCGTCAAGCGCATCTCCGGTCTCATCTATGAGGAAACTCGCGGTGTCCTGAAAGTCTTCCTGGAGAACGTCATCCGTGACGCCGTCACCTACACCGAGCACGCCAAGAGGAAGACCGTCACCGCCATGGACGTGGTGTACGCGCTCAAGCGCCAGGGCCGCACTCTCTACGGCTTCGGAGGCTAATTCCGCCGCTCCCCGACTCTCTACTACATAACCCAAAGGCTCTTCTCAGAGCCGCCACATCCTCCTGAGAACAGAGCTGTCCCCGCCACCCACCTCTCCTCTGCCTTGTAGGTCTGGGGCTGCAGACGCCTCCTGTAGGCTGTAATGTCATCACTGCTGGAATACTGGAGAGAGTAGAAGAAGAAAACGCTCCAAACCTTCGGAATCTAAGCTTTGTGAACAGGTCCCTAGAAGTAGTCCTACTGCGGCTCTGCAGTGTAACCCCCCCTGCCGGCAGCTCGGGCCGATAAGTAGCAGCTTAGTTTAACCCTCCAATCGCAGGTGCGTGCAGAGAGCACTGCACCTCGTAGAGATGTCAATGTAGCAAGCCGGAGATTAGAGCTTCTCTTTGGGTGTATAGTAAGTCTAGCAAGTACAAGAAAATAGCTGGAAAGAAAGGTTCTGGGTAGAAACACGTGCAGCAGCAGCAGCAAGAAGCCAGAAATGGAGGGCTCAGCAGCTCTAGTGTGGAAGGGGTGGGGGGCTCTTAGAAGAGCCTTTGGGGTGATAGTACAGAGCAGGTGATGGAGCCGATTACTTGGCGCTGGTGTACTTGGTGACGGCCTTGGTACCCTCGGACACGGCGTGCTTGGCCAACTCTCCGGGCAGCAGCAGGCGCACGGCGGTCTGGATCTCCCGGGAGGTGATGGTGGAGCGCTTGTTGTAGTGAGCCAGGCGGGAGGCTTCTCCTGCGATGCGCTCGAAGATGTCGTTGACGAAGGAATTCATGACGACCATGGCCTTGGAGGAGATACCGGTGTCGGGGTGGACCTGCTTCAGCACCTTGTACACGTAGATGGCATAGCTCTCCTTCCTGGCCCTCTTACGCTTCTTGCCGTCCTTCTTCTGGGCCTTGGTCACGGCTTTCTTGGAGCCCTTCTTGGGCGCTGGGGCAGACTTGGCGGGATCAGGCATGGTATAACACGGCGATCTTTTCCCACACGAGAATGAGAGAAAGTAATGTCTGTGCTCCTCCCAGCGCAGCCCTATTTATAGGCGGGCTATGCAAATGAGCGCCGCTGTCTGTGCGCTGTTCTACTGGACCAGCAAATCATGTGACTTTTGCAAGCCCCGCCTGCTGAAGCTTATTGGTGGTTCCACAAATCTGGCCTCTATTGGCGGCTTGAGATGTGTCCAATGAGAGTTGCAGGAGGGCGGGGCAGAACTATATATATAAGGCAGGAGGAGCCGGTACAGGGCAGGATATTCTCTGTTACATTACAGTAACTGACGATCCACGAACCATGTCTGGACGCGGCAAGCAAGGAGGCAAAGCTCGTGCTAAGGCCAAGACCCGCTCATCCCGGGCGGGGCTTCAGTTCCCCGTCGGTCGTGTGCACAGGCTTCTCCGCAAGGGCAACTACGCCGAGAGGGTTGGTGCCGGTGCTCCCGTCTACCTGGCGGCCGTACTGGAGTATCTGACCGCTGAGATCCTGGAGTTGGCTGGTAATGCTGCACGGGACAACAAGAAGACCCGCATCATCCCCCGTCACCTGCAGCTGGCCGTGCGCAATGACGAGGAGCTGAACAAACTGCTGGGTGGCGTGACCATCGCCCAGGGAGGCGTCCTGCCCAACATCCAGGCCGTGCTGCTGCCCAAGAAGACCGAGAGCAGCAAGCCCAGCAAGAGCAAGTGAGCGCCGCTCCCACCCCATCCGTCTATACAAGCAAAGGCTCTTCTAAGAGCCACCACCTTGTCTACAGCAGAGCTGCCTCCTGTCTACAATACGGGCTGTCCGTCTATTCTGAAGCCAACTCCTGGCCCGACCGGCGGCCCTTACAGGGAAGCACCGTGGGGTGACTGAGCGGGAGGAGGATTCACTCTGTAGGGAGATGTGGTGCGGGCGCGGGGTTTTGTGTCAGGTCGGGCTGGTGGTAATCTGCTAATGCTCTTTTCCCTGGCAGGTAGTATAAGCGGAGCTTAGATATAACGGACGGGCGCTGATACAAAGCTGAGGTGAGCGCCGGCTCCTCCGGGTGACGCTTTGTCTTTTCTCCCCGCTCACACGGTTGGTGGTTTTGAAATTCCCGCTCAGTCGCAGTGACCGTTACAACCCGCGCGAGAGCCGGCAGCGTCACGTGGCGCAGAGAGAAGGGGCGCGAATTTCAAAACCTCCCCAGAGCTGAGCCCTCTCCAACTGAAGAAGATTCAGCAGCGGACTGGGGCGGCGCTCAGGTTATTGTAGAAGGATGTGCGGAGTAGGCATATACTAGGTACGGAGAGGAGGGAGGGAGGGAGATGTGGTTGCGGGCGCAGGGTCTTGTCAGTTAGGGATAGTAATGGCTGTGCTCATCCTAATCCTCTCTCCCCGCCAGGGCACAGCTCACGGTGGCAGGCTTAGAAGTGCCGATGAAACGGGCTCCTCCGGGTGAACCTTTGTCTATCTCCCCGCTCACACGGTTGGTGGTTTTGCAATTCCCATTCAGTGACCGTTACAACCCGCGCGAGAGCCGGCAGCGTCACGTGGTGCAGAGAGAATGGGCGCGAATTTCAAACCCTCCCCAACTGAAGAAGATTCAGCGGCGCTCAGGTCATTGTAGAAGGCGCTAGGGAGAGATGCGCGGAGTAGGCACATACTAGCGACGGAGAGGAGGGAGGGAGGGAGATGTGGTGCGGGCGCAGGGTCAGTTAGGGATAGTAATGGCTGTGCTCATCCTAATCCTCTCTCCCCGCCAGGGCACAGCCCACGGTGGCAGGTTTAGAAGTACCGATGAAACGGGCGTTAAAGGGCTGATCCGGGCGAACCTTTGTCTATCTTCCCGCTCAATCGTAGATTCCCATTCATTCAGTGACCGCGAAAACCGGCAACGTCAGGTGGTGCAAAGGGAGAAAGGACACGAATTTCAAGCCTCCGCCTGTCTATTACATCCTCCACTGCTGCTGATGCGAAGTAAGATTGAGTCAGCAGTCAGTGGGGGCGGCGCTCAGGTTACTGTAGAGGGCGCTGCAGTTACATATGTGCCTGTTATACATACAAAGGAGGGAGACGAGGTATCGCTAACTCAGTGACTGTAAGGGAAAGGGTAACCTCTCTATTAGCAGCCAGTGAAGGCTTCTCTTCTCCCCTCCCGAGAGGAGAAAGACAACGGCTACAGCTCGTCTGAGGGAGGATTTGGTGGCTCTGAGAAGAGCCTTTGTGTTGTCAGACGGTGCCTGGGCAGATTTAAGCCCTCTCCCCACGAATCCTGCGGGCCAGCTGGATGTCTTTGGGCATGATGGTGACCCTCTTGGCGTGGATGGCGCACAGGTTGGTGTCCTCAAAGAGCCCGACCAGGTAAGCCTCGCTAGCTTCCTGCAGGGCCATGACGGCGGAGCTCTGGAAGCGGAGATCCGTCTTGAAGTCCTGGGCGATCTCTCGGACCAGGCGCTGGAAGGGAAGCTTACGGATCAGCAGCTCGGTGGACTTCTGGTAGCGGCGGATTTCACGCAGAGCGACTGTACCAGGGCGGTAGCGGTGAGGCTTCTTCACTCCGCCGGTGGCGGGAGCGCTCTTCCTGGCGGCCTTAGTGGCCAGCTGCTTGCGGGGAGCTTTCCCTCCGGTGGATTTGCGGGCGGTCTGCTTGGTTCTTGCCATCGCTTCTGTATAGACGTTACACAGCGGTGATATGAGCTGAGGAGCGGAAAGAGCGACATATTTATACAGCCGGGGCTCGTCCTCATTGGCTCATGGAAAGCCCGCCCCCTCCATCTCATTGGTTTATTTCTACAGTCCAGCATTAGCGCTCATGCCCCTCCCCCAGACCCCGTGCAGCACGGCGCTGTACAGCCCCCGCCGGCATGCATCAGGCTACACAGGGGACAATCTGTGGCGTTCCCCCCCGCAACATAACGAGGCGATTAGAACCTGTAAACCTGAGGAGAGAAACGGAGGGAAATTCAAACCTGGTGGAAGCGCCAATCAGCTGCGGAGGGCGGGGATTATGATGCTGGCACTGGTCACATGACTTGCTGGTCCAGTAGAACAGAGCGCAGACAGCGGCGCTCATTTGCATAGCCCGCCTATAAATAGGGCTGCGCTGGGAGGAGCACAGACATTACTTTCTCTCATTCTCGTGTGAAAGAGATCTCCGTGTTATACCATGCCTGATCCCGCCAAGTCTGCCCCAGCGCCCAAGAAGGGCTCCAAGAAAGCCGTGACCAAGGCCCAGAAGAAGGACGGCAAGAAGCGTAAGAGGGCCAGGAGGGAGAGCTATGCCATCTACGTGTACAAGGTGCTGAAGCAGGTCCACCCCGACACCGGCATTTCTTCCAAGGCCATGAGCATCATGAATTCCTTCGTCAACGACGTCTTTGAGCGCATCGCAGGAGAAGCCTCCCGCCTGGCTCACTACAACAAGCGCTCCACCATCACCTCCCGTGAGATCCAGACCGCCGTGCGCCTGCTGCTGCCCGGAGAGTTGGCCAAGCACGCCGTGTCCGAGGGCACCAAGGCCGTCACCAAGTACACCAGCGCCAAGTAATCGGCTCCATCACCTGCTCTGTACTATCACCCCAAAGGCTCTTCTAAGAGCCCCCCCACACCTTCCACACTAGAGCTGCTGAGCCCTTCATTTCTGGTGTTTATTCCCCGGACCAGAGGCTTTATTTATCCCGATCCGTTTTGTCATTGTATTTATGGACGTTACACCGCACTGTTTGTATTATCCTCAAGGCGAAGGAACTTATCCGCCTGATAACCTCGTATCTATCTCGTGTGTGTGTGTATATCTGCGCACACCGGCAAAGTAAAGGAGAAACTTTAGGCAGTGCACACTGTACAGCGACGGGAACGCTCTAAGATTTATGCATTTGTTCACACGTTCCCTGAAGCTTAGGAGCGTTTATCTCAACGCTCTCCGGTATTCCTACAGTAGCCGCAGCGACAGCTCCAGCCCTAGAGGGCAGAGGAGAGGTGGGTGGCGGGGACAGCTCTGTTCTCAGGAGGATGTGGCGGCTCTGAGAAGAGCCTTTGGGTTATGAAGTAGAGAGTCGGGGAGCGGCGGAATTAACCTCCGAAGCCGTAGAGAGTGCGGCCCTGGCGCTTGAGCGCGTACACCACGTCCATGGCGGTGACGGTCTTCCTCTTGGCGTGCTCGGTGTAGGTGACGGCGTCACGGATGACGTTCTCCAGGAAGACTTTCAGGACACCGCGAGTTTCCTCATAGATGAGACCGGAGATGCGCTTGACGCCTCCTCTGCGAGCTAGACGGCGGATGGCAGGCTTGGTGATGCCCTGGATGTTATCCCGGAGCACCTTCCTGTGCCGCTTGGCACCGCCCTTGCCGAGACCTTTCCCTCCTTTACCGCGACCGGACATCTTCTGTGCTGCTGCTGACAGACTAGAATAAGCGTCCCTCCGCACAGCCGCCTTTTTATATAGAGAGTGGTCGGACCAGAAGGAGAACCCTGCTATGATGACGCAATTCTGGGGCGTGTCCTGAAGCCACTCCCCCTCCCACGCTTTCCTCCTCTGATTGGCAGAACTTTCACCCGTTAGTGATTCGGAGCTTTCCCGCTCATATCCTACAGTTCTCGCCGCCTCTCCCTGTCCCTGCTGCCGCTCTCAGCTCGGCCCCGGAGACAATGGATGTCTGCCGGCCTTCTCCACCCGCCCCAGTGTCATCACAAACCTACTGCTGGGAGCCGGAGCTCCCCCAGACAAGTCATTCAGCTGCAGCACAGACAGTGCGTTATAAATACAAGAGAACACGCTGAACAGGAGGCAGCAAAGATCCGAGTTTCTGGGTCCAGAAGTGACCCCGAAATAACGGTGTGCGCTCTCAGGGGAGAACGAGCCTGGACGCCGGGAGGTTGTACTGGGGGAGAAGGGGATGAGGCTGGGTGACAAGAGCTCTCAGGGGAGCCCCCTCCTCAGCCTGTGTAGGAACGAGTAGTGTCAGGCGGGGGCTCCCCTGAGAGCGCTTGTCACCCAGCCTCATCCCCTTCTCTCCCAGTACAGCCTCCCGGGCGTCCAGGCTCGTTCCCCGCTGATCTGATACAGACCTGGCATTGTGTATCGTTTGTCCCCCTACCACAAGCACGCACACAGCCGCCCGCCGTACACCGCAGCGACCCCCGGCATCAGGCTGCATTCGGGACTGCAGGGATTGTGTAGCTCAGACATACTGACAATTCCTCCTCCTCCTCCCCCCTTATCCAGACAGAGGCCCCCGCCAGTAACGAGGAGGATGCGCGGCCAATCTACTGGATTACTGCCCCTATAAACCCTCAGCGGCCTCAGCTTTTAGTCCTCATTACTACCCCGCTGGACCGGTCACCTGGAGAAACCTGCGGGGATGTTACCCTGTAGTGACCGCTCATGTGTCGGTGCGGATACGGGAATGGAGCCCTGGTCATAGGATTGCCGTTAATATGACGCCCCCGCTGGCTAGGGAGATAGCGATGATACAGCTCTGCCGGGACAAGGTGGTGGCTCTGAGAAGAGCCTTTGTGGGACAAGTACAGGGCTGCTCGGGCTTATTTCTTAGCCGCGGGCTTCTTGGCTTTAGCAGCCTTCTTAGCCGGACTCTTGGCAGCTTTGGGCTTGGCCGCCTTCTTAGCCGGACTCTTGGCAGCTTTGGGCTTGGCCGCCTTCTTAGCCGGGCTCTTCGTCACCTTCTTGGCTTTAGGAGCCGCCTTCGGCTTCTTGGGGCTCTTGGCCGCTTTCTTGGCGGCCGCGGCAGGCTTCTTGGCTTTCTTCGGGCTCTTGGCCGCGGTCGGCGCCTTCTTAGGAGACTTAGCCGCGGGCTTCTTGGCGGCAGCTTTCTTGGGCTTGGCCGCTGCAGGCTTCTTCTTGGCCGCCTTGTCCTTACTCTCCGCCTGCTTCTTGTTCAGCTTGAAGGAGCCGGAGGCGCCGCTGCCTTTCACCTGGATCAGGGTTCCCTTGGTCACCAGAGCCTTAAGGCCCAGCTTGACACGGCTGCGGTTCTTGTCTGTATCGTAGCCGCCAGCAGCCAGCACCTTCTTCAGGGCGGCCACAGACACCCCACTGCGCTCCTTGGAGGCGGACACGGCTTTGACGATCAGCTCGGACACGGTGGGACCGGAGGATTTCTTGCTCTTCTTGGCGCCCCCTGCGGCTGCTTTCTTCGGCTGCTTCTTGGATTTGGCGGCCGGTTCGGCGGGAGGGGGAGCGGCGGCGGCGGCGGCGGGCGCGGTTTCTGCCATGATACGAATCGAGCTCTAATTCCTTTCCTAGACGGGAAAACACTGGGGCCGGAGCAGCCGCCGCCTCTTATATTCACAGCGGTGCGCACTGATTGGCTGCTGAGCGGCCTCGGCCTCACCTCCTATTGGCTGTCACTCAGCACAGGGCCAGAGTCAAGCTCCGCTCTCCCCGTGTGCTTCCCTGCCCGGGATCAGAGCCCATTACCGGCTAGAACCGGACAGGAGAGCTTCCATTCTTCGTGTCTCCCCACTCCCCGACATCCTCCCTAACAGTCCCTGGCCGTCACTGGCGGAGGTGCGGGGGTGGTGCGGAGAGGAGGCCCCGGGATTTCCGCCATAGCACCCCCACATCTGTCCATCACTATCTATGCAGGAAGATGAAACCGCTGCGGGAGCTGCCCCCTTCTATTCCCGGCGCTTGTCACCATCCCCGGGATCTTTACCACAAGCTCTATGCTACAGGAAGCTGATTGTACGATGCGGGGACAAGCTGGAGCTGCTGAGAGCCGGGGAGGGTAACACAGGCGGCGGCTCCGCTCACTGCCGGCTCCCTGTCCTCACATCAGATAGATACATATATATATATATATACTGCAGACAGGGGGGCCGCTTCTCATGGGGCTCTGCCCTGCAGCAATGTCTATACACCGGGCAGAATAGAAAAGCGGGGACATTGTGTATATACAGCTGTCTGCACAGAGGCGTGTAGGATGGGATGATGGCTGGAGGTGATTTCAGTCTCCTGCAGTTACACGTATTATATAGGATGGGATGCATACAAGGTGATAGTGATCCAAACCTGACAATCACTACCATCATGAACTATTGAAAAGTTTGTCTTTGCTTCAATGTGTCAGTTTAGACCCTGTGCGATCTGTATGGCAATTACAATCCACAACCAACAGCACAGTAAGACACATTACAGATAGACACACGGCCATACAGCAAGTCGTTGTGTGGGGATTGCAGTCAGAAGTAGCAGCTCCAGGTGTCAGTGTGAAAGCGTGACTGCCCAAAAACTGGAAATAAAATATGATGACATCAATGACATTTCCGCCATATTTATGTTTTTATGACCATCCAGACGCCAGCAGATGATCCAGAAACCCTAACTATGTAGGAACCCTAAAATATGCTGGATATTGGCCAAGTGTCCCCAAGGGTTGCATCTGGGAATGGAGTATCATTGAAGCTGCAGGTCTGGCGTACCCCGACTTCTCAAAGCATTTGGGATCTCTTGTTAGGCACATTACACCGATATGTTTTATTCCCGGGAGTTATGGCGTATTCACAAAAGATGTATGATTTCTCTCTCTCTGGGCTTAATGCGGGACATTAGGTGGTCGGGTCAGTGGTGGAAGATTCCAGGAAGAGGGCAGAGCTGAGAGCCCTTTATAAACTGATGAGGTCCATGATTTCAGGGTCAGATGGATCGGAGGGGCGGCTTATTAGCCTGGAGATCGATAGAACTACATCCTGCTGACAATCTCTGCCAGGCTAGAAAAAGGTCTGATTGATTTTATTTCCATATTCAGACAGATATGATCTTTGCTCCTGTCTATCTTATTGTGCCACATGTGGTCACAGCTCCCAGCACTGCCCCTACTCAGCCAGACATGCCCTGAAACTAGTGGACATAAAACAGTGACAGGATGTATCATTCGCAGTGGCAGGGCTGTTGGGTACCATCACATGGTGCAGGAGGATTCAATGGTATGGGCTGTATCCTGTGATACTCCTTAGGACAATGTGATATTCTCTACATAGTTCATACCATCACCAATAGACAGATAAGCCAAAGTGGACAGCAAGAGCCCCGGGGACAGGCACCAATTCCAACATGGCAGCAGACTAGTGGTTATAAGCCAAGTTCCCTGTCGTCCTCAACAGCGGCACAATGTGGGGTATTTCTGCCCCTGTGTGCTGGTAGGACAGGCGGATATTTAATTAGCCAATCAAATGCGTGGCAGGCCCTATAAGAGGGCACAAGAACCTCCCCTCTGCGTGTTTTTTTCTGTCCTGTGTGGATAGAGGACAGGTGGGAGGACTTGTGTCCTCTTTGAGAAGCTCAGCAGGATCACTCACCTCCTGAGCGGTTGTTTTCTTCTTGTCACCTTCTGTGCCCTGCGGGGAGAAGGTGCTTGTTAGCCATGTGTGGCTACCCCCCTCTATCCCCCCTGCCCCCCCTCTCCTCCGCTTCCCCTGCTCCTTGTGACTTACCTGACATTTTGGTGAGAGTCCGGGGACTCCGCATGCCGCCTCTGGTGGCCGCGTGGACTGCCGGCGGGTGGAACCACACTGTTGTGTATCCTGTTCCCCGCCGGCCGCTGTAAGCGCGCATTTCCGGTTTCGCCGGAAGTATCATAGCGCCATGGCAACGGCCTGGCGCTGGCGGCCGCTCACTCAGGGAAGATTCAGGCCTTATTAAAGGCCGGAAAAGACGGGGAGATGTGGGGGTAAGTGCCCGTGTTAAGGGCCTCTTGGTGGGGGGGAATGTATATCTTTGCAGACCCCTGATTACAGGGTTAGTTGTCTGGGCAGGTTGCCTCACCTGCTTTGATTGTGGCTCCGCCCACTTCCAGCCGGCCAGAATTAAGAGGCTGGCTGGCCTGGTGTCAGAGACCTCCCTGCAGTATCTGCTGAAGGCGTGCGATTGTGGTGTTCATTGATCTTGAACTCTTTTCCAGTTTGCAAACTTTATTGGGAACCGGCTGTGATGGCCGAGTGGTTAAGGTTTTGGACTCGAAATCCAATGGGGTCTCCCCGCACAGGTTCAGATCCTGTTCACAGCGCCAGCCCGGCTAGCTCAGTCGGTAGAGCATGAGACTCTTAATCTCAAGGTCGTGGGTTCGGGTCGCACGTTGGGCGCCAAGTCACCTCTCTGTCCGGTCTACAGGACCTGGTAAGATTTACCCTTTTTTTAAAAGCTGGTATGATGTCATGGTGACAGTGTTGCATGGTCTATTATCTCTCTCTGTAGGATATGTCATCCTCTACTACCCCTCCTGGGGATGGTAGGAGGAAAACCTCTTCCAAGAGGAAACATCTTTCCTGCTTCGATTGCGACACACCGCTCCCTGATGGTAGGTAGCGGCTTGAAAGGTTGTGCCCTGCGGGGTACTACTGGTCCTATAACTTGCCTATTTTCAGGCTATGAGTGGGCCCGTTGTCGCGGGTGCAGAGGTCCTCCACCTGTGGAGCCCTCTCCCAGAGATATGATGGCATGGGTCAAGGAGATGGTGAGGTTGGGCATCGCTTGGGTAAATAGTTTTTCCCTTGCTTGTACTCTCCTTTTTGTTTTGCAGGATGATTCCCTCAAAGGGATCCATTGCACCTTGTCTCAGCTCACCAGGAGACCATGCTCTGAGCTCCGTTCCTCGTCTCTCCCCCCCCCCCCCCCCCTTGTAACACCTGCGGGTGGCAGAGGATGATTCCTCCGAGGACGACTCAGTTATTCCAGCAGAACTGCGTTCCATTATGAACAAACGGGCAGGCTGCTGAAGTCCATCCGGTCTACAGTGGGCCGAGATGTTGACGGGGAAGCCTCCACGTCTGCCTCTGGGGGACATATTGCCTTCCATGCGGACGCCACGCTGACCGACCTTATGGCGCAGCAGTGGAAACAGCCAGAGAAAGGACATTCGCTTTCCAGGATCTTCAAGAGTTTGTTTCCTATTAACACTACCCAGTGGGATTCCTGGGGGCCTCCCCCGAAGGTGGATTTGGCCGTAGCAAAGCTGTCCCGCAGAACCCTGGTGCCCTTGGAAGATGGTTCAAATCTTCAGGACCCTCTGGATCGTAGGGCGGACTCCGTTCTGAAGAAGGTCTACTCAGCTTCCTCCGCGCAAGCCTCTGTGGCCATAGCCTCCTCTATGGTTGGTGACTTTTTGCGCAACCGCTTAGCCGCCTTGGAGCGGGATATAGACTTGGGCGTAGACAGAGATGAGATTCTGGCCTCTATGAAAAGAGTTCATAGGGCTGCAGATTATTTGGCGGAATCCTCCTGCCATCAATTAAAAATCTCCGCCAAATCTATGGCGTTGTCTACTGCGGCCCGTAGACCCCTTTGGCTAAAGCCTTGGCGGGCAGATTTTGCGTCTAAAGCAGCACTCTGTGCTCTCCCCTTTGAGCCGGGAAGGGTGTCTGGCCAAAGCTTAGATGCCATTATGGAGGGATTAGCTGAAGGTAGGGGAAGGTCCCTACCTCAAGCATCCAGGGGCAGACGTGCTCCCTCTAGAGGCAGAGGTTCTTCCTCTAATTATAGACGCCCTTCCCAACAACGGCGTTTTAGATATCGCCCTAGGGGAGCTGGTCGTGGCGCTTCCAAGGAGGACACCAAGAGGAAGCCTGAGTTTTGACGTGGGGCAGCTCCCTGTGGCCCCCCTTCCTGGGAGGACGTCTTTCCTCCTTTTCCAGAGCATGGTTCACCCATATCCAAGACCCATGGGTGTTGAAGATCATACAACACGGGTATCACATCGACTTTCATCTTCCACCTCCAGATCGGTTCGTTTCCACCCAAACTCTTCCACCTTCTCAGCAGGCCAGTCTAGAAGCCTTGGTTGCCGAATATGTTACCAAGGGCGCCCTGGAGAAGGTACCAGCCTCAGACCTCGGTCTGGGAGTCTACTCCCCCGTCTTTCTGGTCCCCAAGGTCACCGGGGGCTGGAGGATGATAATAGATCTGAGGTACCTCAATCGGTTTATCAGGAAGAGGTCATTTCGAATGGAAACCGTGGATTCCGTGGCTGTGTTTCTTCAGCCAGGAGAGGTGATGGTTAACCTCGATTTGAAGGACGCCTATCTACATGTCCCCATTGCTCATTTCCACAGGAAGTTCCTCAGGATTGCCGTCGCTATGGCCGGCCACAGGGAGCACTATCAATTCACAGCTCTGCCATTCGGCACATCCGCCCCACTGGTATTCACCAAGGTGATTTCTCCGGTCGCCGCGGCCCTCAGACTTCAGGGTCTTTTCATCGTCCCTTATCTAGACGACTGGCTACTGAAAGCTCAGTCTCCTGCTGCTCTCCTCCAGCAGCTCAACCTTGCCATCAACTTCCTACAGGAGTTAGGATTATCAATTGGGAGAAGTCCGAAATCGTTCCATCCACCTGAAGAAAATTCCTCGGATTTATAGTGGATTCAGAAGCGATGCAGATCTTCCTCTCCAGTCCAAGGAAGGAAAGAATCCAAGCCAGTGCACGATTCCTATTGCGCACTCGGCAGGTAACCATCCGGACCGCCATGAGAGTCCTGGGCCTGATGTCATCCTCGGCCAGGGCGGTGCCTTGGACTTTATGGCATTTGCGTCCCCTGCAGATGGAAGTGTTGAGAACCTGGAACAGGTCTCCACGGGGATTGCACAAGAAGATCTGCCTTTCTCCCGCTACCCGTCTTTCCCTCAGATGGTGGATACACCTGAAAGACGGAAGGTCCACGGTCCCGACAGTGTGGACCCTGTTGACAACAGATGCATCCCAGTGGGGATGGGGAGCCCATTGTCAAGACAAAACTGTACAAGGATGATGGAGATGTCCGGAGCTGGGGTCATCCAATCTCAAGGAACTCAGAGCAGTGTACCTGGCCCTAGTACACTTTGCCCCAGAATTGAAAGGCAAGTCTGTCAAAAACCGGTCAGACAATATGACGGTGGTAGTCTATATAAACAAACAAGGGGGCACCAGGTCACCAACCTTGCTGAGAGAGACAAATCTCATATTTGCCTAGGCGGAGAAGAATCTGGTCCAGTTATCCGCTGTTCACATAAAGGGCTCCCTGAACATAGTAGCGGATCAGCTGAGTCAGGGTATTACCGTATCAGGAGAATGGTCTCTCAATCCAGACGTATTTCAACAGATCGTCCAGAGATGGGGTCTCCCGGAGGTCGATCTTATGGCTACCCGACTCAACGCCAAGGTGGGGACCTTCTGCTCTCTGTACCAGGAGGACAATCCCTTGGCGGTGGATGCCCTGTCCATCCCATGGAGGTTCAGGCTGTTTTACATATTCCCTCCAATTCCAATCATACCGAAGGTATTGATAAAAATAAGACAGGACCAAGCCTCGGGAATAGCCATAATCCCGTTCTGGCCAAAAAGGGCTTGGTTTGCTCAGCTCATACAAATGAGTCAGGGCATATATTGGAGGCTTCCCCCACTCCCAGACCTGGTAACCCAAGGAGAGCTGAGATGCCAGGATCTGAGGAGACTCAACCTGACAGCCTGGAGGTTGACCAGTCCCTATTGAGAAATAGAGGACTGTCACAAGCCGTCTTGAAGACCCTATCCAGCGCCAGAGCAGATTCGACTAACAGGAACTACCGTCGAATAGGTAACATCTTTAATGCCTGGTGTCTGCAGCATCAAGTGGACTCCACCGATCCCCCTACGGAGGCGATCCTGGACTTCCTTCAAGACGGACTAGACAGAGGTCTTGCTGCGGCCACACTCAAGGTACACGTAGCGGCCCTGTCCGCCTATCTGGGGGGCGTTTGTCTCAGGATCCTTTAGTGAGCACCTTTATTAAAGGGGCAACTAGGCTGAGACCGGTGGTAAACACCCCTGTCCACCAATGGGACCTTATTCCGGTCCTGAACGCCCTATGTGGCCAGCCATTTGAACCTCTGGAAGAGGTCTCCCTCAAGTCGCTAACCGGCAAAATGGCGCTGCTATTGGCAGTCACACCTGCCAAACGCGTTAGTGAACTACAAGCTTTGTCCGCTGAGGAGCCATATACCACCTTTTTCTCTGACCATGTACAGCTTAGGTTCCTCCCTGGGTTTCGTCCCAAGGTGCCATCTGCTGTAAACAGGAACCAACTGATTTCCCTTCCAGTATTTTTTCCGTTCCCTTCTTCTGCTGAAGAAGAAAGATGGCACAAGCTGGATGTGGTTAGATGCCTGCAGATCTACTTGCAGCGCACTCGCCCCTTTAGGTGGACTGAAAACCTGTTGGTCAGCTACACGGGGAAAAACAAGGGCGCCAAAGCCGCCAAAGCTACAATATCCCAGCCCAAGGGCTGTCGGCTCCATCTTTCCTTCATGCCCATTCAACCAGGGCAGTGTCCACTTCTCGGGGAAAGAAGTGCTTTGTCTGTGGACCAAATATATGCAGCTGCCTCTTGGGCATCTGAATCCACCTTCATTCGGCATTACCGACTGAAGGACCAAGTGGCAGATTCCACTGCCTTTGCCCAGACCAGTTTAAGATCGGTCATGGGTTTGTCCCACCCATCTTGGGGACCTGCTTGCTATATCCCCACATTGTGCCGCTGTTGAGGACGACAGGGAACGAGTGATTATGAAGATAATCTTGTTTCCCTTAGTCCTAACAGCGGCACAAGATTTCCCACCCTGGGAATCATATCTTATGTATAAAACTGTATATAAATGTAATGGAGGTACTTTTGTATTTACACGCAGAGGGGAGGTTCTTGTGCCCTCTTATAGGGCCTGCCACGCATTTGATTGGCTAATTAAATATCCGCCTGTCCTACCAGCACACAGGGGCAGAAATACCCCACATTGTGCCGCTGTTAGGACTAAGGGAAACAAGATTATCTTCATAATCACTCGTTGTTCATCTGAAGAGTCTGACTTTCCCTATGCCTATCCCGAAACACGCCATCAGGTATATTCTGTTACCCTAGACCATCCAGACTTCAGGGCTACTGGGTGTCAGATTAGCAGAACGCACTGTACTGTCATTTATGTGAGGCTTGTACTATAACTAGAACAGCCATAGCGACCCCTCGCTCCACCTTACTTAAGTCTATGCAAAGGAAACGGGTACCTCATGGGAGCTAAAGAGGAAATGAAGGTGGAGGAGTCAGTACTGCAAAAGTGTTATAACCTGAGCTGTGCCTACCAGGCAATAAGGCAATCGTTAGAAATCATGACAGATAAAAGATTTATGACCGGAGCAGCCATTGACTCAGGCAAGCCAAATCAGATCATTTAGAGCTCCTTCTAACGCTTGGGGTGAAGCAGACGGTCACTTACAGTGCTGCTAAGTGCCATTAAGGTCCCATACATGGGGTGGGAGTTGTTCTCCAGCATGGAGCTCGCCACGGACAGTGTCCTTCTGTCACCCACTACCTGTACTAGGTCGAGGGGGGCGCCCCAGGACAGAGCTGGCCTTTCTGATCAGCCTGTGAAGTCTATTTCTGTCCCTGGCTGATATACTGCTCTCCCAGCAGGCCACACCGAAAAAGATGGCTGAAGCAACCACAGAGTCAAAGAAGGCCCTAAGTAGTGTCCCCTGGACTCCGAAGGCCGTCGGCCTCCTGAGCAGGTAGAGCCTGCTGTGACCCTTTCTGTGCAGCGCCTCCAGGTGATCAGCCCAATCGAGTTTATTATTGAGGAGCTCACCCAGGTACGTATAGGTCCTGACTATCTCAATGCCTGTCCCTTGGATCTCCACCGGGGATCTGAGCATTTCTCTGCTTACTAAAGTCCGCCACCATCTTCTTGGTCTTTCCAGCATTAATCCTGAGGTGGTTGTGCTGGCACCAGTCTAAAAAGTCCTGATTTAAGGACTTGGGCCCTGGCGCCGCCTTTAGTGGCTGCCTCGATTACAGAGCTCCAAGCTGACAGCAACCTTTATCTTTCCATTTTCACTCTTTTTCTCTGTATCTTCAAGAATCCTCTAACTAAGCAAACTAGGACTATGAATTAGCAACTATAAATCAAATGGAATGTCCTGTGGCGTTCACACAGAGAACTAAATGATCCTGCAGTGTGCCTGTGTTTCTTTTTTTTTTAGTTGCTATGATTCCTAGTATTTCTCTATCTGTCATGAGCTTGAATGTGTTTTTCTCTCTTGTTATATACTACTGTGCCATCTTTGAAACTTCTATCACTGAAATTTCCCCATTGTGGGACTATTAAAGGATTATATTTAAAGAGGACCTTTTACCACTTTTGGGCACATGCAGTGTCATATACTGCCAGAAAGCCGACAGTGCGCTGAGTTACGGTGCCGGTACCGTAGTGCTCTATGGTCAGAAGGGCGTTTCTGACCATTAGCCAGAGACGTCCTTCTGCCTCGCGGCGCCAATCGCGCTGTACTGTGGAGCGGGGAGGAACGCCCCCTCCCTCTCCTGATAATGCTCGTCTATGGACGAGCTGTGTGAGCAGAGGGAGGGGGCGTTCCTCCCTGCTCCACAGTACAGCGCGATTGGCGCCGCCAGGCAGAAGGACGTCTCTGGCTAATGGTCAGAAACGCCCTTCTGACCATAGAGCACTACAGTACCGGCACCGTAAGCTCTTTACACCGGGCACAGATCGGGAAAGCTGACAGTGCGCTGAACTCAGCGCACTGTCGGCTTTCTGGCAGTATATGACACTGCATGTGCCCAAAAGTGGTGAAAGGTCCTCTTTAAGTCTCTGTATTCCCTATCGCCGCCATCAGTGATAAGGCCGACTATAGCAGAGTCATCGGAGTACTTCTGTAAGTAACAGCTGGATGAGTTGAGCCTAAAGTCAGCAGTGTACAGTGTGAAGAGAAATGGGGCGAGAACTGTACCTTGTGGTGGCCCCGTACTACAGATCACATTATAGTTAACGGCTAGCCCAAACGGATAAAGCCATGCGTATTGGATACTCTTGGACCTCAGACATTCCAGAAGAGGGCGCACCGTGCACCGTTTGGCCAGGATTGACGGAGCCGGGTCCTGATATATAGAGACCTCCCCCTCCCTTAGTTGAATAGAAGGACAACTTCTAGCTGCTGCAAAAATAGCCGCTGCGTCGGGATACGCTAAAAGTCCATCTCTGGGCGGTTCACCCTGTTGGGGTTTGGGCCATAATGCTCTGTGGATGCGTTCGATGCGAATGGATGAGGTTCTTTTCGGGCCAAGGAATTCTTCAAAGAGATCAGCTGCCATTTTTAGCAAAGATAAGATAAGATAATCCTTTGATAGTCCCACAGTGGGGAAATGTCAGTATGTTACAGCTGCAAAGTAATACAGATACAGGATAATACACAGTAATATATTACACAAGTAGACACACATATGCTGAGAAAGATATACTAGGAGTCAGGGGTGAACCTGCCCCTTTCACCGCCCGAGGCGAAGGACAGGACAGCTTGTCCTGGACTGGTTTAGGTAAGGCAAAATGCTGCCCTCCCTGGGGCCCTGACATAGCGCCGCCTGAAGCGGTCGCTTCAGGTCGCCTCATGGGAGGTGCGGCGCTGCTAGGAGTCCATAGCAGCTAAGGAACAGAGAAGAAAGAAGGAGGACATTCATAGTCATTTAGTTGTCTGTGCGGAGTGTCTTCGCTTGGTTTGATGTAGATTATACAGCCTGGTCGCGGTTGGAAGGAAGGACCTGCAATAGGGGTGAAGCAGACGGTCAATTACAGTGCTGCCAAGTCCCATCAAGGTCCCATACATGGGGTGGGATTTGTTCTCCCGCATGTAGGTCACCACAGACAGTATCCTTCTGTCACCCACCACCTGTACTGGGTCCAGGGGGCTCCCCAGGACAGAGTTGGCCCTCCTGATCAGCCTGTCACGTCTGTTTCTGTCCCTGGTTGATGGACTGCACCCCCAGCAGGCCACACCGAAAAAGATGGCTGAAGCAACCACAGAGTTGAAGAAAGCCCTAAGAAGTGGCCCCTGGACTCCCGGCCCTCAGCCTCCTGAGCAGGTGGAGTCTGCTGTGGCCCTTTCTGTGCAGCGCCTCCAGGTGATCAGCCCAGTCTAGTTTATTATTGAGGAGCACACCCAGATACTTATAGGTCCTGACTATCTCAATGCATGTCCCCTGGATCTCCACCGGGGTCGGAGCACTCCTCCGTTTCCCAAAGTCCACCACCATCTCCTTGGTCTTCCCAGCATTAATCCTGAGCTGGTTCCGCTGGCACCATTCAACAAAGTCCAGGTTTAAGTCTCTGTATTCCGTATCGTCGCCATCAGTGATAAGGCCGACTATAGCAGAGTCATCGGAGGACTTCTGTAAGTAACAGCTGGATGAGTTGTGCCTGAAGTCAGCAGTGTACCGTGCGAAGAGAAATGGGGCAAGAACTGGACCTTGTGGTGCCCCCGTACTACAGATCACAGTGTCAGACACACAGTCCCGGGCTCTCACATACTGAGGGCAGGTTGTCAGGTAGTCTAGGGTCCAGTTGGACAGGTGATTGTCCACACCAGCAAGGTTCAACTTCTCCCTCAGTAGCCCTGGCTGAATGGTGTTGAACGCACTGGAGAAATCAAAGAACAATATTCTCACAGTGTCCCCGGGTTTCTCCAGGTGAGAGAGAGCTTTGTGAAGAAGGTGGATGATGGCGTCATCTACCCCAATGCCTGGCCGATAGGCAAACTGGAGAGGGTCCACAGCGGAGCACACTAGGGGGCGTAGGTGTGTCAGGACCAGTCTCTCTAGGACCTTCATCAATTGGGATGTCAGTGCTACAGGTCGGTAGTCATTGTAGACCATTGGGTTGGGTTTCTTTGGGACTGGTACCACACAAGATGTTTTCCACCGTTGAGGTACCACTCCCAGCTTTAGACTCATATTGTACATATTGCGTAATAATACCACACAGCTGGTCACTGCACATTTTAAGAACTCTTGTGCTTATCCCATCGGATCCTCCAGCCTTGTCTGCCTTAATCCTCTTGAATAATAATAATAATAATAATAATAATAATAATAATAATAATAATAATAATAATAATAATAATAATAATAATAATAAATTTTATTTATATATCGCCAACATATTCCGCAGCACTGTACATTTTGTAGGGTTCAAATACAGACAGATACATAACAAAGAACGTCATTTCACACAATGGGACTGAGGGCCCTGCTCACAAGAGCTTACAATCTATGAGGTAGAGGGGGTGACACAAGAGGTAGCAGGGGCGGCATTGCTTATACAGTATTCAGACACTTTTGTAATAGAGGTTACTGTCATTACACAAACAAAACCTTATGAGCCATCACTAGAGATGAGCGAACACTAAAATGTTCGAGGTTCGAAATTCGATTCGAACAGCCGCTCACTGTTCGTGTGTTCGAATGGGTTTCGAACCCCATTATAGTCTATGGGGAACATATACTCGTTAAGGGGGAAACCCAAATCCGTGTCTGGAGGGTCACCAAGTCCACTATGACACCCCAGGAAATGATGCCAACACCTCTGGAATGACACTGGGACAGCAGGGGAAGCATGTCTGGGGGCATCTAACACAACAAAGACCCTCTATTTCTCCAACATCACAGTCCATCACATAACAACTACACACTTTCCACATTCCAAAAAACCTCTATCAAAGTGGGAAAATACCTGGAAACCTTCTTTACTCCCCAAATGGATGAACACAAACCCCAATTTAAGCTCAACAAACAGTAACAACCACCCCTTTAAATCATGTTACCCATGACAACCACGGATGGAATAGACAATGGAAAATCCAAAAGCCCTCACCCTTAACTGTCATTTTGAGTGTGTGTGTGTGTGTGTGTGTGTGTGTGTGTGTGTGATGTGGTAAGACCTTCCAAAATTCACTTTTCTAGCCCTTAACATGAGCCCTTCCAAACAAAGTTACAGGACCTTAAGCTGAGCTACCAGCAGAGATTGAGGCCCTTGGCATGAGTAGAGCCTTGCACCAGCAGTGTTTTTGGCACTTAGGGTGAGTTGAGCCTTGTACCAGCGTGTGTCCCTTAACATCAGGCGGGCCCTAAGTTCTGCACTTTGCACAAAAGTTCAACATTAACCTTAGTAGCCTTAGTAGGCCCGAGAACCAGGAACAGGTCTTGCAATGGCTGTCGGATAACGCTTAAAGCACATTGTCCACCAGCCAGTCAGCCTCTACCTCCTCTTACCCAACAGTCTTGTCCTCCTTCCACCCAAAATTATCAATCTTCCCAGAACAATAACCCCAACTGTCCCTGCTCCCCAGAGCTGTTCTCCCTTCCTTTGACTGTACCGCAACCTGCCCCTCCATTTCGCGATTCCACGGACCTAACAGACGAGTATCTGTGTCCAGATGCTCAAACACTAGAGTCTCCTCCATCTCCGGTTGATTTGGTGGCGGATGACCAGCAACCCACCCTCATCGACGACGATGAGATGCAGTTGCTGTCAGGGCAGCCAGTTGACATGCGCATTGTGCAGGAGGAGGAGGCGAGACAGGAGTTGGAAGAGGAGGTGGTGGACGACGAGGACACCGACCCCACCTGGACAAGGCGGATGTCAAGCTGGGAAAGTAGTGTGGATGTTGAGGCAGGTGCAGCACCAAAAAGGGTAGCTAGAGGCAGAGGTCAACAGCTTTGCCGAAGCCAGGCCAGACCCGGAATGTCCGAAGATGTTCCCTTTTGTACCCAGCCCAGAAAAACTCCCCCATCGAGGGCACGTTTCTCGAAGGTGTAGAGTTTTTTCAAGGAATGCGCCGAGGACAGATATAGTGTCGTCTACACAATTTGCCTCTCGAAATCGAGTAGGGGCCCTGAGAAGAGCAACCTGTCCACCACTTCAATGCACCGTCATTTGGAATCCAAGCACTGGAATCAGTGGCAGGCAGCAACGGCAGGACAAACGTCGCCCGCCGTTCATGCCACTGCCTCTGCTCACAGTGCTGGCGATGCACTCCAGAGGACGAGCCAGGACATCACTTCATTTGCCTCCGCCACTTTGTTGACTTCTCCTTCATCCTCTCCTGTTTCTGTCTTATCTCCTTCTCCTGCACCATCAAAGGCACCATCAGGCGCTTCTTTACAACAACCCACCATCTCTCAGACATTGGAGCGCCGGCAGAAATACACCGCTAACCACCCACCCACGCAAGCCTAGAACGCCAACATCGCTAAACTGCTGGCCCAGGAGAGGTTGGCGTTCCGGCTTGTTGAAACTCCCGCCTTCCCGGACCTGATGGCAACTGTGGCACCTCACTATGCCGTCCCTAGCCGTCACAACTTCTCCCGGTGTGGCGTCCCCGCCTTGCACCAGCACGTGTCACTCAACATCAGGTGGGTCCTTAGTTCCGCGCTTTGCTGCAAGGTCCACTTGACCACCGACACTTGGACAAGCGCCTGTGGTCAGGGATGCTGCTTATCTTTAAGGACAGGCAGGGTGAATGTGGTGGAGTCTGGTCCCGGGGTGCAAACTGAGGTACCCTATCTCCTCTCCCAGGCCAAAATTCATGGCAGGAGTAGACTGAAACCCTACGACGCTGCAACCTCCACCCTAGCTACTAGCGGCAAACGCTAAAACACTGGTGTGGGGAGACGTCAGCAGGCAGTGCTGAAGCTCATCAGCTTGGGGAACAGACAGCACAGTGCCTCCGAGGTCAGGGTTGCCATCCTGGCTGAGATGGCATTTTTTTTCCCCTGCTACACCTGGGGCCTGGCATTTTTACGCCTGTGATAATGGCTGGAACCTGGTAGCGGCTCTGGAGCTTGCCAGCCTCCAACACGTTCCATGTTTGGCCCACGTCTAACCTAGTGGTGCAACGTTTTTTGAAAACATACCCAAATGTACCGAAGCTACTGTTGAAAATGCGGCGCTTCTGCGCCCACTTTTGCAAGTGTACAGGAGTCGCTGCTAGCCTAAAAACACTCTAGCAAGGCCTACATCTGTCCAAACACAGGCTGTTGTCCGTCATTCACACACGCTGAAACCCTACAATACCATATCTTGAGCAGGGTGTGTGAGCTGCACAGACCTTTGATGGAGTTCCATCTACAAAACCCAAGGGTTCCTCAAAGTCAGCTCCCAAAGTTTCTGCACCATGAGTTTCCAGGGGTGGCAGAGTTTTGGCTAGGGGAAGAGGCATGGATAGGGATGATGTCTAGGGGCAAAAGCAGTGTGGATGTGGAGGCAAGCTAAGCAGCAAAAACTGGGGGTACAAGCTAAGGCATGGACTGGGGTGATGTCTAGGGGCAAAAGCAGTGTGGATGTGGAGGCAAGCTAAGCAGCAAAAACTGGGGGTACAAGCTAAGGCATGGACTGGGGTGATGTCTAGGGGCAAAAGCAGTGTGGATGTGGAGGCAAGCTAAGCAGGGAAAAAGGTGGCTAGAGGCAAAGGGATGTCCAGAGGCAGAAGACAGCTGCATGACAGAAGCTAGACCTGAGCCAGCAAGGCCCAAGATGCCCTCTTTTCTAGCTTCCTTAGAAAAATTCCCCCATCGAGGCCACGTTCCTCGCTGGGGGAGATCATTTCTAAATGTATAGGTCGAGGACAAACTGAGTGTGGTTTACACACTTTGCAATGCGACTCCCCATCTCCCAGGCCTTTCATTCCAGGCTAAAGTACAGCACAACCCACCCACATGCCCAAGGCTTCAACGGCCTCATCTCAAAAATTCTGGCCCAGGAGATGTTGGGGTCCCGGCTTGTGGACACTCTGCCCTTTTTGGGCCTGCTGGCTACTGCGCCACCTCACTGTGCCGTCCACACCAGCACTTTTCCCCAAACATGAGGCGGTCCCTAAGTTCAGCGCTTTGCCCAAAAGTTCCACGTGACCAGCTATGAATGGACAAGTGCATGCGGACAGGGACGCTAACTTTTAATTTTGGCACAGTGGTTGAATGTAGTTGAGGCGTGGACCGGGTCACAAAATGTGGTGGACTGACTTGTCTCCCCACACAACATTCCTGGGAGGAGGGCTGAAACACCACCCTCCTCCTCCGCTGTTAGATTGACCCCAGCTACGAGCTGGAAACGCAGCAACACTGGTGTGGGGAGACATCAGCAGGCCGGGCTGAAGCTCATCAGCTTTTGGGACGGACAGCACACTGCCTCTGAGGTCAGGGATGCCATCCTGGATGAGATGGCAATTTGTTTATCCCCGCTGCCCCTGGGGCCAGGCTTTTTTGTCTTGTTGGAGGGCTCTGGAGCTTGCCAGCCTCCAACACGTTCCATGCCTGGCCCACGTGTTCAATCTAGTGGTGCAACGATTTTTAAAAACATACCCCAAATTAGCAGAGATAAGGGTGAAAGTGGGGCACTTGGACACCCACTTTCCCAAGTCTACAGTACCTGGAGCTAGCCGCAATACACTCCAGCAAGGCCTACATCTGCCTGAAGCACCTACTGTTGTGCGAGGTCACCACACGCTCAAACCCTAGATACCGTATGTTGAGCAGGGTGTGTGAGCAGCAGAGACCTTTGATGGAGTACCAGCTACAAAACCCAAGGGTTCCTCAGAGTCAGCTCCCTCACTTTCTGCACCATGAGTTTCCATGGGTGGCAGAGTTATGGCTAGAGGCACAGGCATGGATAGGGGTAATGTGTAGGGGCAAAAGCAGTGTGGATGTGGAGGCAAGCTAAGCATAAAAAACTGGGGGTAAAAGCAGAGGCATGGACTGGGGTGATGTCTAGGGGCAAAAGCAGTGTGGATGTGGAGGCAAGCAAAACAGGGAAAATGGTGGCTAGAGGCAAAGGGATGTCCATAGGCAGCAAGGGCAAAGATGCAAAACTCTCCCCTGTTTCAAGAATTTTCCTGACTTGTCTCCCCACAAAACATTCCTGGGAGGAGGGCTGAAACCCCACCATCCTCCTCCTCCGCTGTTAGATTGACCCCAGCTACGAGCTGGAAACGCTGCAACACTGGTGTGGGGAGACGTCAGCGGGCCGTGCTGAAGCTCATCAGCTTGGGGGCCAGACAGCACACTGCCTACAAAGTGAGTCATGCCATCCTCGATGAGACGGCAATGTGGTTTTGGCCACTGCACCTGGGCCCAGGCATGTTGTCATGTGTGATAATGGCCGTAACCTGGGATCGGCTCTGTAGCTTGGCAGCCTGCAACATATTCCATGCCTGGGCCACGATTTTAACTCATTGCTGCTAATCTTTTTGAAAAGGTACCCCAATGTTCCTGAGCTACTGGTGAAAGTGTGGCGCTTGTGCGGATAGTTTTTAAAGTCTATAGTTGCCGCTGCTAGCCTCTATGCACTCCTACAACGCCTGTACCTGCTGGAACAATGGCTGTTGTGCGACGTCTCCACACTGCTGGCACTAAACATATCATGTGTTGAGCAGAGTGTGTGAGCAGCACAGACCTTTGATGTAGTTCCAACTCCAAAACCCTCGGGTTCGTCAAAGTCAACTCCCTCAGTTGCTCAACCATGAATGGCCATGGGTGGCAGACTTATGTGAAATCCCATCCCATCCATTGCACTGGACACGAAACATTAGCATGCGCTCAGCACAACTCCGGATATGGTAGCTGCGTTAAGCAGGGTGCAGGGTACAACACAGACCAGGCCCGAGCACCAGGAACAGGTGTTAGAAATACTGCAGCATCCGCCATTTCCTTCCAATTTTGGGGTTTTGGACCCGCCACCGACTTGTCTGGACCTCAGTGGGGATCATGAGACACAGTTGCCATCAGGGCAAGCTGTGGTCATGTGCGGTTTGCAGTAAGGGGGCAGTGCGCAATTGGAAGAGGAGTTGGTGGATGACGAGGCCACCGACCCCACATGGACAGGGGTGATGTCTAGGGGCTAAAGCAGTGTAGATGTGGAGGGAAGCTAAATCAACAAAAAACCTGGGTAGAAGCAAAGGCATAAACTGGGGTGATGTTTAGGGGCTAAAGCAGTGTAGATGTGGAGGGAAGCTAAGCAGCAAGACCAGGCGGAATGTGGTACAACTACAAAAGGGGGACCTCCTCCAACAGCAGTTAACCCCAACGTACAATAAAACTCTGACACACTCTTGGATGGTAAAATAGTGGGGGTCGGCCACAGCTTTATTAAACCATAAACATATCGGCAGGCCCTGCTATCCCCCTCCCCTTTACTCTTTGACCAAGCGCGTCACCGGAATGCCCCGCCACCGCCTGCGGTGTGCATGTGTATGATGTTCAACGGGTGACGCGCTCCATCTTCTACCACCGATGACCAGAAGGGGAAGGGAGGGGAAAGGCGCAAGGTCCCGCCAACATGCAAGCTGTGACACCTGAAAAAACAAACCGGAATAAATAACAAGGCAAAGAAACAACGAAAACAATAAATAATAAACAACCATAATAACGGAAAGAGAACAAACAAGAGTGGGGAGGGCGGGAGGGAGCACGTCTTGTTCCGACGCTGGCGGGGATCCGAAAGGAAGTCCCCGCCCAGCGCCAGAAATTACATCAGACGCGTAAACATCGCCTCCTCCGAAAACCCCGCCCCGGTCAGCAACAGCCGCCGGGAGGGGAAAAAGGAGGAAGGGGGGGGAGCCACACGCCCGGTCAAGACCCGGACAGCTTAGGCAGCCGTCCGGGTCACAAAACAGTGGGTAGAAGCAAAGGCATGCAAAACTCTACCCTGTTGGAAGACTTATTCCTAGGTCTGGAACACGTTAATGCCCCCCCCCCTGGACAAATTACTGCCACTCAGGGGCCTAGTGTCACCAGGAGGGACAAGTATAGGCGCATGTTGTGGGAATACCTGGCCGACACCAGCTCTGTCCTCTCCGATCCCTCTGTGCTCTACTGCCTACACTTATTTTTTCATCTTTTTTTTCTGCACTGCACATCTCTTGCCTACTTCCTTTGGGATCTTAGAAGTGGTGGTCCACTTCCAAAGGTGGTAATTTCAGGGCTGGAGTTGTCAATAGACAGTGTAACGGGAGTAGCTGAGGTATTGCTGTCTTAACCACTTTTTGGCACAAAATTAACTTCCAAAGCCAAGTATGGTGCAAGTATATGATGCAAGGACACCTACACACCTATCTCTGACACATTGGGGAGTTCACCCTCATGCGCCCTTTTGGCCTGCACCATCATACGCCTCTTCCCAGCCACTCCACATCTCCCAAGCTTTTCATTGCAGGCAGAAGTACAACACAACCCACCCCCATGCCCAAGCCTTTAACGGCCTCATTGATAAACTGCTGGCCCTGGAGATGTTGGTGTTTGTTTATGCTTCTGGACACCCAGGCCTTCCGTCAGCAGATGGCAGCTGGGGCACCTCCCTATGCTGGGCCTAGCCGTTACTACTTCTCTTAGTGTGCTGTCCCTGCCTTGCGCCTGCATGTGTCCCATAACATCAGTCGGGCCCAGAGCTCTGCGCTTTGCTGCAAGGTCCACTTGACCACCGACACATAGACAAGCGCCTGTGGTCAGGGATGCTGCAGTGCTTATCTTTAATGACAGGCAGGGTGAATGTGGTGGAGTCTGGTCCCCGGGTGCAAACTGGGGTGGCCTATCTCCTCTCCCAGGCCAAAATTCATGGCAGGAGTAGACTGAAACCCTACGATGCTGCAACCTCCACCCCAGCTACTAGCGGCAAACACTGTAACACTGGCGTGGGGAGATGTCAGCAGGCCGTGCTGAAACTGATCAGCTTGGGGGATAGATAGCACAGTGCCTCCGATGTCAGGGATGCCATCCTGGCTGAGATGGCATTTTTTTTCCCTGCTACACCTGGGGCCTGGCATTTTTGCGCCTATGATAATGGCTGGAACCTGGTAGCAGATCTGGAGCTTGCCATACTCAAACACGGTCCACGCATGGCCCACGTTTTTCAACTTGTTGGTGCCATGTTTCTTTGAAACCTACACCATTGTGCCTGATATACAGGTCAAAGTGGGGCCATTTTCGTAAGTGAGAACTAGCCTCTGCTAGGCAGAAAACATTCAGAGCACACTCCTCTCATCTTCGCACCGTTGGCTGGCGGAGGAAGACGAGGGGGTTGGAGTGGCATCTGATGTCCCTGTCCCACACGAGGCTAGAGGGTGCACTTCAGTGCATCCCATTGCTTCACTACAAATGGTGTGAAGGGGAGTGGAAAATGGAGGAAATGGAGAGTGACCCTTACAGTTGGTGCCAGCAAAGGCATGCCAAGTAACACACTGGCACACATGGCTGACTTCATCTTGGGTTGCTTTTCAACACATATTTCACATCATGAAGAACAAATAATACTGGATTTTTACAAGCCTCGAAACCCGGTCTAGGTCTAATGTCTGTTCCTTTCTTATATTAGGGGAGAGGGAAAAAAAATTACTTCAGTGATACGTTTAGCGTACATAGACTGACTATTAATGTGTATCCCACTTAGTGTTGTTAGGGTTACACACCGTCACAACCTGGCTAAAGCTTCTATAGCTGTTAATAAAGTCAACATAACTTTACGGTATCCAAAAAGACAGCTGGTACCGAGAGAGAGCAAGACAAATGTCAACCAAAGCTGTGAGCTCTGAACACCCACAGTGACTTTGGCGTCATCATCATTATAAGGGAGCGGGTGGTAATAAATAACTTGGCAGTGCCTAAAACCCAAAAAGCTTATACAACTATATTAACATTAAGATACACAAATGACACTTTTCAGTAGCATGTCATGAGACAAGCTGATAAGATCTTCCTTTGTGCAGTGCTATTTGAAAGTTAAACGCTGCCTTTATTTTAATTCTGGAGAAGGTGCAGACATTAGATTTAGAACATGTTGTCTTCATTGTCCAAATCCTCTATATAGGTAATGTGTTTTTCGGGCCGAGCTGTCTGGGAACGAGCTGGTGCAGCACTGACAACCTGGGTGAATATGGCAAGAGCCTGAGATGTAGGGTGAATGAATCCCCAAATTATTTGGGGAATTTCCACTCAGAAACTGGCACTATATACCAGTAGCAAAAATTGGGGGTGCACGTAACCCCAATATATTCTTTGAATTCCCAGTCAGACAATGGCACTATATGGCAGTGGCAGGACTTGAAGGTATTTATAACCCCAATTTATTATTTGAATTCCCAGTGAGAAACTGGCACTATATGGCAGTGGCAGGACTTGAAGGTATTTATAACCCCAATATATTCTTTGAATTCCCAGTCAGACAATGGCACTATATGGCAGTAGCAAAAATAGTGGGTGTATATAGCCCCAATTCTATTGCTAGGGGACTTGCATGGTATTTCTGGGGTGAAGGTGGGGGGGGGGGGCACACCGTTGGAACGGGGATTTGGGGTGTATATATGGGGTATACGGGAATACACTGTCAGTGTATTCCATTCAGGATCCTGGGAAAGCTGGGTTGCGGCGATTGAGCCCGTCAGTGCCACGTTACACTGACAAGATTCTCCCTGGAATTTAGCTCTTACAAGAGCTGTTGGTTGTCTTCTCCTTCCTATCCTAGCCTGTCCCTGCCTACCCAGAATCTAAGCCCTAGCTAACTGGACGGAAACCTCCGTCCCCGGTGAATTGCAAGCTCAGAATGACGCGAACCTGGGCGTCGCTGTTCTTTTAAATTAGAGGTCACATGTTTTCGGCAGCCAATGGGTTTTGCCTACTTTTCTCAACGTCACCGGTGTCGTAGTTCCTGTCCCACCTACCCTGCGCTGTTATTGGAGCAAAAAAGGCGCCAGGGAAGGTGGGAGGGGAATCGAGTAATGGCGCACTTTACCACGCGGTGTTCGATTCGATTCGAACATGCCGAACAGCCTAATATCCGATCGAACATGAGTTCGATAGAACACTGTTCGCTCATCTCTAGCCATCACTAGTGGTGTCCTGTAACATGTGGATGGAGCTTGGACAAATAAAGTTAGCCTGAAAAGAGATCATATCATGTGGGGTAATATGGGAGCGGGGACAGAGGAGGGTTAAAATTTGGGGATTCTAATTATAGTATGGAAGGGTTTACATTAGAAATTGTGATAGGCCTGTCTGAAAAGATGTGTCGTTAGTTTGCATTTGAAACTGTAGAAATTGGGAGTTGATCAGATTGTCCGGGGTAGAGCATTCCAGAGAAGTGGTGCAGCTCGGGAGAAGTCTTGTGTACGAGCGTGGGAGGTTCTGATAATAGGGGATGTAAGTGTTAGGTCATTGAGTGAGCGGAGAGCACGGGTTGGGCGGTAGACAGAGATGAGGGAGGAAATGTAGGGAGGTGCGGCATTATGGAGAGCCTTGTGGGGGAGGGGGATAACTTTATATTTTATTCTATAATGAATAGGCAGCCAATGTAGCGACTGGCACAGACCGGAGGCCTTGCTGTAGTGTCTAGCCTGATAGATGAGCCTGGCCGCTGCATTCAGAATAGATTGTAGAGGGGAGAGTTTAGTGAGGGGAAGACCGATTAGTAAGGCGTTACAGTAGTCAAGGCGAGAATGAATCAGAGCGACAATAAGTGTCTTTAATGTATCTCTGGTGAGGAAAGGGCGTATTCTGGAGATGTTTTTGAGGTGGAGGTGACATGAACGTGCGAGTGATTCAATATGAGGGGTGAAGGAAAAGTCTGCGTCAAACATGACCCCGAGGCAGCGGGCATACTGCCTAGGAGTTATAGTAAGGCCTGAGACTGCAATGGATATATCAGGGACAGATCTATTAGATGGTGGAAACAGTAGTAGTTCAGTCTTAGAGAGATTTAGTTTCAGATAGAGCGAGGACATGATATTAGAGACAGCAGAAAGACAGTCACTAGTATTCTGTATGAGTGCAGGGGTGATGTCACGGGAAAATGTGAATAATTGGGTGTCATCAGCATAAAGATGGTACCTGAAGCCAAATCTGGCGATGGTTTGTCCAATGGGGGCTGTGTAGAGAGCAAAGAGCAGGGGGCCTAGGACCGAGCCCTGGGGAACCCCAACAGCAAGGGAAAGAGGGGAAGAAACAGAGCCCGCAAATGATACACTGGAAGTGCGGTCTGAGAGATAAGAGGAGAACCAGGAGAGCGCAGTGTTATTGAGGCCGACTGAGCGGAGCATAGGGAGCAGGAGATGATGATCAATAGTGTCAAAAGCTGCAGAGAGGTCCAGAAGAATAAGAAGAGAAAAGTCGCCATTGGATTTAGCCATTAGGAGATCATTGGAGTCTTTTGCGAGAGCCGTTTCAGTAGAGTGCAGAGCGCGGAAACCAGATTGTAAGGGGTCAAGCAGAGAGTTAGCAGAGAGATAACGGATTAACCGAGAATAAACCAGGCGTTCCAAAAGTTTAGAGATGAAGGGCAGGTTAGAGAAGGGTCGATAGTTAGCAGCACAGGACGGGACCAAGGAGGGTTTTTTCAATAGCGGAGTTATAACAGCATGCTTGAAGGAGGATGGGAGGATTCCAGAAGAGAGAGAAAGAGAGAGGTTAAATATTTTAGTAAGGCAAGTCGTGACAGCAGGCGACAGAGGTTGGAGAAGGTGCGAGGGGAAGGGGTCACTACTGCAGGTTGTGGGGGAGATGAAGAAAGTAGCTGAGAGACTTCCTCTTCTGTAACAGGTTGAAAAGATGAGAAAAGACAGTCTGAAGTGCGGTTGGTGAGGGGATCAGTACTATGGTAGGTGATGGGATCAATGCCACCTGGGGCTTTGGCAGTTATTTCCTGATGGATCTTATCAATTTTATCATGGAAATACGTGGCCAGGTCATCAGCACTAAGGACTGTGAATGGCGTCTGCACCTTGGCTGTGAGTAAGGAGTGAAAAGTTTCAAAAATCCTTTTAGGGTTGCTGGAGAGAGAAGAGATGAGGGCGGTGAAGTAGAGTAAGAGAACAATCGATGTAATCTTTGTGCAGGGCCAGCTGAGACGTAGTGAGGTCATTATGAGATTTAATTGAAGGATATGCGCTTTCTAGAGTAGAGACTCGACTGTCTATATGATGAAGTTCCGCTCTAATATCCTCAAGTTGCTGAAGAACTGGGTCTAGGGCGGCTGACAGAGCTTGTTGTAGAAATGTTCTTAAGAAGGTGCTATCCTCCAGGCGGTCCTGGTCAATATTACTCTCAGCATCCGAGTCATCACCTGTGTCAGGCTCCCTATTGTGGTCAGGCGCCATTTTCAGCGATCCGGCGGGAGATTGTCGATTTTTCTTTCTAAGATACTTTTGCAAGTCACTTTGGAGTTTAGTTTGATTGGGAGTACCAGCGAGGTCTGTGCCTTTGTCTTTATTTGGTTTAACCATCTTGATGGATGCAATATAAGTGAGGGAGAGGGACGAGGTCAAGACTATAACATCTAGCAAATAGAGAGCATCAGTCTAAATGACAACATAGACAAGAGTGTTCTTGGAGATTCACTTAGGTACAGGGAGGGGAGAGGTCCCCAAATATCAATAGGTAAGGTTGACAATCTCAGCGTCTAGGCAGACAGTCGTCCTCTGCAAGCGAGGTATCAGGTATAATTGGGTTCTACGTCTCTTAGTGCAGTAGTGGGGATGATATTCCTGTAGGTAAGACAGCCTTTCCCAATCTTAACTGCTACGACTAATCCACAGGGGAGGTTCGGATGAGACCCTGTTAGAGAAGGCGGCAGGGGGCTGCAGGGGAGGGCAAGAAAGCCCAGGTGTGGGAGTGCGGAAAGAATGTAGAATAACTCTAGCCGAGGACCGTAGATATCGAGGGTCAGGGACACCACTTATGGGATATGAATGTAAAACTTTCCGGAGAGGAGATATAGGGGAGGAGGGTAGCAGAAGGGTTTATTAAAGCAGACAAGGCCGGAGGACCTGATGGTATAAGCGCAAGAGTTCTTAAAATGTGCAGTGACCAGCTGTGTGGTATTATTACGCACATGTACAATACGAGTCTAAAGCTGGGAGTGGTACCTCGACTGTGGAAAACATCTTGTGTGGTGCCAGTCCCAAAGATACCCAACCCGGTGGGCTACAATGACTACCGACCCGTAGCACTGACATCTCACCTGATGAAGGTCCCAGAGAGACTGGTCCTGACACACCTACACCCCCTAGTGAGCTCCGCTCTGGACCCCCTCCAGTTTGCCTATCGGCCGGGCATTGGGGTAGATGACGCCATCATCCACCTTCTTCATAGAGTTCTCTCTCACCTAGAGAAACCCGGGAACACTGTGAGAATATTGTTCTTTGACTTCTCCAGTGCGTTCAACACCATTCAGCAAGGGCTACTGAGGGAAAAGCTGAACCTTGGTGGAGTGGACCATCACCTGTCCAACTGGACCCTAGACTACCTGACAACCCGCCCTCAGTATGTGAGAGCCCGGGACTGTGTGTCTGACACTGTGATCTGTAGTACGGGGGCACCAAAAGGTCCAGTTCTTGCCCCATTTCTCTTCACACTGTACACTGCTGACTTCAGGCACAACTCATCCAGCTGTTACTTACAGAAGTCCTCCGATGACTCTGCTATAGTCGGCCTTATCACTGATGGCGACGATAGGGAATACAGAGACTTAAACCTGGACTTTGTTGAATGGTGCCAGCGGAACCAGCTCAGTATTAATGCTGGGAAGACCAAGGAGATGGTGGTGGACTTTAGTAAACGGAGAGGTGCTCCGACCCCGGTGGAGATCCAGGGAATATGTATTGAGATAGTCAGGACCTGTAAGTACCTGGGCGTGCTCCTCACTAATAAACTAGACTGGGCTGATCACCTGGAGGCGCTGCACAGAAAGGGCCACAGCAGACTCTACCTGCTCAGGTGGCTGAGGGCCTTCGGAGTCCAGGGGACACTTCTTAGGGCCTTCTTCAACTCTGTGGTTGCCTCAGCCATCTTTTTCGGTGTGGCCTGCTGGGGGTGCAGTCCGTCAACCAGAGAAAGATACAGACGTGACAGGCTGATCAGGAGGGCCAGCTCTGTCCTGGGGAGCCCCCTGGACCCAGTACAGGTGGTGGGTGACAGAAGGATACTGTCTGTGGTGACCTCCATGTGGGAGAACAAATCCCACCCCATGTATGGGACCTTGATGGGACTTGGCAGCACTGTAAGTGACCGTCTGCTTCACCCCAAGTGTGAGAAGAAGCTATCGCAGGTCCTTCCTTCCAACCGCGACCGGGCTGTATAATTTACATCAGACCAAGCGAAGACACTCCGCACAGACAACTAAATGACTATGACGATGACCATGAAGTCTTCCTTCTTTCTCTTCCGTTCCTTAGCTGCCATGGACTCCTAGTATATCTTCTCTTCTCAGCATATGTGTGTCTGCGTCTGTATTATATTACTGTGTATTATCCTGTATTACTAGGCTGCTGTAACATGCTGGAATTTCCCCAATGTAGGACTATTAAAGGATTATCTTATCTTATCATAGGTCCTCAAGTGCAGATTAATGTGGCCTGCTACTGTTTCCAACTCCAGGGGAAGGGAGAAATGCAGATTCGGCTCACCTCCATGTCAGGATACGAGTGGGTTAAACTGAAGGGCAGCTGCAGACGTCTCAGTGTAGTTGGTCTGTAGCTGCTGCTTCATGCAGAGAGGCAGGCTGCGCTCCAAGATGGGTAGGTCTGGAGCTGGGCGCAAATCACAGCCGGATAGCTGTCCGGCAAGTCACACCCCTTCTTCCGGATCTGGGTTCTGCGTAGAAGTCACATCAGGGGCCGGCCCTTACACTTTAGGCTAGGGATCCTAGTGAGGCCTACTCAAAATGGCTGCTGGGTCTGGGAGAAGAGATCCAGAATCTGAGTTCCGTACCTCGAAATACCTCCTCTCCAGGCTGCTCCAGAACCAGAAGCAGCTGTGATGTCGCGGGAGATGTCTCCTGCGCTCAGCAGGCCGTGGTGACTCCAGAAGAAGGCAGGCCGCAAAAAAACAAAATGGCGGTCGTGACTCCTATGATCAGCTGCCCGGTAAAGTAAGAGAGCTGGATGAAGGCAGTAAGTGGCTGGAACGCGCCAGAGGTCCTCTCCTGGGTCGGATGAGCGGTCCAGAGCTGCGAGGGACTACGCCGGGAGCTGGAACAAGTCGGCAGCAGGTAAGTCCAAAAACAAGATGGCGGCCGGGTCCTGTGGGACAGAAGGCCGCAACAGTTTATATCCTCAGGAGCGCTGTAAAAGTGTGAAATAACACCCCAAAATAGCAGACAGAGGCTTGGAGGAGAGCCTCGGGGTTGTTATCTGTATGGATGGCTGAGATCACCGCCGGTAAGCAACGGATGAAAGTGTCCAAGTCAAGAGCTCACAGCAGATGCGACCGCTCTGGTTGCCGGCTAGCCATGCCCCCTCCCCCTCCCACAGTATATCTATCCCTGTCTCACAGTCACATAGTTCACAGTCTCATATGAACCGAATCTGAAATCCCCCATTCATATGAAGCGGAGGTCACCTGATTCAGCCAGCCAATTACTTTTTCTGACTTTTTTTTTTTTCGATGCCGCGGTTGTCGTAGTTCCTGTCCCACCTCCCCTGCACAGTTATTGGTGCAAAAAAAAAAAAAAAAAGAAAAGAAAGAAAAAGCGCCAGGGAAGGTGGGAGGGGATACAAATTTTTAGTGCGTTTGCCGCGTGGTATTCAATTGGAATGGAATATCTTGAGCAGCCTGAATACCAATTCGATGGAACGCTGTTGGCTGATCTCTAATCCCTACTGATCCCTTAGACTGTTAGGACCCCACAGATCAACTGTTTCTCGGAGCAGGCAAATCCCATTATTGTTTAAATGTGGGGCGCTGCTTATTCGCTGTGTTCTTACAACCGCAGTTGTGGGTACTGTAGTTGTACCCTGTTCAAGTGTATGAGATGCCGCTGCAGCACCCATAACCATTTCAAACAAGAATATGTTGTAGGGAGGGGCCCCAGTCAGTAGAACATCCCGTCAGAGGGCCCCCGCATAATATAGTGCCATTCTTAAGTGATATGCAGGTTATTTGGGAGCCACCGCCAAAGGACTGTGAGACAGCACCTGGAATTTGGGACTGTTCTGCTGTATTCAGGAGGGCCGAGAGGGCTCCCTCGCTGCCATAGGGTACAGTTTGGGTTCACTAGTTGTCCTATATTTAAAGTAGTTCTGTGCACAATCCTTTTGGGTGATGTTATTCAGCTCCTGCATATGATGTACAGCATTACCTAGAATCGAACAGGAGGGCTGGTGGAGGATGGAGCAATTGGGGAATATATCATTGCCTGTCAGCCATTGCCTGTTGGAATAATCCAATCGGTATTGGCCTAATGGTCATCAGTCTTTGGGGACGGCATTATGTGGTGCGGAACAGGTCTGTGTAAAATGTAGAGGGGTGCAGCATAAGGCGCGGGGCGCCGTACCAGGCGAGACGACGTAGCAGCATACTGCACTATTTTGCCTTTTCTTTTTTTTTTCTCCCCTTATTCTGCAGATGACACCTTCTGTACGTAAACCTGAGCTGTAAAGCCGGAGGAGATATAGGCAGTGACGGTGACGGCTCCTACAGGTTTATGTTTGTGTAAAGACAGTCACCACTATTACAATATTGTCTGACCCCTGTATAAGCAATGCCGCCCCTGCTACCTCTTGTGCCACCCCCTTTACCTCACAGATTGTAAGCTCTTGCGAGCAGGGCCCTCAGTCCCATTGTGTGACGTGACTATTTCTTTGTAATGCATTTTTCTCTCTGTATTTGAACCCTACAAGTTGTACAGCGCTGCAGAATACGTTGGCACTATAAAAATAAAATGTATTATTCTATTATTATTCATCATCTGTTTTCCCTTAGTCCTAACAACAGCACAAGCTCCTTTTAGTTCATTCTGTTCATGCCCCTCTTCATGGGGCGTGTAGCACAGCGTCGGATGAGTACGCAAGGCAGAGTGTCAGGAGATGAATATGAAGAGGGGCGTGAAGAGAATTAAGAACTAAGGGGCGGCGAGAGGTTATGACGTGGGGGTGCTCGGAGCAAGAGGGGCAATCCCCCTGAGTTCCATGAGCGGGATTTGCATACTGCAATAAACAGATTTTGACAGAAACAGCAAAGAGGAGAAGAAGAGACTGGAAGGTGGGAGTAGAATGGCCTTTTTAACCCCTTCCCGACATGCGCCGTAATAGTACCCCCGCGTCCAAAATTGCCCGCTCTAAAAATCTATAAAAATATCTTTCCTGTTCGGTAAGTGCTGTAGCGGGAAAAATAGTCAAAAGTGCCAAAGTGCCGTTTTTTTTTTTTTTTTTCCAGTGTTTTGATTCTGATATAAATTGGAATAAAAAGTGATCAAAGCAATAACATTTCCCGAAAATGGTAGAACTAAAGAGTACACCCGGCTCCGCAAAAAAAGACGCCCTACACATCTCTGTACACGGACGTATAAAAAAGTTACGGCTGTCGGAATATGGCGACTTTTAGAAAAAAACAAAACAAAACAGTTTTGGAATTTTTTTTAAGGGGTCGAAATTTAAATAAAACCATAGAAATGTGGTATCCCTGGAACCGTACCGAAACACAGAATACAGGGGACATGTCATTTTGGCTGCACAGTGAACGCCGTAAAACCAAAGCCTGTAAGAATGTCGCAGAAATGCATTTTTTCTTCAAATCCACCCCATTCTGATGGTTTTTCCTGCTTCCCAGTACATTATATAGAATAATTAATGGTGGCATCAGGAAGAAAAATTTGTCCCGCAAAAATTAAGACCTCATATGACTCTGGGAGCGGAGAAATAAAAAAGTTATGGGGCTTAGAAGGAGGGGAGTAAAAAACGAAAAAAAAAAAAAAATGCCATTGGCGGGAAAGGGTTAAAGACGATCGTCTAACGACAGAATTAGAGCCCCGGTAACCGTCCTATGTAGTATCTGTGCGCC
The DNA here is from genome assembly GCF_031893055.1 of Leptodactylus fuscus. Taxonomy (NCBI): domain Eukaryota; kingdom Metazoa; phylum Chordata; class Amphibia; order Anura; family Leptodactylidae; genus Leptodactylus; species Leptodactylus fuscus. Next base: position 81,501,969 of record NC_134274.1, on the reverse strand, counting down.
ACCTGCTGGCTGGGATCCGTATATACAGGGTCTCCCGAGCTGTGACGTTTGTTCCCCGCGCCCCCATCTGGATCAGCGTGGAACTGCACAGCCCGCACCCGGGGTTCACTATAACTGCAGCCTCGCGGCTATTACACAAGGATGCCCATAGGGGGCAGAGCGGAGATACCGCAGCCGGGAGAAGAATTAGATCCGGGGAGGAGGGGGTGCGGCTCCGGAATACAATAGTCCTATTGACAGAGAAGAAGGTCTGGAGCAGTGAGAACAGCGCCCTACATGTTATCTAGTAGGCCGGCTAGAAGGAGCCGCTGACCGCTGACCCTCGGCAATGGGAGAATGAGCGGGAAATTCAAAGTGATCCATTGTCTTATGTCAGCCAATCAGCGCGAGACAGAGGAGGGGCTTGTAGGAGTCACGCCGAAGAATTACGTCATCAAAGCAGGGTTCTCCTTCTGGTCCGACCACTCTCTATATAAAAAGGCGGCTGTGCGGAGGGACGCTTGATCTAGTCTGTCAGCAGCACAGAAGATGTCTGGTCGCGGTAAAGGAGGGAAAGGTCTCGGCAAGGGCGGTGCCAAGCGGCACAGGAAGGTGCTCCGGGATAACATCCAGGGCATCACCAAACCTGCCATCCGCCGTCTAGCTCGCAGAGGAGGCGTCAAGCGCATCTCCGGTCTCATCTATGAGGAAACTCGCGGTGTCCTGAAAGTCTTCCTGGAGAACGTCATCCGTGACGCCGTCACCTACACCGAGCACGCCAAGAGGAAGACCGTCACCGCCATGGACGTGGTGTACGCGCTCAAGCGCCAGGGCCGCACTCTCTACGGCTTCGGAGGCTAATTCCGCCGCTCCCCGACTCTCTACTACATAACCCAAAGGCTCTTCTCAGAGCCGCCACATCCTCCTGAGAACAGAGCTGTCCCCGCCACCCACCTCTCCTCTGCCTTGTAGGTCTGGGGCTGCAGACGCCTCCTGTAGGCTGTAATGTCATCACTGCTGGAATACTGGAGAGAGTAGAAGAAGAAAACGCTCCAAACCTTCGGAATCTAAGCTTTGTGAACAGGTCCCTAGAAGTAGTCCTACTGCGGCTCTGCAGTGTAACCCCCGTGCCGGCAGCTCGGGCCGATAAGTAGCAGCTTAGTTTAACCCTCCAATCGCAGGTGCGTGCAGAGAGCACTGCACCTCGTAGAGATGTCAATGTAGCAAGCCGGAGATTAGAGCTTCTCTTTAGGTGTATAGTAAGTCTAGCAAGTACAAGAAAATAGCTGGAAAGAAAGGTTCTGGGTAGAAACACGTGCGGGAGCAGCAAGAAGCCAGAAATGGAGGGCTCAGCAGCTCTAGTGTGGAAGGGGTGGGGGGGCTCTTAGAAGAGCCTTTGGGGTGATAGTACAGAGCAGGTGATGGAGCCGATTACTTGGCGCTGGTGTACTTGGTGACGGCCTTGGTCTACTAAATATTAATGTCACTTTTCTGTTGAGGTGCCCATACTTTTGCACCGGTCAAATTTTGGTTTAATGCATATTGCACATTTTCTGTTAGTACAATAAACCTCATTTCAATCCTGAAATATTACTGTGTCCATCAGTTATTAGATATATCAAACTGAAATGGCTGTTATAAACACCAAAATATTTAGAACTAAAAATGATTAAGATTAATAGGGGTGCCCAAACTTTTTCATAGGACTGTATATAATTAGCATATACACATTTATGTACATTCATATACCATATATACTATATATACTCACATATATACATACACTCACATATTATTATAGAATGCTGTATATACACACACACATACCTGTATACAAACATACAGTCCTCACACAGTATACAAGACACATGCTTTAACCCTTAAAGAGGACCTTTCACCATATCCGGGCACATGCAGTTCTATATACTGCCGGAGAGCTGACAGTGCGCTGAGTTCAGCGCACTGTCGGCTTTCCCGATCTGTGCCCGGTGTGAAGAGCTTACGGCCCGGTACCGTAGCTCTTCTATGGTCAGAAGGGCGTTTCTGACCATTAGCCAGAGACGTCCTTCTGCCTCGCGGCGCCAATCGCGCTGTGCTGTGGAGCCGGGAGGAACGCCCCCTCCCTCTGGTCACACAGCTTGTCCGTAGACTAGCATTATCAGGAGAGGGAGGGGGCGTTCCTCCCGGCTCCACAGCACAGCGCGATTGGCGCCGCGAGGCAGAAGGACGTCTCTGGCTAATGGTCAGAAACGCCCTTCTGACTGTAAAGCGCTACGGTACCGGGACCGATAGCGCTTTACACCGGGCACGGATCGGGAAAGCCGACAGTGCGCTGAATTCAGCGCACTGTCAGCTTTCTGGCAGTATATAACACTGCCTGTGCCCAGATATGGTGAAAGGTCCTCTTTAAGTACTATCATGGTGTCTATCATAATGATATGTGTATGGTAGCGGTGTATGATAGACACCATGATAGGACTTAATGGTTAAACAAATGTACACATATACATATTAAACATTACATTTTACTAAAAAAAAGGAAAAAATATACTCACATTTGTGGATCATTGCAGCAGCAGACTCCTCTGTCCCCACACAGGCCGATGTAAGCGATGACTCACCGCTGGGAGGGGGAGGGGAAGGAAGTCCGGGCTGCAGAGAGATCGCTTCTAAAGATTGCAGGGAGAGCTGCTGCCCCTGGTGTGCTCTGTCCTCCGGATGTATACTTTCCTTATATTAATAGGAAAAGTATAGCATCGGCAGGAGGCCCCTCGGTGTAAGTGTCGGGGCCCTGGGAAACTGGCAGCCGGGCATCTTTAGTAATTACAGCGCTGCCGGCATCCTGGGGCCTCGAGCTTACCGATCGGGCCCCTGGCACTAGCAGTGCTCAGTTTATCAATGCAAATGCATTGGACAGGGGCCCGAACCAGCCCCTGATATCCCGATCGGGCCCCTGACCAGTGCTTCTGCATTGACGAAATGAGCACTGTCAGTCCAGGCTGGGGCCTACCGGGGGATTCCCCGGTACTCCGGCGGGCCAGTCCGACCCTGCTCCAGGAGAGAAGATAGAGCTGACACTTGAACCTTGAGGGTGGCAGGTGCTAGTCCTCTCTCCAGGCCGTTCTGTAAGAGCTCCAGGACTGCATATCTGTCTGGATCGCGGTGGCTGCCTGTACACCAATCTCGGAATATCCGGGCGATCCTTCGGTAGCTCTGATTGGTTGCCTCTGCTCTTGAATGGGCTAAGGTACTTAGCACTCCCTGGGACAATCCTCTGTCTGCGCGTATGGCGCGGTTAGCCTCCAGGCAGTGAGGTTGAATTTGTCTAGGCCCAGGCACGGCCGACTGTTCAGTGACACCAGGTTCCTGACTGGTGGAAGCCTCCAGTAGTTCCCCCGACTCATAAGGATAAGGTCGGTGAACCATGCCCTTTTTGGCCAGAACGGCATGATCACTATTGCCGAAGTCTGGTCCTGCCTGAGTTTCGCCAATACCTTCGGTATCATCGGGATGGGAGGGAACACGTATGCCAGTTCGAACCTCCATGGTATTGACAGGGCATCCACAGCCAAAGGGTTGTCTTCCCGGTACAGGGAGCAAAACCTTTCTACTTTGGCATTGTGTTGGGTGGCCATCAGATCCACCTCGGGGAGACCACACCTCCTGGTCAGGTAGTGGAAGATGTCCTGATTCAGGGACCATTCGCCTGCGGTCGGCCGGCCTCTGCTGAGTTGGTCCGCTAGGATGTTCAGGCGGCCCTGGATATGTACCGCGGCCAGCTGGGAGAGGTTTCGTTCTGTCCAGGAGAAGATCAGGTTGGTGACTTGCATGAGCGAGGGGGACCTGGTTCCTCCCTGCTTGTTGATATAGTGGACTGTCGTCAGATTGTCTGATCTTACTTTGACCGCTTTCCCTCGTAGAAGTGGTGCAAATGACAGAAGGGCTCGATGAACTGCGGTAAGCTCGCGCCAGTTGGATGAGTGCATCCTCTCCCGCTGATTCCATGTACCTTGAACCGGGGTCTCCCCCAGATTAGCTCCCCAGCCTGTGAGGGAGGCATCTGTAGTCAACAGGGTCCAGGCGGGCTGGACCGAGGACTTCCCATCTCGCAGATGGGTCCACCAGGGCAAGGTTTGCCGGGTGCTGATGGTTAACTGGATTGGCTTCTGTAAACCTGAAGGACTGTGATTCCAGACTCTCAAGATCTCATTCTGTAGAGGGCGCATATACCATAGGGCCCAAGGAACTGCATCTAGGGCAGCGGACATCAATCCAAGGACCTTCATAGCCGTCCTGATGGTGACCTTCCGTGTAGAAGACAAATAATGTGCTGCTCGAGCTATTTTCCTTTTGCGAGTAGAGGGTAGAGAGACCGTCATGTTGAGAGAGTCTAGAATAAGTCCCAGGAACTGAACTCGTGTTGATGGCACCATCACTGACTTCTGCCAGTTTACCAGCCACCCCAGCTTGTCTAGTAGAGCTATGACGGTCTGCACCTGCGTGGTAAGAACCTCCTTTGAATGAGCCTTCAGAAGCCAGTCGTCCAGGTACGGGACTATGAATATGCCTTGAAGGCGCAGGGCGGCAGCGACCGGAGCTATAACCTTTGTGAAGGTGTGGGGGGCGGAGGATATGCCGAACGGGAGGGCTGCGAACTTGAAGTGCGCCTCTTTCCCTTGTATGTCTACGGCAATCCTTAGGAACTTTCGGTGTGCCAGAAAGATGGGTACGTGGAGGTAGGCGTCCTTCAGGTCCAGAGTGACGAAGTGATCTCCAGGGTGCATGAAAGGTAGTACTGACCTTATGGTTTCCATGCGAAACCGCAGCCTGCGGATGAAGTGATTCAGATACCTGAGATCGATGATCATACGCCACTTGCCTGATGGCTTGGGGACCAAGAAGACTGGAGAGTAGACGCCTGTGCCTTACTCTGCGCGAGGAACCATCTCCAGCGCGGCTTTGTCCACATACTCCTGAATCAATCTCTCCAGATGAAGTTGTTTGGGGCCCTGAAGAGGGCGGGTTCTTACCATCTTCTCTGGCGGCTGGGAAACAAAATTAATTTTATAGCCTTCCTGGACCGTCTGGATGACCCAGGGGTCCCGAATATTCTGCCGCCAGGCCTCCACATAGTGGGAAAGATGACCGCCCACCCCGGGGGAGGGGGGGTAGGAAGGGGGGGGGGTATACTGAGAGGGAATTAGAAGGGGGCATTCTTACGGCCACGAGATGAGCCCCGACATCTTCCTCTCCCGGATCGCCGCTGGCCTCTGGTGCCTCTCCGGGTGCCTCTTCCTCAAAAGGAGGTACTCAGACCTTCAAGGGGCTGTGGCAGGTTCTTGCCCTTGGAGTCGGCCCAGCCTTCCATGATGTGGTCGAGCTCCCTTCCGAACAGTCGTCCGGGCTCAAAGGGGAGACCACAGAGGCTATTTTTGGAAGTAAGGTCAGCCTTCCAGGGCTTCAGCCATAGGGGTCGGCGAGCCACAGTAGCCAGTGCCATGGATCTAGCCGCCATGGGGTTCCTGAGGCCCGAGCCCTCCTCTGATGGAAGGATGGAGCGCCTTGATAACTTGGCCACGGCGACGTCCACCTTTGGTGGGGGACCCCACGCCTTTAGTTGACTTTCAGAGATGAGAAAAAGTGCCTTGAAGCGTGTAGATGGCGCAAAGGATCTCTCCGGGTGCCTCCATTCGCCCTCCATCAGGCGGAGCATCTCCGAAGAGGGCCTGAAGGTACGAGACCTACGGCTAGAGCCTTCCTCGCCTTCCCGGTCTCTGATTCTTAGGGTCTTGAATACTCTGGACCTTTTGTCCAGGGGAAAAATCTCCTTCTCCTCCTCCGTACTAGAAGACGACTCCACATCCCTGAGGCGCAGCTTTTCCAGAGGCGGCAGGGACAATTCACAATCCAGCCGTGGCCTCTTGGCCAGGGAGACGGCTTCCATCCTTTTCATGGAGTCCTGGACGTACCCCTTCACCCAGGAAACCATCTCTCGCATGGGAATTGTTTCAACAGAGGGGAACCTGCACCCCTGACAGAACCGATATTGGGAGTCATCAGGCAGCAGCACTCTACAGGAAGCGCACGCCAGATGCTTCCTTTTGGAAGAAAAGGATACACTAACTACTTACTGCCCCCAGGGATGCAACTCCCCAACCTCCCTCCCCCCCCCCCCCCCCCCCCTGGCCATGTCCACCAAACCTTAGTCAATGAAGACAGCTCTCCAGCAATGAAATGACCAGGGAGCTTCACCAACTGATGTGCTTGCAACCGGAGCGACAAGCACTAACTGAAGCTCTAGGGGGACTTAAATAGGCCAGGGGGCAGGGGCTACAACGGAGCCAGAATCTCCATGAGAAAAGGGGAGGGGGGGGGGTGACCCGACTCAGGTATGGTCCCAAGGACCGGGCCCCCCCCGAACTACCACGGCAATGCTCGTGTCTAGGGGTTATTCTCTTTCCGTCCGCCGCGAGACCCCCGCACTGCGCATGCGCGCCGGACCCTGCTAGACGGGGGACCCGAGGAACCTGAGAAAGGTTCCTAGGTCTAGCGTTCCTATACCCGGGGAAAGCCCCGACCCGGCGCCAGACAGACAGGAGCGCGCACGAGCCGGCAGGGTCCCCGCCGGGAGAAGAGGACCCCTGCTGAAAAAAGAAGAGGATGTCCAAGAAAAAGATCTTCCGCCATCAGGTACGGATGGGGGAGAGTAGTGGACCCCTATAGGAGGTCAGAACACCTGCTCCCCCCTGACCACCTGTCCTGTCCCACAGGACAGAAAAAAACACAAGGGAGGAGCATGTCTTCCGGCCTCTTATAGGGGTCAAAAGCTGTTAGGTAATTAAAAATTCCACCTGTCCTAACAGCTCATTAGGGGCAGGAATACCCCAGTTGTGCTGCTGTTGGGCGTAGGGGGAAAGAAATATATTGGGGTTACAAATACACTCAAGTCCTGCCACTGCCATATAGTGCCAGTTTCTGACTGGGAATTCAAGGAATATATTGGGGTTACAAATACACTCAAGTCCTGCCACTGCCATATAGTGCCAGTTTCTGACTGGGAATTCAAAGAATATATTGGGGTTACATATAACTTCAATTCCAGGGAGAAGCTTGTCAGTGTAACGTGGCACTGACGGGCTCAATCGCCGCAACCCAGCTTTCCCCGGATCCTGGATGGAATACAATGACAGTGTATTCCCGTATACCCTATATATACACCCCCAATCCCCGTTCCAACGGTGTGCCCCCCCACCTTCACCCCAGAAATACACTGGAAGTACCCTAGCAATAGAATTGGGGCTATATACACCCACTATTTTTGCTACTGGTATATACTGCCATTGTCTGACTGGGAATTCAAAGAATATATTGGGGTTGTGTGCACCCACAATTTTTGCTACTGGTATATAGTGCCAGTTTCTGAGTGGAAATTCCCCAAATAATTTGGGGATACATTCACCCTACATCTCAGGCTCTTGCCATATTCACCCAGGTTGTCAGTGCTGCACCAGCTCGTTCCCAGACAGCTCGGCCCAAAAAACACATTACCTATATAGAGGATTTTGACAATGAAGAAAACATGTTCTAAATCTAATCTGTCTGCAACTTCTCCTGAATTAAAATGAAGGCAGCTATTAACTTTCAAATAGCACTGCACAAAGGAAGATCTTATCAGCTTGTCTCATGACATGCTACTAAAAAGTGTCATTTGTGTATCTTAATGTAAATATAGTTGTATAAGCTTGTTGGGTTTTAGGCACTGCCAAGTTATTTATTACCACCCGCTCCCTTATAATGATGATGACGCCAAAGTCACTGTGGGTGTTCAGAACTCACAGCTTTGGTTGACATTTCTCTTGCTCTCTGTCGGGACCAGCTGTATTTTTGGATACTGTAAAGTTATGTTGACTTTATTAACAGCTATGGAAGCTTTAGCCAGGTTGTGACGGTGTGTAACCCTAACAACACTAAGTGGGATACACATTAATAGTCAGTCTATGTACGCTAAACGCATCACTGAAGTAATTTTTTTTCCCTCTCCCCTAATATAAGAAAGGAACAGACATTAGACCTAGACCGTGGTTCGAGGCTTGTAAAAATCCAGTATTATTTGTTCTCCATGATGTGAAGTATGCGTTAGACTCTTGAAAAGCAACCCAACATAAAGTCAGCCATGTGTGCCAGTGTGTTACTTGACATGCCTTTGCTGGCCCCAACTGTAAGGGTCACTCTCCATGACTGGGATATTCCCATGTCATTGATGTAATGAACATTAACTAACATGTGTAACCCACACTCTCACCCACCCAATGGAAATAAAACAGTCACACACCAATATACGATGGGATAAGAGGGCCACAACAGCCAATTTATTGAAAACATAATAACAACAACAACATTTTGTTATTGGAAGGTCGAGCAGGGCCAGCATAGTGATAGGCAGCCCACGCGCAAATCTCCCAGCCGCAACGCGCCGACACGGGAGAGGACAAAAATCCTGGTACTGCCTTAACTCCCTTTACATGTTCATAACTTTATTATAGTGATACAGAAAACACTCACAGAGGTACCCTTCACCATGGGTCCCCTGTATTTCGCTGGAACTTCGGCTTACAGCGTGCCCTGCCAGACCTTCCACCGCCGGCTGTCGTGACAGAAATGACGGGAAACCTGAAAAAGAAAACAGAAACAGCAAGAATGCAAAACCACAAAGCAAATGTATAAAGGGGGGAAATGGAAAAGAGGGAGGGCGGGCGGGAAAGGTCCAAGGTGAGGAATAACAGAGGGGGCAGAGAAAGGGATTATTAAATAGACCCCCGTATTGTAAACAAACCCACCCCTTGGCCCAGGACTAACCCTAAACAAAACCCAAATCCCCGCCATAAAATTAACCCTTGACAAGCTACTACCTCTGTTCATGACTATAGAAATCCCTGTCATGCCGGGCCTTTTGCTATATTTATGCTCCGGCCCTTTCTTGACTGGGATATTCCCATGTCATTGATGTAATGAACATTAACTAACATGTGTAACCCACACTCTCACCCACCCAATGGAAATAAAACAGTCACACACCAATATACGATGGGATAAGAGGGCCACAACAGCCAATTTATTGAAAACATAATAACAACAACAACATTTTGTTATTGGAAGGTCGAGCAGGACCAGCATAGTGATAGGCAGCCCACGCGCAAATCTCCCAGCCGCAACGCGCCGACACGGGAGAGGACAAAAATCCTGGTACTGCCTTAACTCCCTTTACATGTTCATAACTTTATTATAGTGATACACAAAACACTCACAGAGGTACCCGTCACCATGGGTCCCCTGTATTTTGCTGGAACTTCGGCTTACAGCGTGCCCTGCCAGACCTTCCACCGCCAGCACTAACATGCGTGATTCCTTACGCATGGTAGTCCGCCCACACACGAACTGCTTTTTCAACACCCTCCTGCAACGCTAGCGACCAGATGTCATACCCAACATCATTGAGGTGAACCCCATCCCGGCTCATATGACCACTGTGTGGCACCTCCAAATGCCGGTGACGAACGACTATACCCCCATTACGAGCGACAAAGGCAGAAACTGTGGTATTAACTTTACGTCGGGCTTTATTTAGCTTAGCAACCGACCGGGCATGTCGCCAGGACAGCCTAGCAACTATTTCTGACCACACTAGTACAATTCCTGGGTACATAGACCAAATACGAAGAAGGTCGTACTTGATATCCCTCGCCAGCTCAAGAGACGTACGGACACCAAGGTCATTACCGCCCGCGTGAATGACCAGGACGTTTGGAGGCCTATCCATCTGGGAATGAAAATGTAACACCGGCAGCAATGCACTCCACAGCATCCCCCTCCTACCTATCCATCTCACTAAGGCTTGAGAACGGGACAAACCCAATTGCCTACCATTAGGCCTAACATCAGCTCTGATGGCTCCCCAGTGCACATACGAGTGCCCAACTATCCAAACGAGGCACAGGGCAGCATCTGAAAGAAAACGTACAAGGTACAAAAAACACTGAAGAGCAAATTGGAAAAAAACGTAATATTAACAATATCAAAACAGTTACAGCATGAGTGGTTCTACAGCAGATTCGGACGAACATATATGCGATAACGTTTGGAAGCCCAATGACCGACGCGCATAACCGTGGACTCCGGCAATCCGCATCTCGTAGCCTCCGTTGCAGCCCCGATGCGAAATGAATGCGAATTATAGTGACAAGACGAAATGCCCAAACTGTCCAAGACTTTACGAAAAACCGCAACAAACTGGAAGCGAGAAAGAGCTTTACCCGACTCATGGATCAAAAAGGCCCCGCCGACAGCAGGCCGCATATGTAAAAACCTGCTAACAGCAGCAACCGGACAAGAAGACGCGCCAGGCACAGAGAACAGGCGAACCGTAAAACCTCTACCCCCTTGATCTGTCTTGCTATGCAGCACCCGGCAAGAAACCCCTCCCCCATCCATTGAAACATGGGACCTCAACAAACCATCATGGGAACTACAGGACGAACTGACTAACTCGCTGATACGGAATGCCCCAAAAAACGCAAGGGAGAATGCCACCCCAAACAACTGAGTCTCAAAAGCATTTTTACAGACCAATGGTAGCTTTGAAAACATGTCCTCCAATAAGGTAAATGACACCGGGCACCTAGGATCAGGCGTTGGGGGAGAACGGCTGAAACCCGCAAGGGCCTGACGGACCAAAAAATGCTTGGTGGTATCAGGTAACCCGTAAAATTTTAGCCAAAAAGAGAGGGCCGACAGGCTCCTGCGGGCAACAGACTTAGACCTACCCTGAGAAAAGCAAGAACCCAACCAAGAAAGAAGCAAGGAAACAGGAGCACTTGCGTAGCAATCATGCCCTACCGTACTACAATGACATGACCATTCCTGCCAGAACCGTGTATATGCCTTCCACGTAGATGCGCAAAGGGAGCGCCCAACCAAGGTCAGAGCTGTCCGAACGCCAGATCCCATAGGTGAGCCGGACAAGGAGTTCCGTGAAGTGCCGCCCCCGGCGCCAAGGCCACTGGAAGCGAGAAAGAGCATCCGCAATGGAATTAGTCACCCCTGGGACATGGCGTGCGGACAGCCAAACATTAAAAGACAAACAAGTAAGCACCAAATGACGTACAAGACGAATGACTGGAGGAGACGAGGAAGACAAGCTGCGTAATACATCAACAACCGACATATTATCACACAAAAACCTAACTCGTTTGTTTCTGAAAAGAGGACCCCAAACTTCCAGGGCTGCAACAATTGGAAAGAGCTCGAGTAAGGTGAGATTACGGGTGAAAGCAGCTTGTTTCCAAGAAAGGGGCCACTCGCCAGCAATCCACTGTCCCTGAAAATATGCACCAAACCCAAAACTGCCAGACGCATCTGTGTGCAAAGAGATGTCAAACATTATCACACCATGTCTCCTGCCAAACGGACTTGCCGTTGTAGGCAGAAAGAAAGGACGACCACACATGCAAATCAGACCTGTGCTCCGCTGTGAGTCTCACAAAGTGCGCAGGGCTAGAAATCCCCGCCGTTGCCTGGGCCAAACGTCTGCAAAATATCCTCCCCATAGGGATAATTCTGCAGGCAAAATTTAGTTTACCAAGTACGGACTGCAACTGGCGCAACCTCACCTTACGATATGTGATCAACTGATCCACAACCTTCCTCAAATCCACAACCTTCTCAAAAGGCAATCTGCACTCCATAGCAATGGAATCTATCTCAATTCCTAAAAATTGTAGCCTGGTGGTCGGTCCCTCCGTCTTCTCGGGAGAGAGAGGGATGCCAAAACGACAGGCAACCTGCTGCAAGGTAGACAGGAGAACTGAGCACACTGATGAACCGGCTGGACCGATACACAAAAAATCGTCTAAGTAATGCAGGATGGAGTGCAAATTAGCCTCTTTCCTAACTACCCATTCAACAAATGTGGCAAAACGTTCAAAGTACGAACAGGATATAGCACAACCCATCGGGAGGCACCTATCGACAAAATAAGATCCTTCCCACCGAAATCCCAACAAGTATAAACTGTCAGGGTGAATTGGAAGGAGGCGAAATGCCGACTCTACGTCCGCTTTGGCCATAAGGGCCCCTGAACCGCAGCGTCTCACCCAATCCACCGCCCTGTCGAACGACACGTATGACACAGAGCACAACTCCTCGTCAATACCGTCGTTTACTGATAGTCCCTTAGGGAACGACAGGTGGTGGATTAGGCGAAATTTATTCGCCTCCTTCTTGGGAACAACGCCTAAAGGAGAAATGTGAAGATTGTGCAAGGGGGGATCAACAAAAGGCCCTGAAATGCGACCTAGTGACAACTCCTTTTTCAATTTGTCTAACACTACATCAGGCCGCAAGCGTGCGGATTTCAAATTCCTCAGACATGGGACAGAAACTGGAACAACAGAGGGTATGATAAAACCGTCTCTAAAACCTGCCAACAAAAACTGAGCTGCATTTCTATCAGGATAACTATTTAGATAAGGAAGCATCGGATCTAGCTGAACCGGTGTCATCCCTTTTTGTAGCAGAGTCTGCTTGCTTGGTCCTATGCTTTCTAAAACACTGGGACCCTGTGTGAGACCCTCCACAATGGCAACATTCGTGTTTGAAGCGGCAAGTGCTGCCGAAGCGGCACTGCCCTTCATTAAATTGCCAGCAACAACCGGGACGCTGCACTGTTGAGGACGCCTGTCCCGAAAAAGACCCCCCTGTGCTGGACCGAACCGGCTGAGAAGGCAATCTAGCCGCTACCATGAGGCTCATCCACAAATTAATATCTTTGTGATCCCACCGGATTGATGGTCAGACCTCCTTCCTTTGACGAAACTGCTCGTCGTAGCGAATCCAAGCGGTCCCGCCATAAACCCGGTAGGCCTCACCTATGGACTCCTCATAGCAAAATAAAGCAGAACAGTGCTGGGGGGCCTTCTCACCAATAATGCTAGCCAGTATATGAAACGCTTGGAGCCAGTTCGAGAAAGTGCGCGGAATCAAGCGATACCGCGTCTTTCCTCCTCCTCTTTTTTTGACTCAGTGAGCTTAACTCTATCTAAGTTGAATTTTTCTAGAGGCAAGAGAGAAAATATCTCGACGTATTCGTCTCTCCATATCTTTTCTCTCACCTCCTGTTTAACATGAGCCCCCAAGGGGCCATCAAAACAGAGATAGATTTCACCCTTCGCTGCATCGCCGAGTCGAACCGGGTCAACCGGCACCTCACCCTGCGAATTCCCCCCCGCATCAGGTGCGGTGGCAACAGGTGCGACCGAGGCCGCGGGAGCCGTCGCAGGAGGAGGAGCCGAAGCCGGAGCAACCCAAGCAGCAGCAGGAGAAGGGACACTAACTGATGGCACATAACTATCAATAAACTGACGCACACTAGCAAAGAGAGTAGCTAAAGGGTCAGGGGAGGGGGAAACATTAGCTGATGGGCAAGGATGGTTCAGGGGTGGGAGAAACCCTGACCGTAAAGGAATAAGAGAGTGTTGTGACTCACCAAGCTGGCTCCGGTGGAGCGCCGAGGCAGCCGTCGTCCCGTAGTCGTCTGGAACGTAATCCACACCTGCGGCGTCTTCATCTTCATCATCATCAGTGTGGGGCTCGGCCGTAGTGGACCGTAGCTGGCGGTGATGACCATGCTGGGCTCCATCTTGGCAGACATCCGGCACCTGGGACAAAGGTGTGGGAGGCTCCGCCCCCAGTGGGCGTGCCGCTGCGTGCGATCTCCTGGATGATTTCCTATGGGCCCTGGTGCTGGTGGTTGTAGAGGGCTGGGTGGAGGCAGAGGAGCAGGCAGGCAGGCGGGCCTCAACGTCCCGAGGCTCCGGCCCCGTATCCCCGGCAGCAGCGCGGCGTCTCCGGATGCCTGTAGCTGCAGATGATCGTGTTGTAGCAGAAGAGCAGGGAGGTAGGCGGGCACCAGGATCCCGAAGCTCCGCCTCCGTGTCCCTGGCAACGGTGCGACGTCTTCTGAGGGGCGGGACGAAGGATCCGGAGGTCCGGGCAGCGTCGCTGGAGGCCGACGCACCCGCTGATGTCACCGCGCCGGAAGTGGGCAGAGCAGGAGCGTCTAGGCCGGAAGCGGCTGTGGGAGCAGTGGATATGTGGCGCCGTGCGGCTGGATTCCGACGCCTCCGCACTGCCTCACCTGTGGAAGGGAGCGCATCGGAGGCAGCTGCAGGAGGCGGTGGGTCCCGTGAGGGGCTCCGAGCACGGCGCCGACGCTGGGGAGAAGCAGAAGGGCTGAGCCGCTGCGGAGGTCGAGAAGGCCGGATGGGCCTGGAAGAGACTTGCGGGGGAGACGCCACAGCAGGAGGGGAGGCAGGGTCCGGCAAAGCCTCCAGGAGAGTGCGGCGGAGCCAATCTGTTCCGTGGACGGTGGCCAGGCGCCGCATGGAGTCTTGGAGAAGCTGCTCATCCGACATGGCTGCAAAAGGTCCAAGGTGAGGAATAACAGAGGGGGCAGAGAAAGGGATTATTAAATAGACCCCCGTATTGTAAACAAACCCACCCCTTGGCCCAGGACTAACCCTAAACAAAACCCAAATCCCCGCCATAAAATTAACCCTTGACAAGCTACTACCTCTGTTCATGACTATAGAAATCCCTGTCATGCCGGGCCTTTTGCTATATTTATGCTCCGGCCCTTTCTTTTCCTCCATTTTCCACTCCCTTTCACACCATTTGTGGTGAAGCAATGGGATGCATTGAAGTGCACCCTCTAGCCTCGTGTGGGACAGGGACATCAGATGCCACTCCAACCCCCTCGTCTTCCTCCGCCAGCCAACGGTGTGAAGATGAGAGGAGTGTGCTCTGAATGTTTTCTGCCTAGCAGAGGCTAGTTCTCACTTACGAAAATGGCCCCACTTTGACCTGTATATCAGGCACAATGGTGTAGGTTTCAAAGAAACATGGCACCAACAAGTTGAAAACGTGGGTCATGTGTGGACCGTGTTTGAGTCTGGCAAGCTCCAGATCTGCTACCAGGTTCCAGCCATTATCACAGGCGCAAAAATGCCAGGCCCCAGGTGTAGCAGGGAAAAAAAACATTGCCATCTCAGCCAGGATGGCATCCCTGACCTCGGAGGCACTGTGCTGTCTGTCCCCCAAGCTGATGAGCTTCAGCACGTCCTGCTGACATCTCCCCACGAGCTTGAAAAAGTATATTCTGTATACGAAACAGCTGTCGCCCGGTTGCTGAGTGTGCCTCCTCCCGCTTTTAAACTTTGTATGGACATTCTTCAATAAAGTTTCAACTTAGCACGAAACCATCTGCAAGGAGTTTGTATGTTCTCCCCGTGTTTGCATGGATTTCCATCCCATATTCCAAAAAGACATACTGATAGGGAAAAATGTACATTGTGAGTTCTGTGTAGGGCTCACAATCTACATTTAAAAAAAATAAATAAATAAATAAAGTTTCAACTTTTTACGCTACTGTTGGTGAGTGCCAAGCAAATTCTTCTATTTATTTTTTCATTAAAAAAAAATTGCCATCTCATCCAGGATGGCATCCCTGACCTCAGAGGCAGCGTGCTGTCCGTCCCCCAAGCTGATGAGCTTCAGCCCGGCCTGCTGACGTCTTCCCCACACCAGTGTTGCAGCATTTCCAGCTCGTAGCTGGGGTCAATCTAACAGCGGAGGAGGGTGGTGTTTCAGCCCTCCTCCCAGGAATGTTGTGTGGGGAGACAAGTCAGGCCACCACATTTTGCGACCCGGTCCACGCCTCAACTACATTCAACCACTGTGCCAAGATTGAAAGGTAGCGTCCCTGTCCGCATGCACTTGTCCATTCGTAGCTGGTCACGTGGAACTTTTGGGCTAAGCGCTGAATTTAGGGACCGCCTCATGTTTGGGGGAAAGTGCTGGTGTGGACGGCACAGTGAGGTGGCGCAGTAGACACTCTGCCCAAAAAGGGCAGAGTGTCCCCCAGCCGGGACTCCAACATCTCCTGGGCCAGATTTCTTGAGATGAGGCCGTTGAAGCCTTGGGCATGTGGGTGGGTTGCGCTGTACTTTAGCATGAAATGAAAGGCCTGGGAGATGGGGAGTTGCTGGGAAGAGGCGCATGATGGCGCGGGCAAAAGGAGAAGTGGCAGGAAAAGGGGAGGATGAGGGTGAACTCCCCAAAGTGTCAGAGGCAGATGTGGAGGTGTCCTGGCTGCTGGTCTGGACTGCAGCGCCAGCCCTGTCAACAGTGGGAGAGGCAGTGGCCGCAAGGCCAAACGACGATTATCCTGTGCTTGCTCTCACCCACTGAGCCCAGGGCTTGCCTTCCAAATGATGGCACCCGCAAGAGGTGGTGAGATTCCTCTCTGCAGATCTCCAACCCATGTTGGACTTGTAAAGTGCACTAAATTTATCATGTAACTGACATGTATATGATGAGTCTATCCATTGTCTGTTCATTTTGGTGAAAGTCAGCCTGTCAGCTGACAGACAGCTGTGCTTGTCAGTGATGATGCCACCGGCTGCTTGTACCCCCAGTTTTTGCTGCTTAGCTTGCCTCCACATCCACACTGCTTTTGCCCCTAGACATCACCCCAGTCCATGCCTTAGCTTGTACCCCCAGTTTTTGCTGCTTAGCTTGCCTCCACATCCACACTGCTTTTGCCCCTAGACATCACCCCAGTTCATGCCTTAGCTTGTACCCCCAGTTTTTGCTGCTTAGCTTGCCTCCACATCCACACTGCTTTTGCCCCTAGATATCACCCCAGTCCATGCTTCTGCTTGTACCCCCAGTTTTTTCTGCTTAGCTTGCCTCCACATCCACACTGCTTTTGCCCCTAGACATCATCCCTATCCATGCCTCTGCCCCTAGCCATAACTCTGCCACCCCTGGAAACTCATGGTGCAGAAACTTTGGGAGCTGACTTTGAGGAACCCTTGGGTTTTGTAGATGGAACTCCATCAAAGGTCTGTGCAGCTCACACACCCTGTGTGAATGACGGACAACAGCCTGTGTTTGGACAGATGTAGGCCTTGCTAGAGTGTTTTTAGGCTAGCAGCGACTCCTGTACACTTGCAAAAGTGGGCGCACAAGCGCCGCATTTTCAACAGTAGCTTCAGTACATTTGGGTATGTTTTCAAAAAACGTTGCACCACTAAGTTAGACGTGGGCCAAACATGGAACGTGTTGGAGGTTGGCAAGCTCCAGAGCCGCTACCAGGTTCCAGCCATTATCACAGGCGTAAAAATGCCAGGCCCCAGGTATAGCAGGGAAAAAAAAATGCCATCTCAGCCAGGATGGCATCCCTGACCTCGGAGGCACTGTGCTGTCTGTCCCCCAAGCTGATGAGCTTCAGCACTGCCTGCTGACGTCTCCCCACACCAGTGTTTTAAGCGTTTGCCGCTAGTAGCTGGGGTGGAGGTTGCAGCATCGTAGGGTTTCAGTCTACTCCTGCCATGAATTTTGGCCTGGGAGAGGAGATAGGGTACCTCAGTTTGCACCCCGGGACCAGACTCCACCACATTCACCCTGCCTGTCCTTAAAGATAAGCAGCATCCCTGACCACAGGCGCTTGTCCAAGTGTCGGTGGTCAAGTGGACCTTGCAGCAAAGTGCGGAACTAAGGGCCCACCTGATGTTGAGTGACACATGCTGGTGCAAGGCGGGGACGCCACACCAGGAGAAGTTGTGACGGCTAGGGACGGCATAGTGAGGTGCCACAGTTGCCATCAGGTCCGGGAAGGCGGGAGTTTCAACAAGCCGGAACGCCAACATCTCCTGGGCCAGCAGTTTAGCGATGTTGGCGTTCTAGGCTTGAGTGGGTGGGTGGTTAGCGGTGTATTTCTGCCGCCGCTCCAATGTCTGAGAGATGGTGGGTTGTTGTAAAGAAGCGCCTGATGGTGCCTTTGATGGTGCAGAAGAAGGAGATAAGACAGAAACAGGGGAGGATGAGGGAGAAGTCAACAAAGTGGCGGAGGCAGATGAAGTGATGTCCTGGCTCGTCCTCTGGAGTGCATCGCCAGCACTGTGAGCAGAGGCAGTGGCATGAACGGCGGGCGATGTTTGTCCTGCCGTTGCTGCCTGCCACTGATTCCAGTGCTTGGATTCCAAATGACGGTGCATTGAAGTGGTGGACAGGTTGCTCTTCTCAGGGCCCCTACTCGATTTCGAGAGGCAAATTGTGTAGACGACACTATATCTGTCCTCGGCACATTCCTTGAAAAAACTCTACACCTTCGAGAAACGTGCCCTCGATGGGGGAGTTTTTCTGGGCTGGGTACAAAAGGGAACATCTTCGGACATTCCAGGTCTGGCCTGGCTTCGGCAAAGCAGCTGACCTCTGCCTCTGGACATGTCTCTGCCTCTAGCTACCCTTTTCGGTGCTGCACCTGCCTCAACATCCACACTACTTTCCCAGCTTGACATCTGCCTTGTCCAGGTGGGGTCGGTGTCCTTGTCATCCACCACCTCCTCTTCCAACTCCTGTCTCGCCTCCTCCTCCTGCACAATGCGCATGTCAACTGGCTGCCCTGACAGCAACTGCGTCTCATCATCGTCGATGAGGGTGGGTTGCTGGTCATCCGCCACCAAATCGACCGGAGATGGAGGAGACTCTAGTGTTTGAGCATCTGGACACAGATACTCGTCTGTTAGGTCTGTGGAATCACGAAATGGAGGGGCAGGTTGCGGTACAGTCAAAGGAAGGGAGAACAGCTCTGGGGAGCAGGGACAGTTGGGGTTATTGTTCTGGGAAGATTGGGAATTTTGGGTGGAAGGAGGACAAGACTGTTGGGTAAGAGGAGGAGAGGAGGTAGAGGCTGACTGGCTGGTGGACAATGTGCTTTAAGCGTTATCCGACAGCCATTGCAAGACCTGTTCCTGGTTCTCGGGCCTACTAAGGTTTGTACCATTCAGCCTAGTTAATGTGGAACTTTTGTGCAAAGCGCAGAACTTAGGGCCCACCTGATGTTAAGGGACACACGCTGGTACAAGGCTCAACTCACCCTAAGTGCCAAAAACACTGCTGGTGCAAGGCTCTACTCATGCCAAGGGCCTCAATCTCTGCTGGTAGCTCAGCTTAAGGTCCTGTAACTTTGTTTGGAAGGGCTCATGTTAAGGGCTAGAAAATTTTGGAAGGTCTTACCACATCACACACACACACACACACACACACTGACAGTTGAGGTTGAGGACTAAAGGATTTCCCATTGTCTATTCCATCTGTGGTTGTCATGGTTTAAAGGGGTGGTTGTTACTGTTTGTTGAGCTTAAATTGGGGTTTGTGTCCATCCATTTGGGGAGTAAAGAAGGTTTCCAGGTATTTTCCCACTTTGATAGAGGTTTTTTTGAATGTGTAAAGTGTGTAGTTGTTAGGCTGTGATGTTGGGGTAATAGAGGGTCTTTGGTGTGTTAGATGCCCCCAGACATGCTTCCCCTGCTGTCCCAGTGTCATTCCAGAGGTGTTGGCATCATTTCCTGGGGTGTCATAGTGGACTTGGTGACCCTCCAGACACGGATTTGGGTTTCCCCCTTAACGAGTATATGTTCCCCATAGACTATAATGGGGTTCGAAACCCGTTCGAACACACGAACATTGAGCAGCTGTTCAAATCGAATTTCGAACCTCGAACATTTTAGTGTTCGCTCATCTCTAATAATAATTGTTCTTGTATATAATAATAATTGTTCTGGTATATAATAATAATTGTTCTCATATATAATAATAATTGTTCTGGTCTATAATAATAATTGTTCTCATATATAATAATAATTGTTCTGGTATATAATAATAATTGTTCTCATATATAATAATAATTGTTCTGGTATATAATAATAATTGTTCTGGTATATAATAATAATTGTTCTGGTATATAATAATAATTGTTCTCATATATAATAATAATTGTTCTGGTATATAATAATAATTGTTCTCATATATAATAATAATTGTTCTCATATATAATAATAATTGTTCTCGTATATAATAATAATTGTTCTCATATATAATAATAATTGTTCCTTTCAACAAACACAAATTCTATTGATCACTGTATTTTATTATTATTCTTTACAAAGGCGTCTGGAGGGCTGTCTATTCCTTAGATGCATCTTGGTGACCCTTCTGGATTTCGGGAGGACATGGGAATGTAAAGTGATGGCCACAGATGACAGGTGACATCCTTCAGTGAGGGCGGTGGATCTTATACGCTCCTTCTATAGATTCTCCAGGACCAGCTTTATGTCCTTGCTCTGGGATCTTCCATTTCCCCACAGGGGACGCTTCCTCCAGCCGATGCTTTACATTGGCTCTAATTCTGAAAAACAGATGAAATATCTCATTAGTCTTGATGGACGGCAGCTACTCAGCGAGCTGACCTATCCCTACATCTGAGAATGCCGCAACTATTAGAATATACGGAACAGTATTTATCCCATACGCTGAAACACATTCATACCTGAGCAATTAGCTCAGCAAAAAAAAAAACCCAAACCTTATGACGCTCCATAGTAAGAAAAATTAAAAAAAGCTATGCAAAGTTATTTATTTTTGCAGTTTTAATTTTTTTAATATTGAAACAACAAAAACTTTACACATTTGTCAGTATCACACATGGCCACAGGTTTTCTGTGGTATTACAGCTCGGCTGCATACACTTCAGTTGAGCTAAAGTGCAGTACCACAGAGAACCTATGGATAAGTGTGGCGCTGTTTTCCAAAGAAAGCAGATTTGTTATTCTATGTCCGTATGCCAAGTCATCAAACATGACCAACACTGGAGATATTACACAACTACAAGTACTGAGAAGATGGCTCCATTCTAGCTATAGTACTGTACCAGAGATGCCACCTTCTGGGCTGGAGAATGGTCCTTTAGTCCTTCCTCAGGCTGAATTGCAGTCCATGAAGTGTAGTGCCTGGATGGCTGATGTTGCTGTTCCATGTTCTTGTCATCTGTAGACACAACCCAAGGCTGACCTACCACCATAGGTAAACCCAGCGTTACACATGGAATAATATAACAGTAGCATCACCTAATCTACCCCATAAGGAAAGTGAGTGCCCAGATAGCTTACGTGGCTCCGTGGACAGCGCCATAAGACGGAACCTATAAAAGGCCAAACTAACGTATCCCCCATGTATTGTCCCAACTGCCTTGTCCCTTGTCCTGTCCCAACTAATAAAGCTCCTAGACCTGATCCTTCTCATCTTCTACATCGTCTTTTGGTATCTCCACCGGCCAACTCCTGGACCCTGTTGTTGGCATCTTCTGTTTCTACCTCTGGTCACAACTCCAAGTGTTGCCTGTTCCATCCAAGGACTTCTCTTCTGGTCACTGCTCCTGGTGATCTTCTTCTTCCATTTGAGGTCTGCTTTGGCTGCTCCTCCTGGGTCAAATACAACTTTAATACTTCCATTGTGACAAATCCAGCAGTGCCATTCCCATGTTCCCAAGCCTGACTCTACCACTACTATATGACCAAATCCAGCTCTGCTACATGTATTGTGACCGTCATATTGTACATCACATCCAGTCACTGCTTCACACTCAGACAAACTCAGCTCAACCATAGACAACGCCAAACTCACCTCTGCTATACAGAGTTACTTATCTGGTGTCTTCTCTGACCTTGTCCATATCCCAATCCCGGCTGAGCTCACTGCCATAGCAAATACTGGAAATAGATAAGACCACTTACCCATATACTATAGGGCCAAGGTCTGTGGCCATGCCTGCACCTTCTATGCTTCCTCCGTTGTGAGATCTGGTCCAAACATGGCGGCTTATCATGGGTCATGTGACCTGACGTGCCCATCAGTGGCCTCAATAGAAATACCGTATGCACATGTGTAGTGCTCTGCGTATTGTATCTCTGTGGAGGCGACTGAATGCGGTCTGTGATATAAGCCATCCAATGAGTCCATGGTACAGTCCCCGGAGGGGATGAGGGATAGAAAAAGCTTAAAAACAGTAAAAAAACCTTTGATAAAATATATAAAAACATAAAAATTCTAATCACTACCGTAGTTCACATATCAAATAAGTAACCATTGACTTTGTGACCGGAAAAGTAAAAAAGCTGTAAATTTTAGAAAGCCAGGAGTAAAAAACAAAAATGGCAAAAAGGAAAATGCCGAATCCTCAAGAGGTTAATGTAAAAAGTAAGAAGTTCTGTGTCTCAGAGTGGGATGGTAAGAAAACAAAAGTAAAAAAAAATATTGCTGACTATTTAAAGGGGTTGTCCTCACTCGGGCACCTTTTTGGTCCTCACTCGGGCACCTTTTATTAGGCCTCTTTTGGGCACCATCTTTGGTCCTCACTCGGGCACCTTTTTGGTCCTCACTCGGGCACCATTTATGTGGTACTCAATCGGGCATCATTTCTCTGGTCCTCACTCGGGCATTGTTTATGGTCCTCACTCGGGCACCTTTTATTAGGCCTCTTTTGGGCACCATCTTTGGTCCTCACTCAGGCACCTTTTTGGTCCTCACTCGGGCACCATTTATGTGGTACTCAATCGGGCATCATTTCTCTGGTCCTCACTCGGGCAGTGTTTTCGGTCCTCACTCGGGCACCTTTTATTAGGCCTCTTTTGGGCACCATCTTTGGTCCTGACTCGGGCACCTTTTTGGTCCTCACTCGGGCACCATTTATGTGGTACTCAATTGGGCATCATTTCTCTGGTCCTCACTTGGGCACCGTTTTTGGTCCTCACTCGGGCACCTTTTATTAGGCCTCTTTTGGGCACCATCTTTGGTCCTCACTCGGGCACCTTTTTGGTCCTCACTCGGGCACCATTTATGTGGTACTCAATCGGGCATCATTTCTCTGGTCCTCACTCGGGCATCGTTTATGGTCCTCACTCGGGCACCTTTTATTAGGCCTCTTTTGGGCACCATCTTTGGTCCTCACTCGGGCACCTTTTTGGTCCTCACTCGGGCACCATTTATGTGGTACTCAATCGGGCATCATTTCTCTGGTCCTCACTCGGGCACTGATTTCGGTCCTCACTCGGGCACCTTTTATTAGGCCTCTTTTGGGCACCATCTTTGGTCCTCACTCGGGCACCTTTTTGGTCCTCACTCGGGCACCATTTATGTGGTACTCAATTGGGCATCATTTCTCTGGTCCTCACTCGGGCACCGTTTTCGGTCCTCACTCGGGCATCTTTTATTAGGCCTCTATTAGGCACCATCTTTGGTCCTCACTCGGGCACCTTTTTGGTCCTCACTCGGGCAACATTTATGTGGTACTCAATCGGACATCATTTCTCTGGTCCTCACTCGGGCACCATTTTCGGTCCTCACTCGGGCACCTTTTATTAGACCTCTTTTGGGCACCATCTTTGGTCCTCACTCAGGCAGCTTTTTGGTCCTCACTCGGGCACCATTTATGTGGTACTCAATTGGGCATCATTTCTCTGGTCCTCACTTGGGCACCGTTTTTGGTCCTCACTCGGGCACCTTTTATTAGGTCTCTTTTGGGCACCATCTTTGGTCCTCACTCGGGCACCTTTTTGGTCCTCACTCGGGCAACATTTATGTGGTACTCAATCGGACATCATTTCTCTGGTCCTCACTCGGGCACCGTTTTCGGTCCTCACTCGGGCACCTTTTATTAGACCTCTTTTGGGCACCATCTTTGGTCCTCACTCAGGCACCTTTTTGGTCCTCACTCGGGCACCATTTATGTGGTACTCAATTGGGCATCATTTCTCTGGTCCTCACTTGGGCACCGTTTTTGGTCCTCACTCGGGCACCTTTTATTAGGTCTCTTTTGGGCACCATCTTTGGTCCTCACTCGGGCACCTTTTTGGTCCTCACTCGGGCACCTTTTATTAGGCCTCTTTTGGACACCTTCTTTGGTCCTCACTCGGGCACCTTTTTGGTCCTCACTCGGGCACCATTTATGTGGTACTTAATTGGGCATCATTTCTCGGGTACTCACTCGGGCACCATTTTCAGTCCTCACTCGGGCACCTTTTATTAGGCCTCTTTTGGGTACCATCTTTGGTCCTCACTCGGGCACCATTTATGTGGTACTCAATTGGGCATCATTTCTCTGGTCCTCACTCGGGCACTGTTTTCGGTCCTCAGTCGGGCACCTTTTTATTAGGCCTCTTTTGGGCACCATCTTTGGTCCTCACTCGGGCACCTTTTTGGTCCTCACTCGGGCACCTTTTATTAGGCCTCTTTTGGACACCTTCTTTGGTCCTCACTCGGGCACCTTTTTGGTCCTCACTTGGGCACCATTCATGTGGTACTCAATCGGGCATCATTTCTATGGTCCTCACTCGGGCACCGTTTTCGGTCCTCACTCAGGTACCTTTTATTAGGCCTCTTTTGGGCACCATCTTTGGTCCTCACTCGGGCACCTTTTTGGTCCTCACTCGGGCACCATTTATGTGGTACTCAATCGGGCATCATTTCTCTGGTCCTCACTCAGGCATCGTTTTTGGTCCTCACTCGGGCCCCTTTTATTAGGCCTCTTTTGGGCACCATCTTTGGTCCTCACTCGGGCACCTTTTTGGTCCTCACTCGGGCACCATTTATGTGGTACTCAATTGGGCATCATTTCTCTGGTCCTCACTCGGGCACCATTTTCAGTCCTCACTCGGGCACCTTTTATTAGGCCTCTTTTGGGCACCATCTTTGGTCCTCACTCGGGCATCTTTTTGGTCCTCACTCGGGCACCATTTATGTGGTACTCAATTGGGCATCATTTCTCTGGTCCTCACTCGGGCACCGTTTTCGTTCCTCACTCGGGCACCTTTTATTAGGCCTCTTTTGGGCACCATCTTTGGTCCTCACTCGGGCACCTTTTTGGTCCTCACTCGGGCACCATTTATGTGGTACTCAATTGGGCATCATTTCTCTGGTCCTCACTCGGGCACCGTTTTCGGTCCTCACTCGGGCACCTTTTATTAGGTCTCTTTTGGGCACCATCTTTGGTCCTCACTCGGGCACCTTTTTAGTCCTCACTCGGGCACCTTTTATTAGGCCTCTTTTGGGCACCATCTTTGGTCCTCACTCGGGCACCTTTTTGGTCCTCACTCGGGCACCATTTATGTGGTACTCAATTGGGCATCATTTCTCTGGTCCTCACTCGGGCACCGTTTTCGGTCCTCACTCGGGCATCTTTTATTAGGCCTCTATTAGGCACCATCTTTGGTCCTCACTCGGGCACCTTTTTGGTCCTCACTCGGGCAACATTTATGTGGTACTCAATCGGACATCATTTCTCTGGTCCTCACTCGGGCACCGTTTTCGGTCCTCACTCGGGCACCTTTTATTAGACCTCTTTTGGGCACCATCTTTGGTCCTCACTCAGGCACCTTTTTGGTCCTCACTCGGGCACCATTTATGTGGTACTCAATTGGGCATCATTTCTCTGGTCCTCACTTGGGCACCGTTTTTGGTCCTCACTCGGGCACCTTTTATTAGGTCTCTTTTGGGCACCATCTTTGGTCCTCACTCGGGCACCTTTTTGGTCCTCACTCGGGCACCTTTTATTAGGCCTCTTTTGGACACCTTCTTTGGTCCTCACTCGGGCACCTTTTTGGTCCTCACTCGGGCACCATTTATGTGGTACTCAATTGGGCATCATTTCTCTGGTCCTCACTCGGGCACTGTTTTCGGTCCTCAGTCGGGCACCTTTTTATTAGGCCTCTTTTGGGCACCATCTTTGGTCCTCACTCGGGCACCTTTTTGGTCCTCACTCGGGCACCTTTTATTAGGCCTCTTTTGGACACCTTCTTTGGTCCTCACTCGGGCACCTTTTTGGTCCTCACTTGGGCACCATTCATGTGGTACTCAATCGGGCATCATTTCTATGGTCCTCACTCGGGCACCGTTTTCGGTCCTCACTCAGGTACCTTTTATTAGGCCTCTTTTGGGCACCATCTTTGGTCCTCACTCGGGCACCTTTTTGGTCCTCACTCGGGCACCATTTATGTGGTACTCAATCGGGCATCATTTCTCTGGTCCTCACTCAGGCATCGTTTTTGGTCCTCACTCGGGCCCCTTTTATTAGGCCTCTTTTGGGCACCATCTTTGGTCCTCACTCGGGCACCTTTTTGGTCCTCACTCGGGCACCAATTATGTGGTACTCAATTGGGCATCATTTCTCTGGTCCTCACTCGGGCACCATTTTCAGTCCTCACTCGGGCACCTTTTATTAGGCCTCTTTTGGGCACCATCTTTGGTCCTCACTCGGGCATCTTTTTGGTCCTCACTCGGGCACCATTTATGTGGTACTCAATTGGGCATCATTTCTCTGGTCCTCACTCGGGCACCGTTTTCGTTCCTCACTCGGGCACCTTTTATTAGGCCTCTTTTGGGCACCATCTTTGGTCCTCACTCGGGCACCATTTATGTGGTACTCAATTGGGCATCATTTCTCTGGTCCTCACTTGGGCACCGTTTTTGGTCCTCACTCGGGCACCTTTTATTAGGTCTCTTTTGGGCACCATCTTTGGTCCTCACTCGGGCACCTTTTTGGTCCTCACTCGGGCACCTTTTATTAGGCCTCTTTTGGACACCTTCTTTGGTCCTCACTCGGGCACCTTTTTGGTCCTCACTCGGGCACCATTTATGTGGTACTCAATTGGGCATCATTTCTCTGGTCCTCACTCGGGCACTGTTTTCGGTCCTCAGTCGGGCACCTTTTTATTAGGCCTCTTTTGGGCACCATCTTTGGTCCTCACTCGGGCACCTTTTTGGTCCTCACTCGGGCACCTTTTATTAGGCCTCTTTTGGACACCTTCTTTGGTCCTCACTCGGGCACCTTTTTGGTCCTCACTTGGGCACCATTCATGTGGTACTCAATCGGGCATCATTTCTATGGTCCTCACTCGGGCACCGTTTTCGGTCCTCACTCAGGTACCTTTTATTAGGCCTCTTTTGGGCACCATCTTTGGTCCTCACTCGGGCACCTTTTTGGTCCTCACTCGGGCACCATTTATGTGGTACTCAATCGGGCATCATTTCTCTGGTCCTCACTCAGGCATCGTTTTTGGTCCTCACTCGGGCCCCTTTTATTAGGCCTCTTTTGGGCACCATCTTTGGTCCTCACTCGGGCACCTTTTTGGTCCTCACTCGGGCACCATTTATGTGGTACTCAATTGGGCATCATTTCTCTGGTCCTCACTCGGGCACCATTTTCAGTCCTCACTCGGGCACCTTTTATTAGGCCTCTTTTGGGCACCATCTTTGGTCCTCACTCGGGCATCTTTTTGGTCCTCACTCGGGCACCATTTATGTGGTACTCAATTGGGCATCATTTCTCTGGTCCTCACTCGGGCACCGTTTTCGTTCCTCACTCGGGCATCTTTTATTAGGCCTCTATTAGGCACCATCTTTGGTCCTCACTCGGGCACCTTTTTGGTCCTCACTCGGGCAACATTTATGTGGTACTCAATCGGACATCATTTCTCTGGTCCTCACTCGGGCACCGTTTTCGGTCCTCACTCGGGCACCTTTTATTAGACCTCTTTTGGGCACCATCTTTGGTCCTCACTCAGGCACCTTTTTGGTCCTCACTCGGGCACCATTTATGTGGTACTCAATTGGGCATCATTTCTCTGGTCCTCACTTGGGCACCGTTTTTGGTCCTCACTCAGGCACCTTTTATTAGGTCTCTTTTGGGCACCATCTTTGGTCCTCACTCGGGCACCTTTTTGGTCCTCACTCGGGAACCTTTTATTAGGCCTCTTTTGGACACCTTCTTTGGTCCTCACTCGGGCACCTTTTTGGTCCTCACTCGGGCACCATTTATGTGGTACTTAATTGGGCATCATTTCTCGGGTACTCACTCGGGCACCATTTTCAGTCCTCACTCGGGCACCTTTTATTAGGCCTCTTTTGGGTACCATCTTTGGTCCTCACTCGGGCACCATTTATGTGGTACTCAATTGGGCATCATTTCTCTGGTCCTCACTCGGGCACTGTTTTCGGTCCTCAGTCGGGCACCTTTTTATTAGGCCTCTTTTGGGCACCATCTTTGGTCCTCACTCGGGCACCTTTTTGGTCCTCACTCGGGCACCTTTTATTAGGCCTCTTTTGGACACCTTCTTTGGTCCTCACTCGGGCACCTTTTTGGTCCTCACTTGGGCACCATTCATGTGGTACTCAATCGGGCATCATTTCTATGGTCCTCACTCGGGCACCGTTTTCGGTCCTCACTCAGGTACCTTTTATTAGGCCTATTTTGGGCACCACCTTTGGTCCTCACTCGGGCACCTTTTTGGTCCTCACTCGGGCACCATTTATGTGGTACTCAATCGGGCATCATTTCTCTGGTCCTCACTCAGGCATCGTTTTTGGTCCTCACTCGGGCCCCTTTTATTAGGCCTCTTTTGGGCACCATCTTTGGTCCTCACTCGGGCACCTTTTTGGTCCTCACTCGGGCACCATTTATGTGGTACTCAATTGGGCATCATTTCTCTGGTCCTCACTCGGGCACCATTTTCAGTCCTCACTCGGGCACCTTTTATTAGGCCTCTTTTGGGCACCATCTTTGGTCCTCACTCGGGCATCTTTTTGGTCCTCACTCGGGCACCATTTATGTGGTACTTAATTGGGCATCATTTCTCGGGTACTCACTCGGGCACCATTTTCAGTCCTCACTCGGGCACCTTTTATTAGGCCTCTTTTGGGTACCATCTTTGGTCCTCACTCGGGCACCATTTATGTGGTACTCAATTGGGCATCATTTCTCTGGTCCTCACTCGGGCACTGTTTTCGGTCCTCAGTCGGGCACCTTTTTATTAGGCCTCTTTTGGGCACCATCTTTGGTCCTCACTCGGGCACCTTTTTGGTCCTCACTCGGGCACCTTTTATTAGGCCTCTTTTGGACACCTTCTTTGGTCCTCACTCGGGCACCTTTTTGGTCCTCACTTGGGCACCATTCATGTGGTACTCAATCGGGCATCATTTCTATGGTCCTCACTCGGGCACCGTTTTCGGTCCTCACTCAGGTACCTATTATTAGGCCTCTTTTGGGCACCACCTTTGGTCCTCACTCGGGCACCTTTTTGGTCCTCACTCGGGCACCATTTATGTGGTACTCAATCGGGCATCATTTCTCTGGTCCTCACTCAGGCATCGTTTTTGGTCCTCACTCGGGCCCCTTTTATTAGGCCTCTTTTGGGCACCATCTTTGGTCCTCACTCGGGCACCTTTTTGGTCCTCACTCGGGCACCATTTATGTGGTACTCAATTGGGCATCATTTCTCTGGTCCTCACTCGGGCACCATTTTCAGTCCTCACTCGGGCACCTTTTATTAGGCCTCTTTTGGGCACCATCTTTGGTCCTCACTCGGGCATCTTTTTGGTCCTCACTCGGGCACCATTTATGTGGTACTCAATTGGGCATCATTTCTCTGGTCCTCACTCGGGCACCGTTTTCGTTCCTCACTCGGGCACCTTTTATTAGGCCTCTTTTGGGCACCATCTTTGGTCCTCACTCGGGCACCTTTTTGGTCCTCACTCGGGCACCATTTATGTGGTACTCAATTGGGCATCATTTCTCTGGTCCTCACTCGGGCACCGTTTTCGGTCCTCACTCGGGCACCTTTTATTAGGTCTCTTTTGGGCACCATCTTTGGTCCTCACTCGGGCACCTTTTTGGTCCTCACTCGGGCACCTTTTATTAGGCCTCTTTTGGGCACCATCTTTGGTCCTCACTCGGGCACCTTTTTGGTCCTCACTCGGGCACCATTTATGTGGTACTCAATTGGGCATCATTTCTCTGGTCCTCACTCGGGCACCATTTTCAGTCCTCACTTGGGCACCTTTTATTAGGCCTCTTTTGGGCACCATCTTTGGTTCTCACTCAGGCACCTTTTTGGTCCTCACTCGGGCACCATTTATGTGGTACTCAATTGGGCATCATTTCTCTGGTCCTCACTCGAGCACCGTTTTCGGTCCTCACTCGGGCACCTTTTATTAGGTCTCTTTTGGGCACCATCTTTGGTCCTCACTCGGGCACCTTTTTGGTCCTCACTCGGGCACCATTTATGTGGTACTCAATTGGGCATCATTTCTCTGGTCCTCACTCGGGCACCTTTTATTAGGCCTCTTTTGGGCACTATCTTTGGTTCTCACTCAGGCACCTTTTTGGTCCTCACTCGGGCACCATTTATGTGGTACTCAATTGGGCATCATTTCTCTAGTCCTCACTCGAGCACCGTTTTCGGTCCTCACTCGGGCACCTTTTATTAGGTCTCTTTTGGGCACCATCTTTGGTCCTCACTTGGGCACCTTTTTGGTCCTCACTCGGGCACCATTTATGTGGTACTCAATTGGGCATCATTTCTCTGGTCCTCACTCGGGCACCATTTTCAGTCCTCACTCGGGCACCTTTTATTAGGCCTCTTTTTGGCACCATCTTTGGTCCTCACTCGGGCACCTTTTTGGTCCTCACTCGGGCACCATTTATGTGGTACTCAATCGGGCATCATTTCTCTGGTCCTCACTCGGGCATCGTTTATGGTCCTCACTCGGGCACCTTTTATTAGGCCTCTTTTGGGCACCATCTTTGGTCCTCACTCGGGCACCTTTTTGGTCCTCACTCGGGCAACATTTATGTGGTACTCAATCGGACATCATTTCTCTGGTCCTCACTCGGGCACCTTTTATTAGGCCTCTTTTGGGCACCATCTTTGGTCCTCACTCAGGCACCTTTTTGGTCCTCACTCGGGCACCATTTATGTGGTACTCAATTGGGCATCATTTCTCTGGTCCTCACTCGGCCACCATTTTCAGTCCTCACTCGGGCACCTTTTATTAGGCCTCTTTTGGGCACCATCTTTGGTCCTCACTCGGGCACCTTTTTGGTCCTCACTCGGGCACCATTTATATGGTACTCAATCGGGCATCATTTCTCTGGTCCTCACTCGGGCATCGTTTATGGTCCTCACTCGGGCACCTTTTATTAGGCCTCTTTTGGGCACCATCTTTGGTCCTCACTCGGGCACCTTTTTGGTCCTCACTCGGGCAACATTTATGTGGTACTCAATCGGACATCATTTCTCTGGTCCTCACTCGGGCACCGTATTCAGTCCTCACTCGGGCACCTTTTATTAGGCCTCTTTTGGGCACCATCTTTGGTCCTCACTCAGGCACCTTTTTGGTCCTCACTCGGGCACCATTTATGTGGTACTCAATTGGGCATCATTTCTCTGGTCCTCACTCGGGCACCGTTTTTCGTCCACACTCGGGCACCTTTTATTAGGTCTCTTTTGGGCACCATCTTTGGTCCTCACTCGGGCACCTTTTTGGTCCTCACTCGGGCACCTTTTATTAGGCCTCTTTTGGACACCTTCTTTGGTCCTCACTCGGGCACCTTTTTGGTCCTCACTTGGGCTCCATTTATGTGGTACTTAATTGGGCATCATTTCTCTGGTCCTCACTCGGGCACTGTTTTCGGTCCTCACTCGGGCACCTTTTATTAGGCCTCTTTTGGGCACCATCTTTGGTCCTCACTCGGGCACCTTTTTGGTCCTCACTCGGGAACCTTTTATTAGGCCTCTTTTGGGCACCATCTTTGGTCCTCACTCGGGCATCTTTTTGGTCCTCACTCGGGCACCATTTATGTGGTACTTAATTGGGCATCATTTCTCGGGTACTCACTCGGGCACCATTTTCAGTCCTCACTCGGGCACCTTTTATTAGGCCTCTTTTGGGTACCATCTTTGGTCCTCACTCGGGCACCATTTATGTGGTACTCAATTGGGCATCATTTCTCTGGTCCTCACTCGGGCACTGTTTTCGGTCCTCAGTCGGGCACCTTTTTATTAGGCCTCTTTTGGGCACCATCTTTGGTCCTCACTCGGGCACCTTTTTGGTCCTCACTCGGGCACCTTTTATTAGGCCTCTTTTGGACACCTTCTTTGGTCCTCACTCGGGCACCTTTTTGGTCCTCACTTGGGCACCATTCATGTGGTACTCAATCGGGCATCATTTCTATGGTCCTCACTCGGGCACCGTTTTCGGTCCTCACTCAGGTACCTTTTATTAGGCCTCTTTTGGGCACCACCATTGGTCCTCACTCGGGCACCTTTTTGGTCCTCACTCGGGCACCATTTATGTGGTACTCAATCGGGCATCATTTCTCTGGTCCTCACTCAGGCATCGTTTTTGGTCCTCACTCGGGCCCCTTTTATTAGGCCTCTTTTGGGCACCATCTTTGGTCCTCACTCGGGCACCTTTTTGGTCCTCACTTGGGCACCATTTATGTGGTACTCAATTGGGCATCATTTCTCTGGTCCTCACTCGGGCACCATTTTCAGTCCTCACTCGGGCACCTTTTATTAGGCCTCTTTTGGGCACCATCTTTGGTCCTCACTCGGGCATCTTTTTGGTCCTCACTCGGGCACCATTTATGTGGTACTCAATTGGGCATCATTTCTCTGGTCCTCACTCGGGCACCTTTTATTAGGCCTCTTTTGGGCACTATCTTTGGTTCTCACTCAGGCACCTTTTTGGTCCTCACTCGGGCACCATTTATGTGGTACTCAATTGGGCATCATTTCTCTAGTCCTCACTCGGGCACCGTTTTCGTTCCTCACTCGGGCACCTTTTATTAGGCCTCTTTTGGGCACCATCTTTGGTCCTCACTCGGGCACCTTTTTGGTCCTCACTCGGGCACCATTTATGTGGTACTCAATTGGGCATCATTTCTCTGGTCCTCACTCGGGCACCGTTTTCGGTCCTCACTCGGGCACCTTTTATTAGGTCTCTTTTGGGCACCATCTTTGGTCCTCACTCGGGCACCTTTTTGGTCCTCACTCGGGCACCTTTTATTAGGCCTCTTTTGGGCACCATCTTTGGTCCTCACTCGGGCACCTTTTTGGTCCTCACTCGGGCACCATTTATGTGGTACTCAATTGGGCATCATTTCTCTGGTCCTCACTCGGGCACCATTTTCAGTCCTCACTTGGGCACCTTTTATTAGGCCTCTTTTGGGCACCATCTTTGGTTCTCACTCAGGCACCTTTTTGGTCCTCACTCGGGCACCATTTATGTGGTACTCAATTGGGCATCATTTCTCTGGTCCTCACTCGAGCACCGTTTTCGGTCCTCACTCGGGCACCTTTTATTAGGTCTCTTTTGGGCACCATCTTTGGTCCTCACTCGGGCACCTTTTTGGTCCTCACTCGGGCACCATTTATGTGGTACTCAATTGGGCATCATTTCTCTGGTCCTCACTCGGGCACCTTTTATTAGGCCTCTTTTGGGCACTATCTTTGGTTCTCACTCAGGCACCTTTTTGGTCCTCACTCGGGCACCATTTATGTGGTACTCAATTGGGCATCATTTCTCTAGTCCTCACTCGAGCACCGTTTTCGGTCCTCACTCGGGCACCTTTTATTAGGTCTCTTTTGGGCACCATCTTTGGTCCTCACTTGGGCACCTTTTTGGTCCTCACTCGGGCACCATTTATGTGGTACTCAATTGGGCATCATTTCTCTGGTCCTCACTCGGGCACCATTTTCAGTCCTCACTCGGGCACCTTTTATTAGGCCTCTTTTTGGCACCATCTTTGGTCCTCACTCGGGCACCTTTTTGGTCCTCACTCGGGCACCATTTATGTGGTACTCAATCGGGCATCATTTCTCTGGTCCTCACTCGGGCATCGTTTATGGTCCTCACTCGGGCACCTTTTATTAGGCCTCTTTTGGGCACCATCTTTGGTCCTCACTCGGGCACCTTTTTGGTCCTCACTCGGGCAACATTTATGTGGTACTCAATCGGACATCATTTCTCTGGTCCTCACTCGGGCACCTTTTATTAGGCCTCTTTTGGGCACCATCTTTGGTCCTCACTCAGGCACCTTTTTGGTCCTCACTCGGGCACCATTTATGTGGTACTCAATTGGGCATCATTTCTCTGGTCCTCACTCGGCCACCATTTTCAGTCCTCACTCGGGCACCTTTTATTAGGCCTCTTTTGGGCACCATCTTTGGTCCTCACTCGGGCACCTTTTTGGTCCTCACTCGGGCACCATTTATATGGTACTCAATCGGGCATCATTTCTCTGGTCCTCACTCGGGCATCGTTTATGGTCCTCACTCGGGCACCTTTTATTAGGCCTCTTTTGGGCACCATCTTTGGTCCTCACTCGGGCACCTTTTTGGTCCTCACTCGGGCAACATTTATGTGGTACTCAATCGGACATCATTTCTCTGGTCCTCACTCGGGCACCGTATTCAGTCCTCACTCGGGCACCTTTTATTAGGCCTCTTTTGGGCACCATCTTTGGTCCTCACTCAGGCACCTTTTTGGTCCTCACTCGGGCACCATTTATGTGGTACTCAATTGGGCATCATTTCTCTGGTCCTCACTCGGGCACCGTTTTTCGTCCACACTCGGGCACCTTTTATTAGGTCTCTTTTGGGCACCATCTTTGGTCCTCACTCGGGCACCTTTTTGGTCCTCACTCGGGCACCTTTTATTAGGCCTCTTTTGGACACCTTCTTTGGTCCTCACTCGGGCACCTTTTTGGTCCTCACTTGGGCTCCATTTATGTGGTACTTAATTGGGCATCATTTCTCTGGTCCTCACTCGGGCACTGTTTTCGGTCCTCACTCGGGCACCTTTTATTAGGCCTCTTTTGGGCACCATCTTTGGTCCTCACTCGGGCACCTTTTTGGTCCTCACTCGGGAACCTTTTATTAGGCCTCTTTTGGGCACCATCTTTGGTCCTCACTCGGGCATCTTTTTGGTCCTCACTCGGGCACCATTTATGTGGTACTTAATTGGGCATCATTTCTCGGGTACTCACTCGGGCACCATTTTCAGTCCTCACTCGGGCACCTTTTATTAGGCCTCTTTTGGGTACCATCTTTGGTCCTCACTCGGGCACCATTTATGTGGTACTCAATTGGGCATCATTTCTCTGGTCCTCACTCGGGCACTGTTTTCGGTCCTCAGTCGGGCACCTTTTTATTAGGCCTCTTTTGGGCACCATCTTTGGTCCTCACTCGGGCACCTTTTTGGTCCTCACTCGGGCACCTTTTATTAGGCCTCTTTTGGACACCTTCTTTGGTCCTCACTCGGGCACCTTTTTGGTCCTCACTTGGGCACCATTCATGTGGTACTCAATCGGGCATCATTTCTATGGTCCTCACTCGGGCACCGTTTTCGGTCCTCACTCAGGTACCTTTTATTAGGCCTCTTTTGGGCACCACCATTGGTCCTCACTCGGGCACCTTTTTGGTCCTCACTCGGGCACCATTTATGTGGTACTCAATCGGGCATCATTTCTCTGGTCCTCACTCAGGCATCGTTTTTGGTCCTCACTCGGGCCCCTTTTATTAGGCCTCTTTTGGGCACCATCTTTGGTCCTCACTCGGGCACCTTTTTGGTCCTCACTTGGGCACCATTTATGTGGTACTCAATTGGGCATCATTTCTCTGGTCCTCACTCGGGCACCATTTTCAGTCCTCACTCGGGCACCTTTTATTAGGCCTCTTTTGGGCACCATCTTTGGTCCTCACTCGGGCATCTTTTTGGTCCTCACTCGGGCACCATTTATGTGGTACTCAATTGGGCATCATTTCTCTGGTCCTCACTCGGGCACCTTTTATTAGGCCTCTTTTGGGCACTATCTTTGGTTCTCACTCAGGCACCTTTTTGGTCCTCACTCGGGCACCATTTATGTGGTACTCAATTGGGCATCATTTCTCTAGTCCTCACTCGGGCACCGTTTTCGTTCCTCACTCGGGCACCTTTTATTAGGCCTCTTTTGGGCACCATCTTTGGTCCTCACTCGGGCACCTTTTTGGTCCTCACTCGGGCACCATTTATGTGGTACTCAATTGGGCATCATTTCTCTGGTCCTCACTCGGGCACCGTTTTCGGTCCTCACTCGGGCACCTTTTATTAGGTCTCTTTTGGGCACCATCTTTGGTCCTCACTCGGGCACCTTTTTGGTCCTCACTCGGGCACCTTTTATTAGGCCTCTTTTGGGCACCATCTTTGGTCCTCACTCGGGCACCTTTTTGGTCCTCACTCGGGCACCATTTATGTGGTACTCAATTGGGCATCATTTCTCTGGTCCTCACTCGGGCACCATTTTCAGTCCTCACTTGGGCACCTTTTATTAGGCCTCTTTTGGGCACCATCTTTGGTTCTCACTCAGGCACCTTTTTGGTCCTCACTCGGGCACCATTTATGTGGTACTCAATTGGGCATCATTTCTCTGGTCCTCACTCGAGCACCGTTTTCGGTCCTCACTCGGGCACCTTTTATTAGGTCTCTTTTGGGCACCATCTTTGGTCCTCACTCGGGCACCTTTTTGGTCCTCACTCGGGCACCATTTATGTGGTACTCAATTGGGCATCATTTCTCTGGTCCTCACTCGGGCACCTTTTATTAGGCCTCTTTTGGGCACTATCTTTGGTTCTCACTCAGGCACCTTTTTGGTCCTCACTCGGGCACCATTTATGTGGTACTCAATTGGGCATCATTTCTCTAGTCCTCACTCGAGCACCGTTTTCGGTCCTCACTCGGGCACCTTTTATTAGGTCTCTTTTGGGCACCATCTTTGGTCCTCACTTGGGCACCTTTTTGGTCCTCACTCGGGCACCATTTATGTGGTACTCAATTGGGCATCATTTCTCTGGTCCTCACTCGGGCACCATTTTCAGTCCTCACTCGGGCACCTTTTATTAGGCCTCTTTTTGGCACCATCTTTGGTCCTCACTCGGGCACCTTTTTGGTCCTCACTCGGGCACCATTTATGTGGTACTCAATCGGGCATCATTTCTCTGGTCCTCACTCGGGCATCGTTTATGGTCCTCACTCGGGCACCTTTTATTAGGCCTCTTTTGGGCACCATCTTTGGTCCTCACTCGGGCACCTTTTTGGTCCTCACTCGGGCAACATTTATGTGGTACTCAATCGGACATCATTTCTCTGGTCCTCACTCGGGCACCTTTTATTAGGCCTCTTTTGGGCACCATCTTTGGTCCTCACTCAGGCACCTTTTTGGTCCTCACTCGGGCACCATTTATGTGGTACTCAATTGGGCATCATTTCTCTGGTCCTCACTCGGCCACCATTTTCAGTCCTCACTCGGGCACCTTTTATTAGGCCTCTTTTGGGCACCATCTTTGGTCCTCACTCGGGCACCTTTTTGGTCCTCACTCGGGCACCATTTATATGGTACTCAATCGGGCATCATTTCTCTGGTCCTCACTCGGGCATCGTTTATGGTCCTCACTCGGGCACCTTTTATTAGGCCTCTTTTGGGCACCATCTTTGGTCCTCACTCGGGCACCTTTTTGGTCCTCACTCGGGCAACATTTATGTGGTACTCAATCGGACATCATTTCTCTGGTCCTCACTCGGGCACCGTATTCAGTCCTCACTCGGGCACCTTTTATTAGGCCTCTTTTGGGCACCATCTTTGGTCCTCACTCAGGCACCTTTTTGGTCCTCACTCGGGCACCATTTATGTGGTACTCAATTGGGCATCATTTCTCTGGTCCTCACTCGGGCACCGTTTTTCGTCCACACTCGGGCACCTTTTATTAGGTCTCTTTTGGGCACCATCTTTGGTCCTCACTCGGGCACCTTTTTGGTCCTCACTCGGGCACCTTTTATTAGGCCTCTTTTGGACACCTTCTTTGGTCCTCACTCGGGCACCTTTTTGGTCCTCACTTGGGCTCCATTTATGTGGTACTTAATTGGGCATCATTTCTCTGGTCCTCACTCGGGCACTGTTTTCGGTCCTCACTCGGGCACCTTTTATTAGGCCTCTTTTGGGCACCATCTTTGGTCCTCACTCGGGCACCTTTTTGGTCCTCACTCGGGAACCTTTTATTAGGCCTCTTTTGGGCACCATCTTTGGTCCTCACTCGGGCATCTTTTTGGTCCTCACTCGGGCACCATTTATGTGGTACTTAATTGGGCATCATTTCTCGGGTACTCACTCGGGCACCATTTTCAGTCCTCACTCGGGCACCTTTTATTAGGCCTCTTTTGGGTACCATCTTTGGTCCTCACTCGGGCACCATTTATGTGGTACTCAATTGGGCATCATTTCTCTGGTCCTCACTCGGGCACTGTTTTCGGTCCTCAGTCGGGCACCTTTTTATTAGGCCTCTTTTGGGCACCATCTTTGGTCCTCACTCGGGCACCTTTTTGGTCCTCACTCGGGCACCTTTTATTAGGCCTCTTTTGGACACCTTCTTTGGTCCTCACTCGGGCACCTTTTTGGTCCTCACTTGGGCACCATTCATGTGGTACTCAATCGGGCATCATTTCTATGGTCCTCACTCGGGCACCGTTTTCGGTCCTCACTCAGGTACCTTTTATTAGGCCTCTTTTGGGCACCACCATTGGTCCTCACTCGGGCACCTTTTTGGTCCTCACTCGGGCACCATTTATGTGGTACTCAATCGGGCATCATTTCTCTGGTCCTCACTCAGGCATCGTTTTTGGTCCTCACTCGGGCCCCTTTTATTAGGCCTCTTTTGGGCACCATCTTTGGTCCTCACTCGGGCACCTTTTTGGTCCTCACTTGGGCACCATTTATGTGGTACTCAATTGGGCATCATTTCTCTGGTCCTCACTCGGGCACCATTTTCAGTCCTCACTCGGGCACCTTTTATTAGGCCTCTTTTGGGCACCATCTTTGGTCCTCACTCGGGCATCTTTTTGGTCCTCACTCGGGCACCATTTATGTGGTACTCAATTGGGCATCATTTCTCTGGTCCTCACTCGGGCACCGTTTTCGTTCCTCACTCGGGCACCTTTTATTAGGCCTCTTTTGGGCACCATCTTTGGTCCTCACTCGGGCACCTTTTTGGTCCTCACTCGGGCACCATTTATGTGGTACTCAATTGGGCATCATTTCTCTGGTCCTCACTCGGGCACCGTTTTCGGTCCTCACTCGGGCACCTTTTATTAGGTCTCTTTTGGGCACCATCTTTGGTCCTCACTCGGGCACCTTTTTGGTCCTCACTCGGGCACCTTTTATTAGGCCTCTTTTGGGCACCATCTTTGGTCCTCACTCGGGCACCTTTTTGGTCCTCACTCGGGCACCATTTATGTGGTAGTCAATTGGGCATCATTTCTCTGGTCCTCACTCGGGCACCATTTTCAGTCCTCACTCGGGCACCTTTTATTAGGCCTCTTTTGGGCACCATCTTTGGTTCTCACTCAGGCACCTTTTTGGTCCTCACTCGGGCACCATTTATGTGGTACTCAATTGGGCATCATTTCTCTGGTCCTCACTCGAGCACCGTTTTCGGTCCTCACTCGGGCACCTTTTATTAGGTCTCTTTTGGGCACCATCTTTGGTCCTCACTCGGGCACCATTTTGGTCCTCACTCGGGAACCTTTTATTAGGCCTCTTTTGGGCACCATCTTTGGTCCTCACTCGGGCACCTTTTTGGTCCTCACTCGGGCAACATTTATGTGGTACTCAATCGGACATCATTTCTCTGGTCCTCACTCGGGCACCGTTTTCAGTCCTCACTCGGGCACCTTTTATTAGGCCTCTTTTGGGCACCATCTTTGGTCCTCACTCAGGCACCTTTTTGGTCCTCACTCGGGCACCATTTATGTGGTACTCAATTGGGCATCATTTCTCTGGTCCTCACTCGGGCACCGTTTTTCGTCCACACTCGGGCACCTTTTATTAGGTCTCTTTTGGGCACCATCTTTGGTCCTCACTCGGGCACCTTTTTGGTCCTCACTCGGGCACCATTTATGTGGTACTCAATTGGGCATCATTTCTCTGGTCCTCACTCGGGCACCTTTTATTAGGCCTCTTTTGGGCACTATCTTTGGTTCTCACTCAGGCACCTTTTTGGTCCTCACTCGGGCACCATTTATGTGGTACTCAATTGGGCATCATTTCTCTAGTCCTCACTCGAGCACCGTTTTCGGTCCTCACTCGGGCACCTTTTATTAGGTCTCTTTTGGGCACCATCTTTGGTCCTCACTTGGGCACCTTTTTGGTCCTCACTCGGGCACCATTTATGTGGTACTCAATTGGGCATCATTTCTCTGGTCCTCACTCGGGCACCATTTTCAGTCCTCACTCGGGCACCTTTTATTAGGCCTCTTTTTGGCACCATCTTTGGTCCTCACTCGGGCACCTTTTTGGTCCTCACTCGGGCACCATTTATGTGGTACTCAATCGGGCATCATTTCTCTGGTCCTCACTCGGGCATCGTTTATGGTCCTCACTCGGGCACCTTTTATTAGGCCTCTTTTGGGCACCATCTTTGGTCCTCACTCAGGCACCTTTTTGGTCCTCACTCGGGCACCATTTATGTGGTACTCAATCGGACATCATTTCTCTGGTCCTCACTCGGGCACCTTTTATTAGGCCTCTTTTGGGCACCATCTTTGGTCCTCACTCAGGCACCTTTTTGGTCCTCACTCGGGCACCATTTATGTGGTACTCAATTGGGCATCATTTCTCTGGTCCTCACTCGGCCACCATTTTCAGTCCTCACTCGGGCACCTTTTATTAGGCCTCTTTTGGGCACCATCTTTGGTCCTCACTCGGGCACCTTTTTGGTCCTCACTCGGGCACCATTTATATGGTACTCAATCGGGCATCATTTCTCTGGTCCTCACTCGGGCATCGTTTATGGTCCTCACTCGGGCACCTTTTATTAGGCCTCTTTTGGGCACCATCTTTGGTCCTCACTCGGGCACCTTTTTGGTCCTCACTCGGGCAACATTTATGTGGTACTCAATCGGACATCATTTCTCTGGTCCTCACTCGGGCACCGTATTCAGTCCTCACTCGGGCACCTTTTATTAGGCCTCTTTTGGGCACCATCTTTGGTCCTCACTCAGGCACCTTTTTGGTCCTCACTCGGGCACCATTTATGTGGTACTCAATTGGGCATCATTTCTCTGGTCCTCACTCGGGCACCGTTTTTCGTCCACACTCGGGCACCTTTTATTAGGTCTCTTTTGGGCACCATCTTTGGTCCTCACTCGGGCACCTTTTTGGTCCTCACTCGGGCACCTTTTATTAGGCCTCTTTTGGACACCTTCTTTGGTCCTCACTCGGGCACCTTTTTGGTCCTCACTTGGGCTCCATTTATGTGGTACTTAATTGGGCATCATTTCTCTGGTCCTCACTCGGGCACTGTTTTCGGTCCTCACTCGGGCACCTTTTATTAGGCCTCTTTTGGGCACCATCTTTGGTCCTCACTCGGGCACCTTTTTGGTCCTCACTCGGGAACCTTTTATTAGGCCTCTTTTGGGCACCATCTTTGGTCCTGACTCGGGCACCTTTTTGGTCCTCACTCGGGCACCATTTATGTGGTACTCAATTGGGCATCATTTCTCTGGTCCTCACTCGGGCACCATTTTCAGTCCTCACTCGGGCACCTTTTATTAGGCCTCTTTTGGGCACCATCTTTGGTCCTCACTCGGGCACCTTTTTGGTCCTCACTCGGGCACCATTTATGTGGTACTCAATCGGGCATCATTTCTCTGGTCCTCACTCGGGCATCGTTTATGGTCCTCACTCGGGCACCTTTTATTAGGCCTCTTTTGGGCACCATCTTTGGTCCTCACTCGGGCACCTTTTTGGTCCTCACTCGGGCACCGTTTTCAGTCCTCACTCGGGCACCTTTTATTAGGCCTCTTTTGGGCACCATCTTTGGTCCTCACTCGGGCACCTTTTTGGTCCTCACTCGGGCACCATTTATGTGGTACTCAATTGGGCATCATTTCTCTGGTCCTCACTCGGGCACCTTTTATTAGGCCTCTTTTGGGCACCATCTTTGGTTCTCACTCAGGCACCTTTTTGGTCCTCACTCGGGCACCATTTATGTGGTACTCAATTGGGCATCATTTCTCTGGTCCTCACTCGAGCACCGTTTTCGGTCCTCACTCGGGCACCTTTTATTAGGTCTCTTTTGGGCACCATCTTTGGTCCTCACTCGGGCACCTTTTTGGTCCTCACTCGGGAACCTTTTATTAGGCCTCTTTTGGGCACCATCTTTGGTCCTCACTCGGGCACCTTTTTGGTCCTCACTCGGGCACCATTTATGTGGTACTCAATTGGGCATCATTTCTCTGGTCCTCACTCGGGCACCATTTTCATTCCTCACTCGGGCACCTTTTATTAGGCCTCTTTTGGGCACCATCTTTGGTCCTCACTCGGGCACCTTTTTGGTCCTCACTCTGGCACCATTTATGTGGTACTCAATCGGGCATCATTTCTCTGGTCCTCACTCGGGCATCGTTTATGGTCCTCACTCGGGCACCTTTTATTAGGCCTCTTTTGGGCACCATCTTTGGTCCTCACTCGGGCACCTTTTTGGTCCTCACTCGGGCAACATTTATGTGGTACTCAATCGGACATCATTTCTCTGGTCCTCACTCGGGCACCGTTTTCAGTCCTCACTCGGGCACCTTTTATTAGGCTTCTTTTGGGCACCATCTTTGGTCCTCACTCAGGCACCTTTTTGGTCCTCACTCGGTCACCATTTATGTGGTACTCAATCGGGCATCATTTCTCTGGTCCTCACTCGGGCACTGATTTCGGTCCTCACTCGGGCACCTTTTATTAGGCCTCTTTTGGGCACCATCTTTGGTCCTCACTCGGGCACCTTTTTGGTCCTCACTCGGGCACCTTTTATTAGGCCTCTTTTGGACACCTTCTTTGGTCCTCACTCGGGCACCTTTTTGGTCCTCACTCGGGCTCCATTTATGTGGTACTTAATTGGGCATCATTTCTCTGGTCCTCACTCGGGCACTGTTTT
Organism: Leptodactylus fuscus; assembly: GCF_031893055.1. NCBI lineage: Eukaryota > Metazoa > Chordata > Amphibia > Anura > Leptodactylidae > Leptodactylus > Leptodactylus fuscus. Next base: position 81,459,247 of record NC_134274.1, on the reverse strand, counting down.
CGGTCCTCACTCGGGCACCTTTTATTAGGCCTCTTTTGGGCACCATCTTTGGTCCTCACTCGGGCACCATTTATGTGGTACTCAATTGGGCATCATTTCTCTGGTCCTCACTCGGGCACTGTTTTCGGTCCTCACTTGGGCATCTTTTATTAGGCCTCTTTTGGGCACCATCTTTGGTCCTCACTCGGGCACCTTTTTGGTCCTCACTCGGGCACCATTTATGTGGTACTCAATCGGGCATCATTTCTCTGGTCCTCACTCGGGCATCGTTTATAGTCCTCACTCAGGCACCTTTTATTAGGCCTCTTTTGGGCACCATCTTTGGTCCTCACTCGGGCACCTTTTTGGTCCTCACTCAGGCACCATTTATGTGGTAATCAATTGGGCATCATTTCTCTTGTCCTCACTCGGGCACTGTTTTCGGTCCTCACTCGGGCATCTTTTATTAGGCCTCTTTTGGGCACCATCTTTGGTCCTCACTCGGGCACCTTTTTGGTCCTCACTCGGGCACCATTTATGTGGTACTCAATCGGGCATCATTTCTCTGGTCCTCACTCGGGCACTGTTTTCGGTCCTCACTCGGGCACCTTTTACTAGGCCTCTTTTGGGCACCATCTTTGGTCCTCACTCGGGCACCTTTTTGGTCCTCACTCGGGCACCATTTATGTGGTACTCAATTGGGCATCATTTCTCTGGTCCTCACTCGGGCACCGTTTTCGTTCCTCACTCGGGCACCTTTTATTAGGCCTCTTTTGGGCACCATCTTTGATCCTTACTCGGGCACCTTTTTGGTCCTCACTCGGGCACCATTTATGTGGTACTCAATTGGGCATCATTTCTCTGGTCCTCACTCGGGCACCTTTTTGGTCCTCACTCGGGCACCTTTTATTAGGCCTCTTTTGGGCACCATCTTTGGTCCTCACTCGGACACCTTTTTGGTCCTCACTCGGGCACCATTTATGTGGTACTCAATCGGGCATCATTTCTCTGGTCCTCATTCGGGCACCGTTTTCGGTCCTCACTCGGGTACCATTTATTAGGCCTCTTTTGGGCACCATTTTTATGGACTTTTCTTTTTTGCCCTTTTAGGGTTCCAATTTTTTGACCCTTTAAGGTCTCAATTTGTTTTGCCTCTCTAGGGTACCATCCTTTTTAGGCCTCTTTGGACATCATGTATTTTTGACCTTTCTATGCTCCATATTCGGGTATAATTTTTTTTCAACAATAACTTTTATAAGGGCTAGTTCACACGGGGTCTTTTGACAGCGGAAATTGATGTGGAATCTGCCTCAAAATCCGCTGCCAAATATGTCTCCTATTGAGTAGCTAGTAGCGGAAAAATAAGCGAGCTGTCGTTGGCGAGGCTCCGGCCCATTCATTTCGGCCTAATCTGGAGCAGCCGCGACGGAATATGTAAACGCAGAACTCCGTGTGAACTAACCCTGAAAGTTTTAATATTAGAAGAGATAAACAGTTACAAAATAATTACAACATTGTGAAAGTTTCTCCAGTAACAAATGATAAATTGAGAGACAGAGAGAGACAACAGACTAGAGAAGATGACAAGAAGGATGTCGCTGGCGTGTAGTGGAGGAGACGCTGGGCCGTATGGGTCGCCAAGTCCCTCCAATCTGCTGGAGCTGCCACTAACTGGCGGGCACAGCTAAGGAGGGCCGAGTCACAAGACGAGAGGTAAGGGTCTGATTGTGGGGTAACAATGCTTGGCCTCTATCTGTCCTCTCCTTTCTGAGTCGCAGCGACAATGTAATGTAGTGTCCCCGCATGACTGTACTATAAGCCTCCTACAGAACAGCACCTGAAGCCGCGGACTCCCCATTCTCCATAAAGTAGTCAGGGGCACCCGTACTGTAGTTTAGGGAGTGGGTGATGTAAGTAGAGCCTCATTGAGGTGCCAATGGCAGCGTCTAGTTAGGACTGGGACAGGGGGCAGAGATATAGTCACCGGGGCATGATAGGACCGAGGGACTGAGCTCTACCTCAGTAAGCAGCGGAGGGCTGGTGCATTGCAAAATAAATAATCCGTTTTAGTGTGCGCGTTATGGGGGTGGGAAAAAATCGTATGAGTCCATAGGCGGGGGGGCTCAGCACCCGTGATAATGGTGAATCCAGTTGGGGGGGCACGTTATGTTTTCATGTTAAAAATAGTCAATAAAGTTATAGTAAACAGTCACCTACCTCTTGTCACTTGGTTGGTCACATACCTGTAGGAGGACAACCAGAGGTGCAGCTTTCGGCTCCTGCCCCCACTGCAGTATCTGTAATGGAGACCAGATCAGCCTTGTGCCATATAACATTTTTGGAAGCTTCTCCAGGTTAATACTTGATGGGATATAATATATACATATTGGACCATATTCACATTGTGCTCCTGTTTACCCTTTTATTACCTTTGGATCGCTCAATGGACAGCTATAGAGGTTCATATATCATATGTCACATATTAGTATTGGACAATATTCATACTTGGTCCTGTTTTGGTGCTGTTTTCTCCCTTTTTCGGGTCTGTGTACATCAATATAAATTCCCATATACATTTATTGCTATTTTTCTCTGTCTTGTGTTGATTATGATATGGTGTATGATGTTGGATATATACAGCAGCAATCTCCATATACTGCTCAGTGACCCCCCCATGCTCTCATATACATGGCCCTCCATATACAGGGATATACCTCCCAATTATCCAGGATTCAGGGAGAACGTCCGGAGGTCTATTCTGGCTACATCTCCTCTGCGTCCTCTGGGGGGCGTAGTAAGGGGCACATTACAATGTGAGGGACATATTAAGGGGGATACTAACCTGTGCGGGGGCCACATTGAAGGGAACATTAAACTGTGGGGGCCACTATGAGGAGGGCATTATACTACGGGGGCTACAAGGGGGACACTATACTATATGGAGGCCATAAGAGGGCATGATGTCATGTCAGGGCTACCAAAGGGACATTGGCTGGAGGCCGGCCTTAACATACCGAAATACACCAACAACACCCCTAATATACACTGATATATAATAGGTCCCTCTATAGAGTAACAATTCACATATGCAATAATTTATTGTCACATGTCCTCATATACATGACCACCAGGGGGCATATCTGTAGAGAGGTTGTAACATCATACAGGCCCCCAAACCTGCAGGGGGCCTCTGTCTTGTATTAAGAAACAAATCCTTGTAAATATAGATCACCACTGAGCCGCTGCAGATTTTACATTGGGGCCCCGGAGCTTAAAGTGACTACATTTATACCATCAATATTCACCTACAAACAGCCATATACAATATCAGACACATCCCCCGTATACAGGAACATGTCACCATATATACAATGACAGATACTTGCCACTAAATACAGTGATATCCACATGTCCTTGTGTGTAGTGAGAATCAGATACTCATATATATATATATATATATATATATATATATATATATATATATATATATATATATATATATATATATATATATATATATATATATACGTCCCCATATACAGTGTCAGTGCCCTAATGTGCAGAACAAACACATACCCTATATGACACATGCCCTAATATACAGTAATAAACATATGTCCTATATACAATGACAGATCCATGCTCATGTATAGTGATATCCACAAACCGACATATACAATAAGAAAAACATGTACCTATATATATATATATATATATATATATATATATATATATATATATATATATATATATATATATATATATATATATATAATGGCAGACATATACCCCCATACAGTGATATACAGGTGCCCCCTCCATATACAATGAGAAACACATGTACCCATATATATAATGGCAGACATATACCGCCATACAGTGATATACATGTGCCCCCTCCATATACAGTGACAGACCCGTGTACCTATATATATATATATATATATATATATATATATATATATATATATATATATATATATATATATATATATATATATAATGGCAGACATATACCCCCATACAGTGATATACATGTGCCCCCTCCATATACAGTGACAGACCCATGTACCCATATATATAATGGCAGACATATTCCCCCATACAGTGATATACATGTGCCCCCTCCATATACAGTGACAGACCCATGTACCCATATATATATAATGGCAGACATATCCCCCCATACAGTGATATACATGTGCCCCCTCCATATACAGTGACAGACCCATGTACCCATATATATAATGGCAGACATATTCCCCCATACAGTGATATACATGTGCCCCCTCCATATACAGTGACAGACCCATGTACCCATATATATAATGGCAGACATATACCCCCATACAGTGATATACAGGTGCCCCCTCCATATACAGTGACAGGACCATGTGCCCATATATATATAATGGCAGACATATACCCCCATACAGTGATATACAGGTGCCCCCTCCATATACAGTGACAGACCCATGTACTTATATATATAATGGCATACATATACCCCCATACAGTGATATACATGTGTCCCCTTCATATACAGTGACAGACCCATGTACCCATATATATAATGGCAGACATATACCCCCATACAGTGATATACATGTGCCCCCTCCATATACAGTGACAGACCCATGTACACATATATATAATGGAAGACATATACCCCTATACAGTGATATACATGTGCCCCCTCCATATACAGTGACAGACCCATGTACCCATATATATAATGGCAGACATATACCGCCATACAGTGATATACATCTGCCCCCTCCATATACAGTGACAGACCCATGTACCCATATATATAATGGCAGACATATACCGCCATACAGTGATATACATGTGCCCCCTCCATATACAGTGATAGACCCATGTACCCATATATATATAATGGCAGACATATACCGCCATACAGTGATATACATGTGCCCCCTCCATATACAGTGATAGACCCATGTACCCATATATATAATGGCAGACATATACCGCCATACAGTGATATACATGTGCCCCCTCCATATACAGTGATAGACCCATGTACCCATATATATAATGGCAGACATATACCGCCATACAGTGATATACATGTGCCCCCTCCATATACAGTGACAGACCCATGTACCCATATATATAATGGCAGACATATACCCCCATACAGTGATATACAGGTGCCCCCTCCATATACAGTGACAGACCCATGTACCCATATATATAATGGCATACATATACCCCCATACAGTGATATACATGTGCCCCCTCCATATACAGTGACAGACCCATGTACCCATATATATAATGGCAGACATATACCCCCATACAGTGATATACATGTGTCCCCTTCATATGCAGTGACAGACCCATGTACCCATATATATAATGGCAGACATATACCCCCATACAGTGATATACATGTGCCCCCTCCATATACAGTGACAGACCCATGTACCCATATATATAATGGCAGACATATACCCCCATACAGTGATATACATGTGCCCCCTCCATATACAGTGACAGACCCATGTACACATATATATATATATAATGGAAGACATATACCGCCATACAGTGATATACATGTGCCCCCTCCATATACAGTGACAGACCCATGTACCCATATATATATAATGGAAGACATATACCCCCATACAGTGATATACATGTGTCCCCTCCATATGCAGTGACAGACCCATGTACCCATATATATATATATATAATGGCAGACATATACCGCCATACAGTGATATACATGTGCCCCCTCCATATACAGTGATAGACCCATGTACCCATATATATAATGGCAGACATATACCGCCATACAGTGATATACATGTGCCCCCTCCATATACAGTGACAGACCCATGTACCCATATATATAATGGCAGACATATACCCCCATACAGTGACATACAGGTGCCCCCTCCATATACAGTGACAGACCCATGTACCCATATATATATATAATGGCAGACATATCCCCCATACAGTGATATACATGTGCCCCCTCCATATACAGTGACAGACCCATGTACCCATATATATATAATGGCAGACATATACCGCCATACAGTGATATACATGTGCCCCCTCCATATACAGTGACAGGCCCATGTACCCATATATATATAATGGCAGACATATACCGCCATACAGTGATATACATGTGCCCCCTCCATATACAGTGACAGGCCCATGTACCCATATATATATAATGGCAGACATATACCGCCATACAGTGATATACATGTGTCCTCTCCATATACAGTGACAGACCCAGGTACCCATATATATAATGGCAGACATATACCCCCATACAGTGATATACATGTGTCCCCTCCATATACAGTGACAGACCCAGGCTCACATATTGGTAATTGCCCCCATTCCCTCCTTCCTGTTCCCCTTTGTTGCCCAATAAGCAGGACAGTGTCCCTGACCGATCCTCCCCCTCTGAGGACCACTAAGGTCCTGAGGACGGCCTCTCTCGCTCCCCCTAATAATTACCCGCCCGCACCCCACTGTCATGGCTACAGGGGCAGAAGTCATTAGACTGCCCCCAATATAATCCATGGGCCGCCCAACTGAGCCCTGGGTAACCCAGTGAGGGGACAGGTGACCTCTACCCCAGCTCTCACCTGTCTTGCATGGATCCTCCAGACACAAATGGAGACTTCCTGCTCCTCCTACATCCTGCAGTAACTGTGACGTCCTTCTGGTCAAGGCTCGGCTGTTCCTGGACAGACTTCTCCCTCCTCCTCCCTCCTCACAAGCAGAACACCTCAGTACTGGAGATCTTGATGGAGCGATTGCTTGATCTTGTGGGCTGAAAATGGCCGCCTTACTGGTCCTGGTTTCCATGGAATGACTGTGACAAGCCGAGTGATGGAAGTGTGACACTGTGATCTCATGATGTGACCAGTCCTGAGATTCTGATGAGCCCCTGCTGTCCTGTACTAGGCCGCAGCCTGAGCTGTAGTAAGCATGACACCGAGCATGAGCCGCCCCACAGCTTGTATAGGAAATAGCCTAATAATAATAATAATAATAATAATAATAATAATACAGGTTATTTCTATAGCGCCAACATATTCCGCAGCGCTGTACAATGTGTAGGGGTCAGATACAGACAGAAAGATACAAAGTCTGACAGTAAGAAATCTGCGGGGTGTGAGCGGTGGTGATACCGGGGGTGTATATAGTGCTGATAACTCCCCTCCCCCGCCCGGTGTATAGACACGTACACTGTAGAGCTGGCACTGGGCCACTGCTGCTTTGTCCCCATTCACATGGATAGGTACAGAGCCGCTTCCTGCCGTATATACTTTATGTTTTTTGGCTTCTGGGAGCCGAATCTGCAGATTGGTGCAATCTGATAGTGATGACGTCTCCTGGGGAGTGTAAGTCATCAGTGTCCATTATACCGGGGTCTGGGACAAGCAGTTTAACCCTTTCCCGCCGATGGCATTTTTTGATTTTCGTTTTTTGTTTTTGACTCCCCTCCTTCTGAACCCCATAACTTTTTTATTTCTCCGCTCCCAGAGCCATATGAGGTCTTAATCTTTGCATTTTTCTTCCTGATGCCGCCATTAATTTTTCTATATAATGTACTGGGAAGCTGGAAAAACATTCAGAATGGGGTAAATTTGAAGAAAAAATGCATTTCTGCGACATTCTTACGGGTTTCGGTTTTACAGCGTTCACTGTGCAGCCAAAATGACCTGTCCCCTGTATTCTGTGTTTCGTTACGATTCCGGTGATACCAAATTTCTATGGTTTTATTTACATTTTAACCCCTTAAAAAAAATCCAAAACTGTGATAAAAATGTTTTTTTTCTAAAAGTCGCCATATTCTGACAGCCGTAACTTTTTTTATACGTCCGTGTACGGGGATGCATAGGGCTTTTTTTTTTTGCGGGGCCGGGTGTACCTTTTAGTTCTACCATTTTGGGGAATTGCTTTTGCTTTTATCACTTTTTATTCAAATTTTTATCAGAATCAAAACAGTGAAAAAATGGCGGTTTGGCACTTTTGACTCTTTTTCCCGCTACGGCGTTTACCGTACAGGAAAAATATTTTTATAGATTTGTAGAGCGGGCAATTTCAGACACAGGGAGACCTAACATGTATGTGTTACACAGTATTTAACTACTTTTATATGTGTTCTAGGGAAAGGGGGGTGATTTGAATTTTTAATACTTTAAAATTTTTATATTTTTTTTTTACTTTTTTTTTTTTTGCATTTATTAGACCCCCTAATATTGTATTTTGCACAAGTTGCTTGTGGCAATCATAAATGCGATTGGCCCTCCCCTCTACCGGAATGAAAGATGAGATGTTATTTTTATACCGTGGCCGAGGATTGAAGAATCCAGTATTGGTCGCTCTCCAGGATTTTGACAATGCGTTTGTCACTGGAAAAGCAGTGGTTTGTACTACTAACACGCTCAGCTGGGCTATTACACTAAGGAATGGTTGGGTGTAGTGCAGAGCTCTTTCATCTGTCCGGAGTAGCCGGGCTAACCGCACGACCAGCTCTGCTATATCTCGCTATAGAAATGCATTGACCAGCGTTGATTGGCCAGTCTACGGCACTCGGCCAATCAACGCTGGTTCTGCCAGAGGAGGCGGAGTCTAAAATCGGACCAGTATGGAAACTGCTGTGGACCGATTTTAGACCACCTCCTCAGGCAGAACCAGCGCTGATTGGCCGAATCCCGTAGACTGGCCAATCAACGCTGGTCAATGCATTCCTATGAGAAAAAGTCAGCTCCCGCATATCGCAAGCTGCCAGGGATCCCGACTAGCATATAATGGGCTGCCACCAGATAGAGCCCCAAAGAGCTGTTTGAGTAACATTTCCCCCTAAATAAAGGTAATCCCTAGCTAACCCTGCCAGTATATCTATCCCTGTCTCACAGTCACATAGTGTACAGTCTCATATGAACCGAATCTGAAATCCACCATTCCTATAAATTGGAGGTCACCTGATTTATTCAGCCAATTACTTTTTCCAATTTCTTTTCGATGCCTCCGTTTTTGAAGTTCCTATCCCACCTCCCCTGCACAGTTATTGGTGCAAAAAAAGCGCCAGGGAAGGTGGGAGGGGATACGAATATTTAGTGCGTTTGCCGCGTGGTATTTGATTGGAATGGAATATCTCGAGCAGCCTGATATTCGATTGAATACCAATTAGATGGAACGCTGTTCGCTCATCTCTAATATATAACACAGTGCTATAGCTGGTCATCTCTGTAGGAATAACCCCTCTTAGGCAGAATACCTGCAGATAGAAAGCAGCATCGGACTGGGGTGCCTAGGGCCCACTAGTGGGATTTTTTCCAGGGGCCCACCCTACTGCCATATGAAATATCGCTAATAATAATAATAATAATACAAATAATACTTTGTATAGTGGGTTTGCTGGGATTCCTCAGCTCTGCTCCCATTCACTGGCATAGGAACTGAGCTGAAATACTCTGGCATGTCCACTATGTAGTGGATGGAGACATCTGCTTTTGGTTCCGTACCCAGTTTATCTCTGATACAGCTCATCATCCCCATCCCCAATCTGATACTGACGGCCTCTCCTGTATGAACAATCTTACAATGTATTTACACACTATGCAGAACACAACACTACAACAAAAGCAGGGTAGAGAAGCCATTGCTATACAACACAAGTAATATGACTGTAATAACGGCATTGTCTCTTAGGTTCAGAATTCTCATCTAATATAGCGCTGCTCAGTTCCTGCAGCAGGGTAAAGGGTAATATGCACTAAAGTACAAAAGACAACTTAAAGAGGACCTTTCATCAGATCGGGCACAGGCAGCTCTATATCCTGCTGGAAAGCTGACAGTACACTGAATTCAGCGCACTGTCAGCTTTCCCAATCTTTGCCCCGGGTAAAGAGCTATCGGTCCCGGTACCGTAGCTCTCTACAGTCAGAAGGGCATTTCTGACAATCAGTCAGAACGCGTTTCAGACGCTCAGTCAGAACGTTCCTCCCCGCTCACACAGCACAGCGCGATAGGCACTGCTGTACAGAAGGACGTCTCTGACTGAGTGTCAGAACCACCCTTCTGACGATAAAGAGCTACGGTACCGGGACCGATAGCTCTTTACCCGGGGTACAGATCGGGAAAGCTGACAGTGCGCTGAATTCAGCTTTCCAGCAGTATATAGAACTGCCTGCACCCAAATCAGTGAAAGGTCCTCTTTAAGGAAGTCCAGAACCCATCCCAGGCTTGATTGTCAGATAAGCTTTCAAACACAACACAAACACCACTAAGGGTGCATTCACACTGAGTAAACACTAGCTTATTCTGAACGTAAAACACGTTCAGAATAAGCGGCGTCTAAAGCAGCTCCATTCATTTCTATGGGAGCGGGGATACGAGCGCTCCCCATAGAAATGAATGGGCTGCTTCTTTCACTCCGTGCAGTCCCATTGAAGTGAATGGGGAGTGCCGGCGTATACGGCAAGCTCTGCTCATGCCGGAGCGTACACGCTCCATAGAAATGAATGGAGCTGCTTTAGACGCCGCTTATTCTGAACGTGTTTTACGTTCAGAATAAGCTAGCATTTACTCAGTGTGAATTCACCCTAAGGGTGCATGTACACGGAGGAAAATGGCGCTGAATTTGGTGTGGAATCTGTGACAGATTCAGTGCTGAAAAAAAAAGCCTCCCATTGACTTCAACAGGTTCCTTTTTCTGCAAAGCAACCCATTGAAGTCAATGGGAGGCTTTTTTTTTCAGCGCTGAATCTGACGCAGATTCCACACCAAATTCACCAATATTTTCCTCTGTGTGAATACACCCTAACAATAACAAGACAATGACAAGAGACAGGGAGCAGGTAATCCTAAGCAGACCGGCCTCCCGCACCGTACAATGCGGCAAGAGAATGGTGCAGGAGTTCGCACGGATGACGACGTAACGAGTATAATTTTTTTTATCATGCTGTGTTTTTTCTCTTTCAGGTTACAATGATCCATTGCATTACGTTGGATTCCATCGATGATCATCATTTTTTTTTTATTATTCTTTAATAACATTGTCAACCATTTGTCTATTTCAATAAAAACAAATTTCTCTCATGTCTGGAGTTTTTATAAATCCTTTCTTACCCCTTAGTAATGGTGACTGATAGACGGCATCCATTACTAAGGTGTGGCTTAGTGTTAGTGGTGAATATTCTAGCACTAACCCTCCAATTATTACCCCACTACCTAACGCTGAGAAGAATTGGTGATCATCCAATACCCGGCTGTTTAAAAGAGACTGCTGAGGATTGGGGCAGTCGCAGGCTGGAATTATTAGGGTCAGTGCACACTGAATTTTTTGGTGCTGATTTTGACGCTGAATCCGCCTCAAAATCAGCCTCCCAATAGAACTCTATTTGGGAGGCTTTTTTGGAGGCTGATTTTGAGGCGGATTCAGCGTCAAAATCAGCACCAAAAAACTCAGTGTGCACTGACCCTAAGGCTGAGGCCCCACGTTGCGGAAACGCAGCTTTTTTTGTTGCAGGTTTTGTTGCGGGTTTTTGAGCAAAAGCCTGGAGTGGATTAAACAGAAGGTAGAAGTATAAGAACTTTCTATATATTTCCCATTCCTCTTGCAGCCATTCTTGGCTTTGGCTCAAAAAACTGCAACAAAATCTGCAACAAAAAAAGCAGAGTTTCCGCAGTGTGGGGCCTTAGGCTGGAAAAGGCTGAAAACAACAGGCTGGTATTATAAGGCTGAGAAGGGCCAAAAACCATGCCCTTTCCACCCTTGTAATGTCAGGCTGCTTGTTGTATCTGACTGGCTCAGAAATTTTGGGGGGACCCTATGTTGCTTTATAATTTGAAAAAAAAAATGACATAGGGTCCCCCCAATTTTTCATAACCAGCCAGATATAACAAGCAGCAGCAGTCTGACAATACAAGGGTGGTAAGGGCCATGGTTTTTGGCCCTTCCCAGCCTTATAATACCAGCCTGCGACCACCCCAATCCCCAGCAGTCTCTTTAGACAGCTGGGTATTGGACGATACCCAGCTCTTCCCGGCACCCCTGATGATAATAATTGGAGGGTTAGTGCTAGAATATTCACCAGCTAACACTAAGCCACACCTTAGTAATGGATGCCGTCTATCAGACAGTCGCCATTACTAAGGGGGTAAGAAAGTATTTAAAAAAAAAAAAAAAATCAAGAGACATGAGAGAATTTTTTTTTTTACTGAAATAAAAACGCCCTCAGACAACCCTCTTTGACCATTTTATTAAAAAAATAAAAGCGATGATCATCGATGGAGTCCAACGAATCCGATGTAATCCAATCGATCCATCACAACCTGAAAGATTAAAAAAAGCCTGTATGGCGGAGAGCTTGTCGCTGTTGTGAACGTAACATAAGGCTATGGCTACACTACTACTTCCGTCATTCAACCAAAGATCGCAGTGTCGCTTAGTGAATGGAGTCGCATTGGGTCCCTCAGGTTGTGACTCCATTCACTAACATAAGGGAAAGAATCCCAGGGCGACACATCTTTGGTTGTATGACAGAAGTTATAGTGTAGCCATAGCCTAATGCTAGGTTCACAACAGCGGCCAGCTCTCTGTCATACAGGTCCGCCATGGGACCAGAAAGCTCCTCTTTAAAGAGATCCTTTCATGTCCTCAGGGATGTGCGGTATTATATACTGCTAGAAAGCCAACCGAATTCAGTGCAGTCAGCTTTGCCGCTATTCACCATGATGGAGATATTGGTGCTGTTAGTTTCGGCACCGATAGGGCCTTCTAGCCTAGCGTCAGCACTGGGCGGTAAAGAACGCCCCTCTGACAGTACAAGGCTATGGAAGAGTAGTCAGGAGGGCAATCTTCACAGCAATGACGCTGCTGAGCTATGAGACCCGCTCTTCTGACAGTGGAGAGATATTGCTGAACGACATGAATAGCACCAATACCTCCAGCACAGGGGTGCGTACCGTGACAGCTGGCAGCGCAGTGAATTCAGTGCACGCTCGTCTTTCTAGTGGTATATAATACCGCCCATCTCTGAAAGGTCTAGGGATAGGACAGATATAGGACCTGCTCTATCATTTACAGCTCTTCAATTTGGCCAGGACACACGGCCGCAAAAACAACGGCCGCATATACGGGACCATTGAAATATAATAGGCCATAGTTTTATTTTATAAATTCTTTATAGGAAAATAAGGGCTCGTTCACACGTGCGCCCATACTCCGTTCTGAAAGGTTTACGTTTCCTGCACAAAACAGGGGCATGAGACGGAAACCTGCAGGACTCTTTCATACTCATTCATTTGAATGGGCTTGAAAAGTCTCCGGCCGTGAGCGTCAGTGAGCGATTTATGCTCTCCGCCGCGAAACCGGCTTTTTTAAACCGGACACAGAGTCGGGCATGCAGTACTCTGTCTACAGTTTAAAAAAGCCGGTTTCGCGGCGGAGAGCTTAAATCGCTCACCGCCGCTCACGGCCGGAGTCGGCATTACAGGTTTCCGTCTTCTGCATGCACGGAGACCCGAACGCTGGTGTGAACCCGGCGTAAACAGAATAACAAAACAAGCCACAATTGAGGATAAAAGGTCTGCTCATGTACATTACAGCTTAGTAACTCCATGGGCCTCATAGTAATAGCAGTTAACCCCATCATGTCCCTCACATTAACCCCCCGTGTGCTTCACATAAGTTTTACTGATATGTGAGACATGGAGGTAACCCTTATGTGAAGCACACAGGGGTTAATGTGAGGGACATGATGGGGTTAACTGTTATTACTATGAGGCAAATGGAGTTACTAAAATAATAACCCCAAATGCCTGACATTACTAGGCAGAGTAACCTCATGTACCTGGTGGTTTCTTTCTTACTGTCACTTTGCTGGAGCTCTCCTCAGCTCCTTCTCTTCTGTGCAGGAGGTAATGGCAGCAGCTCAGCAGGGTCCATCTTCTGTGTAGGGATAAGCCCCGCCTCCTGGGATCTCCATACCCTCTCATTGGTCGGCAGAGAGCAGCCAGAGAAGGAGGGGGGGGGGGGGAAGGTTCCTGAGCGCTGAATGCAGCGCCCTCTATCACAGCTGCAACCCTGCGCTGGCTGCTATTAGCCCATGCTGCAAACACACGCAAAAAATCATAGGCAAGGGCCCAATTGGAATGTCAGGGCCCCGATCCATCCCGATCCGGCCCATGGTCATGCAGATCGGGCCCCTGCCTATGATTTTAGACTGTTAAAATGAGCTGCAGTATAGTCGGGGGAGGGGCCCACCGGGCAATTCACCGGTGTCCCAGTGGGCCAGTCCGACCCTGAGGCTAGGACTGTATTTTTAATGACATTTTTTAGAGAGATTATACATCACAGTTGCAGCACCCCAACATTAGTAAGGGATCACAGGGCACTATGTAAATTTTTGTTCACACATCAAGAGGCACAGCCAATGTCGCCCTCGGCTAATGTTTTTTTTTTTTTTTTTTAATGTAGATTGTGAGCCCCATATAGGGATCACAATGTACATTTTTCCCTATCAGTATGTCTTTTTTTTTTTTTTTTTTTTTTGGAATATGGGATGGAAATCCATGCAAACACGGAGAGAACATACAAACTCTTTACAGATGGTTTTTTGCCCTTGGCGGGATTTGAACACCAGGACTCCAGTGCTGCAAGGCTGCAGTGCTAACCACTGAGCCACCGTGTGGCCCCCCACTGTGCCACCGTGTGGCCCCCCACTGAGCCACCGTGTGGCCCCTCTCGGCTAATGTTTGAAACATGATACAACAGATGTACTTTCTCCCGTAATTTCCCATGGTGCAATGCCTATGACTCTCCTTAGGTTTAGTAGATGTCCCACTGAAGTTCTCCATGGATGAGGCTGCCAGATTGTTTCTGCTGTTCTCTTTGGAGATGGCTTGTCCTGCTGAGTGACTTAGAGGTGGTCCAGTGACTCTTATTAGCCTTGTTGCTTCTCAGTTGGTCAGTTCAGCAAATGATTCTGATTATTTCCAGTGTGGCTTGTAGTTTATGGAGGTGAAGCTGCCCTTTATGGAGAAATACTAGAACGAAAGATTGTGAATGACAATCTGTTTTCCCTTAGCCCAAACAGCAGCACAACTGGGGTAATCCTGCCCCTATGAGCTGTTAGGACAGGTGGAATATTTAATTACCTAACAGCAATCAACCCCTATAAGAGGTCAGAGGACCAACTCCCCTTTGTGTTAGTAGCAAGTAAAAGGTTTTAGACATCTATTTAACAGGAGTAATATGACATAGTACAAACAAATAGTACAAATACAGCATAGGGAGGGAGCCTTGTGCTGCTGTTTGGGGTAAGGGAAAACAGATTGTCATTCACAATCTTTCGTTCCCCCTACGCCCAACAGCAGCACAACTGGGGATTTAGCAAGTATCGCTTTACCCTAGGGCGGGTGATCCTGGCAAGCTGATGCCAATACTGAATGTCCAAATGCTGTGGACTCCCTTGTTCGCCACTCAAGTCTATTAATGTTTGGCGAAAGTTAGCTGAGAACTCCAAGAAGCTGCTGCACATATCTGTTCCAAGGAAAGAAAACGTCTCTCGGCCCATGATGTCGCCACTGCTCGGGTGGCATGGGCACGGATAAGGTCTGGTACCGGGAGGTCCTGAGCACGTAGGGAGCAGATAATGGCTTCTCTAATCCATCTTGATAGAGTTGGTTTGGATGCTTTGGTCCCCTTGGTGTGGCCAAACACATTGATCAGCAAATTCTCTGACTTCCGAAAGGACGCAGTCCGCTCAAGATAAATCTGCAACGCTCTCACCAAGTCCAACTTGTGCATCCTTTCTTCCCACTCAGAGGTGGGAGAGGGGAAAAAAACGCTGGTAAGATGATTGCCTGGTTAATATTCTGAGGTGTGGGTACCTTTGGCAAGAATCCTGGGACGAACCTTAGTTGCACTCTGTCTGGAAAGAAGGTTATAAATGGCTCAGAAGCCGCTAGGGCTTGTAGCTCACCGACCCTCTTGGCGGAGGTTATTGCCAACAGGAAAGTTATCTTGTATGCTAGGTACTTCAAATCCACTTCAGATAGGGGCTCGAAGGGGGGCGCACAGAGCCCCTGCAGAACTGCGGCCAGGTCCCAGCTCGGGACCGAAGACTGCACCTGAGAACGAAGTCTACTAGCCCCTCTTAGAAATTGCTTAATCAGAGGATCTAGTGCTAGCCGGGTCTCCAGGAGTGCGGACAGAGCTGAGACTTGGACTTTCAAGGTAGCAGGTGCTAGCCCCTTCTCCAGGCCGTCTTGTAGGAACTCCAAGACTGCATTCCTATCAGGGTCGCGCTGGTTACTCGAACACCAGTTCTGAAAGATTCGGGCGACCCTCCGGTAGCTCTGGTTAGTTGACTCCGCTCTTGAGTGCGCCAAAGTTCTTAGCACTCCCTGGGATAATCCTCTTTCACCAGCTAAAGGCTGGCTAACCTCCAGGCAGTGAGGTTGCATCTGTTCAGGCCTTGATAGGGCCGACTGTTCCGGATTACCAGAGTTTACACTGGTGGAAGCCTCCAGGTGTTCCTCCGTCTCATGAGAGTGAGGACGGTGAACCATGCCCTTTCTAACCAGAATGGCAAGCTCCTTGCCAAGCTCTGGTTCTGCCTGCGTTTTGTCAATACCTTCCGAATCCTCAGTTGATGAGGGTAGACGCACTTCCGTCTGAACCTCCCTGGTATTGACAGGGCATACAGCGCCGGAGGACTGTCTTCCCGAACTGGGGAGCAACGTTCCTCTATTGCGGCGCCGTTTGAGGTGGCCATCAGATCCACCTCGGGGAGACCTCATCCTTTGGTAGGATAGTGGAGAGCACCCTGGTCGGGGGATGACCTGGCTAAGTCCCGCAGACTGTAACCTGGAATTTGAACCGCTGGCCGCTGGGAGATTCATAGATCCGAATAGATGAGGATCCTGGCGTCTGGTAACGTGGAGAGGGCTCTCATCCTCCGTCCGGAATGACCGTAATCGGCTGTGATCAGGCTGTCCGTCCTGGTCCTTTACTCCCGAAACTGTGGAGTCCACGTCAGAAGCTTCACTTGAGCTCTGGTAAGCTCTCGCCAGCTGGGTAAGCACATTCTCTTCAGGTAACGCCAGGTGCTCTGTACCAGGGTCTCCCCCAGATGAGCTCCCCTGGACAGGGAGGCATCTGTGGTCAACAGGGTCTAGGTAAACCTGACCGAGGACCTGCCATCGCGAAGATGGGTCTGCCGGGCCAATCATGGCCGGGCACTGATGGTTCACTGGATAGGCTTTTTTAGTCCCTAGAGACAGCGATTCCGGACTCGCAGCTTCTTGACATAGAGAAGGTGCCTCCAGGTAGGAGAGTCCCTGGTGAATCCCCGGAACTGGATTCGATTTGATGGAATCGTAAAAAATCCTAACGGGTCTTCCTTGATCCTGGCTCAGAGAAGCCCTCTGTCCCATTAAAGGGCTCCCCAGCCTTACTAGGGGGCTGGGGGAAGACCCGTGGATACTACTCCCCTGGAAATAGGAGGGGCTGAAGTTCTGCCATCTGGGAGGGTGGAAACTTGAGGACAAGGTTTTCCATCTGGGTGTTCGTCCCTTTGATCTAAGGTCCTGGGCCGAGCTATGAGAGATCCTGCGAGTATACCTGGCCTGAAGGTCCCCTAAGGAAACCGCATCCCGGGACGGAAGCGGTCTAGGTCGAAGATGAACCTGAGTCCTTCGCCCAAGATTCTGGAAACCAAGAAGCCTGGAGAGAGATCCTTCTGGACGGGTACTCAAAGATGAAGTTGTTTGGGGCCCTAAAAAGGGCAAGATGTTCTCTCGGCCGGTGGAGCCTTGATGTAGCAAATGACCCTGGGACCTTTGCGTCAGGGCCCTAGATGGACGGGCCCGATTTCTCCCAGGATGGCAGACCACTGATGGGTCAGGGATCCTTCTTACGATCGCGGAAAGTGCCGTGTCCTCTACCTCTGCCCTGGGGAGCGGAGCGTCCACGACCCCTGAAACCTCTGGTGGAGGATCCTCAGCCCCGAAAGGCAGTTCTCCTTTCAGGCGGCTGCGGCAGATTTTTGGTTTTAGTGTCCGCCAGATCCTCCATGATCTTGTCCAGGGCTTTACCAAAAAGCCTACCTGGCTCAAAGGGCAGTTCGGCCTGTAGGGCAGAGACCACCTCATTAGCCAATATGGCCACGGAGGCCTGTGACGAGGCGACAGAATATGCCCGCCTCAGGGACCCCTCTACGCGGCGGTCCAACGGGTCCTGCAGGCTGCGAGCCATCCTCGGCTGGCAGGACTGTCCGGCGGGATAGTTTGGCAACTGCCACGTCAACTTTAGGCGGTGGTCCCCAGGCACCCTGCTGGGACTCTGACATAGGGAAGAGTGCCCTGAATCTAGCGGAAGGTGTAAATGCTTTCTCGGGACGCTTCCACTCGCCTTCCATTACCTGGACCAGGTCAGTATTAGCTTTAAAGGACTTCGCCCTCCTGCTTGGCCCTTCCCCTGCCTCCCGCTCACATGATCTGAGGACTCTGAAAAGTCTGCCCATCTTCTCGAGGGGAAACACTTTCTTCTCCACCTCCACAGGGTCCTCCTCAGAGGACTCAACCTCCCCAATATGAAGCCTCTCAAGAGGCGGGAGGGAGGGCTCCGAAGCCTCCAGCCGGGGCCTCTTGGCGAGGTGGGAAATGGTCTCGTCCGCCTTTCTCATGGACTGGGACATGAAGTCCTTAACCCAGGAGACCATCTCTCTGATCGGGGTATCCTCAGAGGGAGGCACTCTGCATCCCTGGCAGTACCTGTATTCACAGGCATCAGGGAGGGGGATTTTACATTGGGCACAAGACAAATGTCTCCTCTTCGCCGTGGTTTTCCTCCAAGAGAGGGTCGAGGATGAAGAGGAGGACATACTAAAGGGAGGAAGGAAAAGAGACAAGTACCCAAGGAGTATAAAAAAATCTGGACCTCAGTTACATCCCCAGCCCACTCTCCCCTCCACCAACCTTGATAGCAAGAACTAGCAGTTCAAGCTCTTGAGCTTTTGAATCCTGAGGCAGCAATGCTTCAGAAGTACCTGTAACCGGAGCGACAGGTACCATCTTGTGGTGGAGGGGGTTTAAATAGGCCGGCTGGGGGAGGGACAGGGGGCGGAGCCACGCCCCCGCCACCTGGGTCCGAGCTACTTCCTCCTATAAGCCTCAAATTAATTCACCCCCCCTCCCCGAGCACTAGGGGGGGGCTACATCACCAGCAGTGGCTTACCTGCTGATCTTCACTGTCTTCTGACAGCCGCGGCATCTAACTCTGGCCGCGCGGTCTGCGCATGCGTGGTTTCCCCGGAAACGGTCCCTGGCTCGGGCGGAACCCGGGAACCAAAAAACTAGTTCCCAGGCTCTGCCGGCAGACGAACGTTCCTACCTGCCGGCTCCTGCAGTATCAGACGTCCGCGATGCCGCCGCACTCACGCTTCAGCGGGGGACCTCATCCGGACCACGCAGCAAGGTAAAAACTTAGGGGGGGGGGAGAGGGGAGCCCTGTAAGAGGCCAGAGCACCTCTCCCCCATCCACCTGTCCTGTCCCACAGGACAGAAAAAAAACACAAAGGGGAGTTGGTCCTCTGACCTCTTATAGGGGTTGATTGCTGTTAGGTAATTAAATATTCCACCTGTCCTAACAGCTCATAGGGGCAGGATTACCCCAGTTGTGCTGCTGTTGGGCGTAGGGGGAAGGGTGTATTATACTGTGGGCCACTGGTTATGTCTCTATGGTGCACCTCTGGAAGTCCATAAGTACTGCCAGGACTTATCTGATGTCTGTGGCTTCCCTTGTGACTCTTCTCCAGCAATAAGATTATCATACATATACCTTCAGCCCATTTGATTTGCATAAATTCCCATAATGCACCATCTGAGGTTCTCCTTAAGTTAAATGAATGTTGCGCTAAGGTTGTATTATCCCTACAAACAGGTCTATTCTCTCCGCAGTATTTTTCAGGCAGAAACCAGAAGGACCCCATTGTAGTCTACAGGGTCCGCGGGTACACGCTTATTAAGGTCCCCGAGTGGACCCAAAAAAAGGAAAGCAAGCACGAACCGAGCGCTAGTGTGAACCCAGCCTTACAGTAACATGTGATTTCTTTAAAAATACTGAGTAAGCTCTCCATAGTAAAACCCATAGGAAGTAGGCAACTCTGTGATTGGCCAGAATCAACCCTATACATATTATGGGCAATAGTAGGCTGTTCTGTGATTGGCTACATAATAACATGTGATCTTTCTAAAAAAAATTCAGAGTAGCTCTCCATAGTAAAACCCATAGGAAGTAGGCAACTCCGTGATTGGCCAGAATTAACCCTATACATATTATGGGCAATAGTAGGCTGGTCTGTGATTGGCCACATTCATTTTTTACATATCACAGACAATAGCAGGCCGCCTTATGATTGGCTTTTTTTTTTAATAACATGTGACCCTCTAGCTTTCCATAATAAAACCCATAGGAGGTAGGCAACTCTCTGATTGGTCATAGCCAACCATATATATATATATATATATATATATATATATATATATATATATATATATATATATATATATATATCATGTATAAAAGTAGGCTGCTTTGTAATTGGACACACAATAACACGTGGCTGTTTCCAGTATTGGATATGACAAGTTCTCCTTCAGGTCCGACAGAAAGAGCGAGCATTCCCTAAGACAGCAAGGATTGTCTTTACATCACTCATATAGTAGGCAGCCTTTTCATTGGCTGCCGGGACTCTCATAGACTATAATGGGACATGTAGGCTTAAACGTGATTGGTTACATGGACATTTGTAGGCAGATTTCTCATTGGCTGTCGTGATTCTCATACATTACAATGGGACTAGTAGGCTGACATGTGATTGGTTAGATTACAAACACTGCCAGATATATGTTTAAAAACATGTTTTTTCTTTCTATTTTTTGAACATCATATTTTGATCATTATTATCATTATATCAACTTTACTTTACATTTATTTACAAAACCTTTGAAATACAAATAGGCAGGTTAACATGATATAACTTAAGTCCTCGTCCCACGCTAACATTGTTCTTCCGTTCGTGTATATGATACATGTCCACATCAATCATAGATTTTTTTCACATAATACCTGTATCCTAAAGAGAGAAAGAAAAGGAGGAAAGTAAGAAAATAAAAGTGATTATACCATGGAATACTTGATTTCTTTTTGTTTCTTACTATTTACCCCACTTTAAATGGTGACCACTTCCGCTGTAATGCAGTAGGGAGGTACTTCCCTGTTTTTAACCCTTTGTACATATGTATGTAAATCTTTTTAGTATATAAGTCCTCACTGAACAGTTGTCAGTATGCCATGATTAAGGTGCCACGGCACTGAAACGCGTCGGCATTAAACAGTACCACCTCTGCATATGGACCACATCATTGTGAGATGTCCGAATTTGTAATGTGAACAATAAAAGCGAAGTTTTAACCCTATTCCTACGTACAAGAGTTCTGGGTGCTGGATCCTCTTTTTCTTCTACCGCTATTGCTACGGCTCCAGCCGGAGGGAGCCCTCTTCCTGTGCATCTAGGAGGACTCTTCAGGTGAACACCGCAAAATACATAAACTGTAAGTTAATACGTTTTTTCGTTTTTTGGCACTACAGAAAATTGTTTTATTATCAAGGGGCTGAGTGCATGCCATATTTTTCCACATAGTAATGGCTGTGCTCATCCTAATCCTCTCCCCCCCGCCAGGGCACAGCCCACGGTGGCAAGTTAAGAAGTGCCGATGAAACGGGCGTTAAAGGGCTGATCCGGGCGAACCTTTGTCTATCTTCCCGCTCAATCGTAGATTCCCATTCATTCAGTGACCGTTACAACCCGCGCGAGAACCGGCAGCGTCAGGTGGTGCAAAGGGAGAAAGGACGCGAATTTCAAGCCCTCCGCCTGTCTATTACATCCTCCGCTGCTGCGAAGTAAGATTGAGTCAGCAGTCAGTGGGGGCGGCGCTCAGGTTACTGTAGAGGGCGCTGCAGTTACATATGTGCCTGTTACACATACAAAAGTCTCCAGTCACATCCTGCACTACTGGGCTCAGGACACACATTGCAGGGAAGCGGTTTTTCAGTAGTTTTTTTTTCTTGTATATTTTGCTGTTGTGCTTTTATACACAAGGTGGCGCCTCAGCCTTCTATTGGTTTCTAGTGGGTCCTCAGAGCCATAGCACAGGCTCACATCCCTCTGCAGCACATTTGTACTGCAGCTCTGGCCTTGACTGGAGTGTCTTTACACAGAGTTTTTTTACAGGCGGATTTTGACGAGGAATCCACTTAAAAATTCACCTGCAAAAAAAGGCTGCCTCTGACTTCAATGGGAGCCAATTGCTTTTTTTCTTTGCTAGTATTTCTTTCGCTAGCAGAAAAAAAGAAGCGAGATGCCCTATCCTGTTGCGGCGCGAGGCCGCTCTCTTCTAGGCACATTCTTTTAGGCCTAATCAAAAGTGGAATGCTGCTCCTCCGTGTGAATATACCCTAAGGGGGCATTCACACTACGTATACGGCAGCTTATTCTGAACGTAAAACATGTTCAGAATCAGCGGCACATAAAGCAGTTCCCATTCATTTCTATGGGAGCCGGCATACGAGCGCTCCCCATAGAAATGAATGGGCTGCTTTTTTTCACTGCGAGCAGTCCCATTGAAGTGAATGGGAAGTGCTGGCGTATACGGCAAGCTCTGCTCATGCCGAGCCGTACAATTTAATGGACTGATGTCACATTGGCCTTGTGAAGGCTCCCGGCCCGTCATTCTATTTCTTCTATTGCAGGCTACGCTAGGTAGTCTGCAATAGAAGAGCCGGTATTTTGCAATGCATTAGCATTAGAGATGAGTGAACAGCGTTCAATCGAATATCAGGCTGCTCGAGATATTTGTTTCCAAACGAATACCATGAGGCAAACGCAGTACAAATTTGTATCCCCTCCCACCCTCCCTGGCACGTTTTTTGCACCAATAACTGTGCAGGGGAGATGGGACAGGAACTACGACAACGGAGGCAGTGAAAAAAAAATCGGAAAAAGTAATTGGCTGCCGATATCAGGTGACCTCCACTTTATATGAATGGGGGATTTAACATTCGACTAATTTGGGACTGTAATCTATATCAATGTGAGACAGAGACAGATGTACAGGAGGGTTAGCTAGGGATTAGCTTTATTTAGGGGGAATGTTACTCACCCAGCTCTTTGGGGTTCTATCTGGTTGGGATCCCTGGCAGCTTGCGATATGCACGAGCTGACTTTTTCCCATAGGAATGCATTGGCCAGCGTTGATTGGCCGAATGCCATACAGAGTACAGCATTCAGCCAATCAACGCTGGTCAATGCATTCCTATGCCGAGATGAAGCAGAGCTGAACCTGCTACACACTCAGCTCTACCGATGTAGCAATCCGATGCAGCAGTGCTGAGTGTGTAGCAGGTCCAGCTCTGCTACATTGCTACATCGCCAGCACTTAGGGTTCAGCTGATCTTGACATTTCAGGATCGTTTTTAAAATCCAATTTCTGATCATTCGGAGATTGGATTTTAAAAACGATCCTATTCACTACACAGCATGTAGTCCAAAAATTGTTGGATCCCACGCTGAGTAGTGATTAACCCCCCCACACACACCGTTGTCCACTTACCTATATAGCTGCAGCTCTCAGCTCTTCTTGGTCCGATCCACTGTCCACATGTCTTCAGAGCGCCCTGCCCCCGCCTCCCAAGACTAGTATTATGGAGAAGGCGGGGCTTAGGAGAGTGTGGGAGGGGAGACATGAGTGATGCACTCACGTCTCCCCGCCCACACTCTCCAGCCGCACTAAGCCCCGCCTACTTCCTGCAACTCTACAATATTAGTCTAGGGAGGCAGGGTCCTCTGTCCTCTTCAGAACGCCCTACCCTAGACTCTCCTAAGCCCCGCCCCCTCTCCCCTACTACTATTATAGAGAAGGTGGGGCTTAGGAGAGTGTGGGGGCGGGGGACACTCTCCTAAGCCCCACCTTCTCTATAATACTAGTTGGGGGAGAGGGGGGCAGGGCGCTCTGAAGACTGGACAGAGGATGGACCAAGAAGAACAGGGAGCTGCAGGTAAGCAGACACTGGTGGGGGGAGGGGGTTAATCCGATACTGCACACTCAGCTCAACTACCCCGGAGTAGTTGAGCTGAGCGCACAGCCCGATGTAGGAGAGCTGGCAGATGTAGCAGTCCGATGCAGCAGAGTAACACACTCAGCTCTGCTGCATCGGACTGCTAACATCGGCCAGCTCTGCTACATCGCTGGTGTAGCAGCTCTGCACTACTGCCAACCATCCCTCCATCTACTCCTCCTGTCACACACATTTCTGGTGTAGCAGAGCTCAGCGCACACTCAGGTCTGCTACATCTCTACATCAGAATGTAGAGATGTAGCAGAGCTGAGTGTGCGCTGAGCTCTGTTACACCAGAGATGTGTGTGACAGGAGGAGTAGCTGGAGGGATGGTTGGCAGTAGTGCAGAGCTGTGTATGTGACAGGAGGAGTAGTTGAAGGGATGGTTGGGTGTAGCAGAGCTAAGCTCTGCTTCATCTCCGGTGTGCGGAGTAGCTGAGCTAACCGCTAGCTCTGCTTCAACTCGCCATAGGAATGCATTGACCAGCGTTGATTGGCCAGTGTACAGCATTCGGCCAATCACCGCTGGTTCTGCCGGAGGAGGCGGAGTCTAAAATCGGACCAGAATGGAAAAGGCTGTGGACAGATTTTAGACTCCGCCTCCTCCGGCAGAACCAGCGTTGATTGGCCGAATGCTGTACACTGGCCAACCAACGCTGGTCAATGCATTCCTATGGGAAAAAGTCAGCTCTGGCATATTGCAAGCTGACAGGGATCCCGACATAATAAAGGTACTTGTTGCCCCCAGACATGCTTCCCCTGCTGTCCCAGTTGCATTGCAGAGGTGTTGGCATAATTTCCTGGGGTGTCAGAGTGGACTTGGTGACTCCTGAGTCGAATGGTGGGATCCCCTGTAGCCAAGCATTTTCTCCCATAGACTATAATGGGGTTCGATATTCATTTGAATACGAATATCGAATCTCGAACATTTTACTGTTCGCTCATCTCCTACATCGGGCCGTGCGCTCAGCTCAACTACTCCGGAGTATTGAGCTGAGTGTGCAGTATCGGACACTACTACGTCGGAGATGAAGCAGAGCTGGGATTTTAAAGACGATCCTATTCACTACACAGCATGTAGTCCAAAAATTGTTTACATTTTTGGAACCCACCCTGTGTAGTGATTAACCACCTCCCCCGACTATTATTATAGAGAAGGTGGGGCTTAGGAAAGTGTGGGCGGGTACTGGGTGGGGAGACGTCTCCCCGCCCAGTACCCGCCCACACTCTCCTAAGCCCCACCTTCTCTATAATACTAGTTGGGGAGAGGGGGTGGGGCTTAGGAGAGTGTGGGCGGGTACATACAGTACTCTGTGTACGGTTTAAAAAAATAATAATTTTGCCACAGAGAGCATAAAACACTCACCGGCGCTCATGGCCGGACTCGGCATGACAGAAGACGGAAACCTGATAACGGAGACATGAACGCTGGTGTGAACTTGTAATGTACAGGACCATATCTTTTATCTACAATTGTGGATAATATTGTGGACTATTATATTTAATGGTTCCGTACACACGGTCGTTGTTTTTGCTCCTGTGTGTCCAGGCCAAATTGAAGAGCTGCAAATCATGGAGCAGATCCTATAGTTGTCCGAAACCTGTCCTATATGTGTCCTATAGCTGTCCTATACCTGTCCTATATGTGTCCTATAGCTGTCCTATACCTGTCCTATAGCTGTCCTATACCTGTCCTATATGTGTCCTATAGCTGTCCTATACCTGTCCTATATGTGTCCTATAGCTGTCCTATACCTGTCCTATATGTGTCCTATAGCTGTCCTATACCTGTCCTATATGTGTCCTATAGCTGTCCTATACCTGTCCTATAGCTGTCCTATACCTGTCCTATATGTGTCCTATAGCTGTCCTATACCTGTCCTATATGTGTCCTATAGCTGTCCTATACCTGTCCTATAGCTGTCCTATACCTGTCCTATATGTGTCCTATACCTGTCATATATGTGTCCTATAGCTGTCCTATAGCTGTCCTATACCTGTCCTATATGTGTCCTATACCTGTACTATATGTGTCCTATAGCTGTCCTATATCTGTCCTATAGCTGTCCTATACCTGTCCTATAGCTGTCCTATAGCTGTCCTATACCTGTCCTATATGTGTCCTATAACTGTCCTATATGTGTCCTATAGCTGTCCTATAGCTGTCCTATAGCTGTCCTATATGTGTCCTACAGCTGTCCTATATGTGTCCTATACCTGTCCTATATGTGTCCTATATATGTCCTATAGCTGTCCTATATGTGTCCTATAGCTGTCCTATACCTGTCCTATAGCTGTCCTATACCTGTCCTATATGTATCCTATACCTGTCCTATATGTGTCCTATACCTGTCCTATAGCTGTCCTATATGTGTCCTATACCTGTCCTATATGTGTCCTATACCTGTCCTATACCTGTCCTATACGTGTCCTATAGCTGTCCTATATGTGTCCTATACCTGTCCTATAGCTGTCCTATACCTGTCCTATATGTGTCCTATACCTGTCCTATATGTGTCCTATAGCTGTCCTATATGTGTCCTATATGTGTCCTATATGTGTCCTATACCTGTCCTATACCTGTCCTATAGCTGTCCTATATGTGTCCTATAGCTGTCCTATATGTGTCCTATACCTGTCCTATACCTGTCCTATACCTGTCCTATACCTTTCCTATACCTAGGCCTTCCATGTCCTCAGAGATGGGCGGTATTATATACCACTAGAAAGACTGAATCACTGCACTGCCAGCTTTACCAGTATGTGCCCCCTGTGCTGGAGACATCGGTCCCATTCATTTCGGCAGCAATATCTCTCCACTGTCAGAAGAGCGGGTCTTAGGTTCCATTCACATGGAGGAAAATGTCGTTTTATTTGGCGCTGAATTTTCCACGTTGAAAAAATCGCCTCCCATTGAATTTAATGGGTTCCGGTAACTTTGTTTTCGGGTAGCGGCCCCCACTGAAGTCAATGGGAGGCTTTTTTTTTTTTCAGCACTGATAATAGCGGTCAGCGGCTGACGGGACAGTGTTTAGTCCTGGTAGGTAGAGAGGGGGGTTGTGTTTTTTTTTTTATTATTATTAAAACTCATGGGACGGCATAAATTGTAGGGCGGCATTATTCATGGGACTGCCTGCAGGATGGAGCTGAAGCAGGCAGAGAGGATAGTGCTGTCTGCATGCAGCGCCATGTTGTAGGTGGGGGAGGGGAGAGGGGTGATGACTTTTACATGAGACTTCATATTGGGAGGTGGCTGAAGGGAAATAGTGAATCTGTACATGTGTAGTGTGCGGGGATGTGGGAATTAGGGGGTATTCACATGGAGTAAAGTGGCGCTGATTCTGCCATGATAACTCGCGGCACAATCAGCGCAGATAAAAGGAATCCCATTGATCTCAATGTGTTCTATGTGGAAAACGGAACCTACTGAAGTCAATGGAAGTCTTTATTTGCTGATTCTGCGGCGAGTTAGCATGGCAGAATCAGCGCCACGTTACTCCGTGTGAATGCTCCCTTGTATTGGAGTATGTGTATAGGCAGGTGAGAGGTAGGGGATTAGATGTATGGAAGTGGTCAGTGGCGTAACTACCGCCATAGCAGCAGAGGCAGCTGCCACAGGGCCCGGGACATTAGGGGCCCGGTGACAGCTGCTACCGCTGCTATCCTTATACTTGGGGGTCTTTTCGGACCCCCGAGTATAATGATTGGCGGACCGGGAGAGGTAAGAAACATAAAAAACACTGTTACTTACCTCTCCACGATCCTGCCAGGCCTCCTTCTTTGTTGTCTGATGTCTCTGACGTCACATGAACCCGGGTCTGCGTCACAGGTCATGTGATGTCCGACGTCATTGCAGAAGGACGGCAGCGGAGGCCGACAGTGTAGGAGCAGGGGGACAGGTAAGCAACAGTAGTTTTTTTAATGTTTTTATTCCCCCGGGTCTCCGATTATTATACTCTGGGGTCTGAAAAGATATATAGAGTATAATAATTGTTTATGGGTGTCCACAGTGGGACATAATAGTGTGTGCAGGGGACACTATGGGGGATAATACTGTGTGCAGGGGCCACTATGGACTATAATACTGTGAGCAGAGGCCACTAAGGGACATAATAGTGTGTGCAGGGGCCACTATGGGGGATAATACTGTGTGCAGGGGCCACTATGGGGGATAATACTGTGTGCAGGGGCCACTATGGGGGATAATACTGTGTGCAGGGGCCACTATGGGGCATAATACTGTGTGCAGGGGCCACTATGGGGGATAATACTGTGTGCAGGGGCCACTATGGGACATAATAGTGTGTGCAGGGGTCACTATGGGACATAATACTGTGTGCAGGGGCCACTATGGGACATAATAGTGTGTGCAGGGGCCACTATGAGACATAATAATGTGTGCAGGGGACACTATGGGATATAATACTGTGTGCAGGGGCCACTATGGGGCATAATACTGTGTGCAGGGGACACTATGGGGGATAATACTGTGTGCAGGGGCCACTATGGGACATAATACTGTGAGCAGAGGCCACTAAGGGACATAATAGTGTGTGCAGGGGTCACTATGGGGCATAATACTGTGTGCAGGGGCCACTATGGGGGATAATACTGTGTGCAGGGGCCACTATGGGACATAATACTGTGTGCAGGGGCCACTATGGGACATAATAGTGTGTGCAGGGGACACTATGGGATATAATACTGTGTGCAGGGGCCACTATGGGGCATAATACTGTGTGCAGGGGCTACTATGGGGGATAATACTGTGTGCAGGGGCCACTATGGTGCATAATACTGTGTGCAGGGGCCACTATGGGGGATAATACTGTGTGCAGGGGCCTCTTTGGGGAATAATACTGTGTGCATGGGACACTATGGGGGATAATACTGTGTGCAGTGACCACTATGGGACATAATACTGTGTGCAGAGGCCACTATGGAACATAATACTGTGTGCAGGGGCCACTATGGGGTATAATACTGTGTGCAGAGGCCACTAAGGGACATAATACTGTGTGCAGGGGCCACTATGGGGGATAATACTGTGGGCAGGTGCCACTATGGGGGATAATACTGTGTGCAGGGGCCACTATGGGGCATCATACTGTGTGCAGGGGCCACTATGGGACATAATAGTGTGTGCAGGGGCCACTATGGGGGATAATACTGTGTGCAGGGGCCACTATGGGACATAATACTGTGTACAGGGGCCACTATGGGACATAATAGTGTGTGCAGGGGACACTATGGGATATAATACTGTGTGCAGGGGCCACTATGGGGCATAATACTGTGTGCAGGGGCTACTATGGGGGATAATACTGTGTGCAGGGGCCACTATGGTGCATAATACTGTGTGCAGGGGCCACTATGGGGGATAATACTGTGTGCAGGGGCCTCTTTGGGGAATAATACTGTGTGCATGGGACACTATGGGGGATAATACTGTGTGCAGGGGCCACTATGGGACATAATACTGTGTGCAGGGGGCACTATGGGACATAATACTGTGTGCAGGGGCCACTATGGGGTATAATACTGTGTGCAGTGACCACTATGGGACATAATACTGTGTGCAGAGGCCACTATGGAACATAATACTGTGTGCAGGGGCCACTATGGGGTATAATACTGTGTGCAGGGGCCACTATGGGGGATAATACTGTGGGCAGGTGCCACTATGGGGGATAATACTGTGTGCAGGGGCCACTATGGGGCATCATACTGTGTGCAGGGGCCACTATGGGACATAATAGTGTGTGCAGGGGCCACTATGGGGCATAATACTGTGTGCAGAGGCCACTATGGGGGATAATACTGTGTGCAGGGGCCACTATGGGACATAATAGTGTGTGCAGGGGTCACTATGGGACATAATACTGTGTGCAGGGGCCACTATGGGACATAATAGTGTGTGCAGGGGCCACTATGGGACATAATAATGTGTGCAGGGGACACTATGAGATATAATACTGTGTGCAGGGGCCACTATGGGACATAATACTGTGTGCAGGGGACACTATGGGGGATAATACTGTGTGCAGGGGCCACTATGGGACATAATAGTGTGTGCAGGGGTCACTATGGGGCATAATACTGTGTGCAGGGGCTACTATGGGGGATAATACTGTGTGCAGGGGCCACTATGGGGGATAATACTGTGTGCAGGGGCCACTATGGGACATAATAGTGTGTGCAGGGGCCACTATGGGACATAATGCTGTGTGCAGGGGACACTATGGGATATAATGCTGTGTGCAGGGGCCACTATGGGACATAATACTGTGTGCAGGGGCCACTATGGGACATAATACTGTGTGCAGAGGCCACTATGGAGCATAATACTGTGTGCAGTGGCCACTATGGGGCATAATACTGTGTGCAGGGGCCACTATGGGGCATAATACTGTGTGCAGGGGCTACTATGGGGGATAATACTGTGTGCAGGGGCCACTATGGGACATAATACTGTGTGCAGGGGCCACTATGGGGGATAATACTGTGTGCAGGGGCCACTATGGGAGATAATACTGTGTGCAGGGGGCCACTATGGGGCATAATACTGTGTGCAGGGGCAGGGCCACCGATAGGCCAGTACAACTGCTACTGGCGTCAGGGGGGGGGGCCTGGTTTTGTCCCGCCACCGTGTTCCGGTCCCCGCAGCAGTCATTGTATGTCCTATTTTAACTCAGATCTGCGTCCAGGGGACGCAGATCTGAGTTGAACACATACGCAGCTGACTCCTGGTCAGCTCCTCGCTTTGCCGCCGCCGCTGCTACTGGCTGTGTAGACGCGATGTGAGACGGATTTGGGTTTCCCCCTTAAGGAGTATATGTTCCCCATAGACTATAATGCGGTTCGAAACCCGTTCGAACAGTGAGCGGCTGTTCGAATCAGATTTCGAACTTCGAAAATTTGGGTGTTCGCTCATCTCTAAAGACTACAGATGAGCGAACAGTGAAATATTTGAGATTCGATATTCAATTGGATAACAATCCATCTCCCGAAGGATATAAGATGTCAGACCCTTCATCAGCTCACACATATCTGCAGCCTTTAACAACATGTGTGCCACATAGATTTTAGTATCATACCCTGTAAGCTCAGGTCTGTGAACCAGTTCAATGCCTTGAAACTTCAGAAACCGCGTATCTCCCCCATGCTTCTCCCAGAAATGCACACTAATCCGTGTTTCTTCTCTCCTATTTACATTGCCCGTGTGGTCCAAGATTCTGCGGCAGAGCTCCCTTCGTTTCTTCCCCACGTAATTCAAAATTGTTGTGTCTTTTCTATACACCTTAAATTACAAATCCTAAAATGTATCAAGTGCCAACTAGACAGTCTAAAAATGTGCCAGACTTAATCGAGTGGCTGATCCTGGATAATAACTCTGCTGCATCTTCAGAATGGATTTGCGCCTCTGCTCAGTTTCCGTTCGGGGATTCTGAGCAGGACTTTTCTCTGCATTTTTCAGGCAGAAATCTGGCGGACCCCATTATAGTCTATAGGGTCCACAGTGTAACGGCTTTTTAAGCGGATTGAGTTTCTGTTTTTTTGAGTCTCCACGAGGATCCGAAGAACGGAAACCCGAGCGCAGGTGTGAACCTAGCATTAGACTTTGGGTATATCACGTATTAGCATGATGTAACTGTCCATATAAGACAGTAGAGTTTCCACAGAAGACCTAAGAGGCAGGATCCAGTCAGGGTGCTAGGGACTTTGGCTCAGGTGGAGGAATGTGTCTAGATATCTGCTCAAGCCTATGAACATAGGACAAAAAGGTGCTATATTTCATGGGCGGGGAAGGATGTGACTCATGAATGTTCAAATGTGATGGACACCACAAACAGAAGATTTTGCCCCCAAATCCGGAGCAGATTCCTCCCGGAATCCGCCTCCCATTGTTTTAGAGATTACATCTGGACATGGAGAAGTCTTCTGCTTAATCTTGCTGCAGATTTGGTGCCTCGAGACTCCCTCCTGATTAAGCCCATTCATCCGGGATGCGCTCTGGAAAGCTGATGCACTGCATCGCCATCTCATTGCGGCTAGTTCACGGGAAAATGAAGTGGAATTCCTTTTCATTTCTGCCATGTGAACATACCTTTACATCAGCCACTTCAAAGAACCTCACTAGTATAAAATCATCTCCATATATAATAGAAGAAACGCTCCATCTAATGGAAAATAACTAATCCCTTCTATGAGAATCAGCGATATATCCCATAACTAAGAAGGACCTCACCAGTATGAGAACATATCTGTATACAGATGGAAACCATCCTTCTGGTGGATGAGAAATAACCAGTGTAGTGTGAGTCGGCTATATGTTATGGCTGGTAAGGACCTCACCAGTATGAGAACATATCTGTATACAGATGGAAACCATCCTTCTGGTGGATGAGAAATAACCAGTGTAGTGTGAGTCGGCTATATGTTATGGCTGGTAAGGACCTCACCAGTATGAGAACATATCTGTATACAGATGGAAACCATCCTTCTGGTGGATGAGAAATAACCAGTGTAGTGTGAGTCGGCTATATGTTCTGGCTGGTAAGGACCTCACCAGTATGGGAACATATCTGTATACAGATGGAAACCATCCTTCTGGTGGATGAGAAATAACCAGTGTAGTGTGAGTCGGCTATATGTTATGGCTGGTAAGGACCTCACCAGTATGAGAACATATCTGTATACAGATGGAAACCATCCTTCTGGTGGATGAGAAATAACCAGTGTAGTGTGAGTCGGCTATATGTTATGGCTGGTAAGGACCTCACCAGTATGAGAACATATCTGTATACAGATGGAAACCATCCTTCTGGTGGATGAGAAATAACCAGTGTAGTGTGAGTCGGCTATATGTTATGGCTGGTAAGGACCTCACCAGTATGAGAACATATCTGTATACAGATGGAAACCATCCTTCTGGTGGATGAGAAATAACCAGTGTAGTGTGAGTCGGCTATATGTTATGGCTGGTAAGGACCTGGCCAGTATGAAACCTCCTAAGTACAGAATATCATACATAGAAGAGGTCCATCTGAGGTCTAGGAAATCGCTCGTTTTCTGGGAGTTGGCTATATACTATCATTGAAAAGGACCTCCGCGCTATGAAACCTTCTAAGGCTTAGGCCCCACGTTGCGTCCTACAGCAAAAAAAGCAATGTGGAAAAACCGCATCAGAGGATTTTCTCCTGCGGACTTTCTGCTTCAATTATACCTATAGGAGAAACCAGTGAGGTTTATGTAGATATACTTGACATGCTGCCATTTCCAAAATTCGATTCGCTAGAATCCGATCCACTTTGCTGTGACTGTAAAACACAGTGTTTTTTTTCCGTGGCATTTGCATCATTTAGTATTTAATAGGTCCTTTTGTGAGTCTGGTAAATTGCTAGTCCTATGTGATCGGGCCACATACTGTCAGTGAAAGGACCTCAGTACCAGGGCTGTTTATAACACATTGGTAAGCCCTGTGCAAAGGTTTTCATAAGTGCCCCCCCCACCCCCCCCCCCCCCCCCCCCCCCCCCATCCAGGGGTGAACCGAGCCTCTCTGGTGTCTGAGATAGGCATGGTGGAATATCCTACTAATATTATAAGTGTGAAAGTTTGTGTGTTTGGATGTTTGTTCTCAATCACGCTAAAACGCCTGGACGGATTTGCGGTGCAATTTTCCACAAACATAGTTTTCCCTTAGGATTGAGTCACAGGCTACTTTTGGTGCCACTAAACAACATGGCTTCCTAGCAGGAGACTCACAAAAGCAGGACTCCTAGCCCCAGCAATAGACTCACACACACTGCCTGGCATTTCCTGCCTCAACCTGCCTGCACACTCCTTACTGTCTCCTCAGGAGTAGCCCTCACTCTACTCACTCACATTTACATATAGCTTTCCACTATATAACACATCACACTGTCTGTATCACTCCATACACAATACAACACATCACATTGTCTGACACAATACAACACATCACATTGTCTGACATAATACAACACATCACATTGTCTGTATCACGACATACACAATACAACACATCACATTGTCTGTATCACGACATACACAATACAACACATCACATTGTCTGTATCACGACATACACAATACAACACATCACATTGTCTGTATTACTACATACACAATATAACACATCACATTTGCTAGCCCACCAAACTTTTTTAAAGCACTTTTACAGTTCCACACGTCTGTGTTCGCCCAATTCTCAAATCACCGCAGATGAAGTCGCGGGTAAAAGCTAGGTATATAATAAACCAATAGGCAAATTAGGGGGGCCACATAAAATATAAAGGATACCAAACCCAGCCATCTTTATAGTATATGATGATTTTTTATGCCCCTCCGCCCCACACACACAGTACAGCACCCCATAGGAATACATAATGATAAGAAGTTAATGTTTATGAGGGAGAACCATCACAAGAACTTCCATCCATAAATAGTGAATTTAGACCGTTCTGATAGTCATTCCATCATTCTGATGTATTTTCCCATTATGACAATCACGGCATGGGATCGGTATAATTTATGGGTTAATAATGCAGTTATTTATGGCTATGACAATAACTCATTTGCCTATTGATTTATTCTATATCATTTTATATGCAATCTCTTAGGTGGCCTTATTAATGGTCACCAACTAATTAACTAAAGATTTACCACTGAGTGGCAGTATAATATGTGGCCATAAAGTGCCCATATATTACACACTAGAAGGAGGACGCCACTTCGCACAGGTATATTACATCTTCTGTTTGTGTAGTGGCCTTATAACAATTGCCCAGTGTTACACTGATGTATTTTGTATGTCGTTTACGTGTGTGTTCACAAGCATCATGTGATCATGTGTATCTCAGTTTGGTTATCAGTGACAAACCTGTGATTGGTTGTTATGGATACTGGAGTAAAGCTGTGTGTATGTGACCCTGTGTAACAGTGTCATCCACAGCGCCCTGCCCCTATGAAGTTCACCTACAGCAGTGAAGAAAAATGGCTGGTTTGCTATGGAAACTAACTAATGTACTAAATCAATTTTACAGGTTGAGTGATTATTTTTTATTTTTATTTTTACTATATAATAGAGCTGTTTTCCTGCTGAAGCCATGTACATGTACAGTCACTGATCCATTCTCCTCCCAGATGTGGCTGCTGGACTCCTGAATGGCTTGTCAATGAAGGTCTCATCTCAATTGGAATTAGAGAGATAGATAATATCTGTTTGATCCACAAGATCTGCGGAGGCGTCTGAGGAAGGCTGTGTCGGGTGGGATCTGTGGAGGCGTCTGAGGAAGGCCATCTCGGGCGGGATCTGCGGAGGCATCTGAGGAAGGCCGTCTCGGGCGGGATCTGCGGAGGCGTCTGAGGAAGGCCGTCTCGGGCAGAATCTGCGGAGGCGTCTGAGGAAGGCCATCTCAGGCGGGATCTGCAGAGGCGTCTAAGGAAGGCCATCTCGGGCGGGATCTGCGGAGGCATCTGAGGAAGGCCGTCTCGGGCGGGATCTGCGGAGGCGTCTGAGGAAGGCCGTCTCGGGGCAGAATCTGCGGAGGCGTTCTGAGGAAGGCCATCTCAGGCGGGATCTGCAGAGGCGTCTGAGGAAGGCCATCTCGGGGCGGGATCTCCGGAGGCGTCTGAGGAAGGCCGTCTCGGGTGGGATCTGCGGAGGCGACTGAGGAAGGCCGTCTCGGGCAGGATCTGCGGAGGCGTCTGAGGAAGGCCATCTCGGGCGGGATCTGCGGAGGCGTCTGAGGAAGGCCATCTCGGGCGGGATCTGCAGAGGCGTTCTGAGGAAGGCCGTCTCGGGCACATGATCTGCGGAGGCGTCTGAGTAAGGCCATCTCGGGCGGGATCTGCGGAGGCGTACTGAGGAAGGCGTCTAGGTCCGTCTCGGGCAGGATCTGCAGAGGTGTCTGAGGAAGGCTGTCTCGGGCAGGATCTGCTGAGGCGTCTGAGGAAGGCTTTCTAGGCCGGGATCTGCAGAGGCGTCTGAGGAAGGCTGTCTCGGGCAGGATCTGCGGAGGCGTCTCAGGAAGGCCATCTCGGGCGGGATCTCCGGAGGCGTCTGAGGAAGGCCGTCTCGGGTGGGATCTGCGGAGTGCGACTGAGGAAGGCCGCCTCGGGCAGGATCTGCGAGGCGTCTGAGGAAGGCCATCTCGGGGCGGGATCTGCGGAGGCGTCTGAGGAAGGGCCGTCTCGGGCGGGATCTGCAGAGGCGTCTGAGGAAGGCCATCTCGGGTGGGCGGGGATCTGCAGAGGCGTCTGAGGAAGGCCGTCTCGGGCACATGATCTGCGGAGGCGTCTGAGAAAGGCCATCTCGGGGCGGGATCTGCGGAGGCGTCTG
Organism: Leptodactylus fuscus; assembly: GCF_031893055.1. Taxonomy (NCBI): domain Eukaryota; kingdom Metazoa; phylum Chordata; class Amphibia; order Anura; family Leptodactylidae; genus Leptodactylus; species Leptodactylus fuscus. The sequence continues at coordinate 81,422,704 of NC_134274.1, read as the reverse complement.
AGGAAGGCCGTCTCGGGCAGGATCTGCAGAGGTGTCTGAGGAAGGCTGTCTCGGGCAGGATCTGCGGAGGCGTCTGAGGAAGGCTTTCTCGGTCGGGATCTGCAGAGGTGTCCTGAGAAAAGGCTGTCTCGGGCAGGATCTGCGGAGGCGTCTCAGGAAGGCCATCTCGGGCGGGATCTCCGGAGGCGTCTGAGGAAGGCCGTCTCGGGCAGGATCTGCGGAGGCGTCTGAGGAAGGCCATCTCGGGCGAGATCTGCGGAGGCGTTTCAGGAAGGCTATCTCGGGCGGGATCTGCGGAGGCGTCTGAGGAAGGCTATCTCGGCCGGGATCTGCAGAGGCGTCTGAGAAAGGCTGTCTCGGGCAGGATCTGCGGAGGCGTCTCAGGAAGGCCATCTCGGGCGGGATCTCCGGGAGGCGTCTGAGGAAGGCTATCTCGGGCGGGATCTGCGGAGGCTTTTCAGGAAGGCTATCTCGGGGAGCGGGATCTGCGGAGGCGTCTGAGGAAGGCCATCTCGGGGCGGGATCTGCGGAGGCGTCTGAGGAAGGCTTTCTCGCCGAGATCTGCAGAGGGCGTCTGAGGAAGGCTGTCTCGGGGCGGGATCTGCGGAGGCGTTTCAGGAAGGCTGTCTTAGGTGGGATCTGTTGAGGCTCTTAAAGGTGCATAAGACTCAAACATAGGTAAAAAAGAAAAAGAGACACATTTTATTTAAAACAAATAATTTCAAATTGTTTGATTAGATGCTTAAAGAATGAGCAATATCCTAACCCCTGACTCAGAAAGAGTCACCAATCAGCTCTCAAGAGAGAAAATCCTCCTAACTAATGGCTGGTGTAAACAAAGCTAAGACCAGCAAAGAAATAAAGACACATTTACTAGTTGGTTGATTGGATTAAATTTAATAACTATCATACATGTACTAACAGTCCGAGACGGCCTTCATCAGACGCCTCCGCAGATCCCGCCCGAGACAGCCTTCCTCCTGCGCCTCCGCAGATCCCGCCCGAGACAGCCTTCCTCAGACGCCTCCGCAGATCCCGCCCGAGAAAGCCTACCTCCGGCGCCTCCGCAGATCCCGCCCGAGACAGCCGTCCTCAGACGCTTCCGCAGATCCCGCCCGAGACAGCCTTCCTCAGACGCCTCCGCAGATCCCGCCCTAGACAGCCTTCCTCAGACGCCTCCGCAGATCCCGCCCGAGACAGCCTTCCTCAGACGCCTCCGCAGATCCCGCCAGAGACAGCCTTTCTCAGACTCCTCCGCAGATCCCGCCCGAGACAGCCTTCCTCAGACGCCTCCGCAGATCCCGCCCGAGACAGCCTTCCTCCGGCGCCTCCGCAGATCCCGCCCGAGACAGCCTTCCTCAGACGCCTCCGTAGATCCCGCCCGACACAGCCTTCCTCAGACGCCTCCGCAGATCCCGCCCGAGACATCCTTCCTAAGATGCCTCCGCAGATCCCGCCCGAGACAGCCTTCCTCAGACGCCTCCGCAGATCCCGCCCGACACAGCCTTCCTCAGACGCCTCCGCAGATCCCGTCAGAGACAGCCTTCCTCAGACTCCTCCGCAGATCCCGCCCGAGACAGCCTTCCTCAGACGCCTCCGCAGATCCCGCCCGAGACAGCCTTCCTCCGGCGCCTCCGCAGATCCCGCCCGAGACAGCCTTCCTCAGACGCCTCCGTAGATCCCGCCCAATACAAACTGCCTCAAACGCCTCCGCAGATTCCGCCCGAGACAGCCTTCGTCAGACGCCTCCGCAGATCCCGCCCGAGACAGCCTTCCTCAGGCGCCTCCGCAGATCCCGCCGGAGACCGAGACAGCCTTCCTCAGACGCCTCCGCAGATACCGCCCGAGGCAGCCTTCATCAGACGCCTCCGCAGATCCCGCCCGAGACAGCCTTCCTCAGACACCTCCGCAGATCCCGCCCGAGACAGCCTTCCTCAGGCGCCTCCGCAGATCCCGCCCGAGACAGCCTTCCTCAGACGCCTCCGCAGATCCCGCCCGAGACAGCCATCCTCAGACAACTCCGCAGATCCCGCCCCAGACAGCCTTCCTCAGACGCCTCCGTAGATACCGCCCAAAACAAACTGCCTCAGACTCCTCCGCAGATCCCGTCCGAGACAGCCTTCCTCAGACGCCTCCGCAGATCTCGCCCGAGACAGCCTTCCTCAGACGCCTCCGCAGATCCCGCCCGAGACAGACTTCTTCAGACGCCTCCGTAGATCCCGCCCAATACAAACTGCCTCAGACGCCTCCGCAGATTCCGCCCGAGACAGCCTTCCTCAGACGCCTCCGCACATCCCGCCCGAGACAGCCTTCCTCAGATGCCTCGGCAGATCCTGCCCGAGACAGCCTTCCTCAGGCAACTCCGCAGATACCGTCCGAGACAGCCTTCCTCAGACGCCTCCGCAGATCCCGCCCGAGAAAGCCTTCCTCAGGTGCCTCCGCAGATCCCGCCCGAGACTGAGACAGCCTTCCTCAAACGCTTCCGCAGATACCGCCCGAGGCAGCCTTCATCAGACGCCTCCGCAGATCCCGCCCGAGACAGTCTTCCTCAGACGCCTCCGCAGATCCTGCCCGAGACAGCCTTCGTCAGACGCCTCCGCAGATCCCGCCCGAGACAGCCTTCCTCAGACGCCTCCGCAGATCCTGCCCGATACAGCCTTCCTCAGACGCCTCCGCAGATCCCGTCCGAGACAGCCTTCCTCAGACGCCTCCGCAGATTCCGCCCGAGACAGCCTTCCTCAGACGCCTCCGCAGATCCCGCCCGAGACAGCCTTCTTCAGACGCCTCCGTAGATCCCGCCTAATACAAACTGCCTCAGACGCCTCTGCAGATCGCGCCCGAGACAGCCTTCCTCAGACGCCTCCTCAGATCTCGCCCGAGACAGCCTTCCTCAGACGCCTCCGCAGATCCCGCCGACACAGCCTTCCTCAGACGCCTCCGCAGATCCCGCCCGAGACAGCCTTCTTCAGACGCCTCCGTAGATCCCGCCCAATACAAACTGCCTCAAACGCCTCTGCAGATTCCGCCCGAGACAGCCTTCCTCAGACGCCTCCGCAGATCCCGCCCGAGACTGCCTTCCTCAGATGCCTCCGCAGATCCCGCCCGAGACAGCCTTCCTCAGACGCCTCCGCAGATCCCGCCCGAGACAGCCTTCCTTAGACGCCTCCGCAGATCCCGCCCGAGACAGCCTTCCTCAGACGCCTCCGCAGATCCCGCCCGAGACAGCCTTCCTCAGACGCCTCCGCAGATCCCGCCCGAGACAGCCTTCCTCAGACGCCTCCGCAGATCCCGCCCGAGACAGCCTTCCTCAGACGCCTCCGCAGATCCCACCTGAGACAGCCTTCCTCAGACGCCTCTGCAGATCCCGCCCGAGACAGCCTTCCTCAGACGCCTCCGCAGATCCCGCCCGAGACAACCTTCCTCCTGCGCCTCCGCAGATCCCGCCCGAGACAGCCTTCCTCAGACGCCTCCGCAGATCCCGCCCGAGACAGCCTTCCTCAGACGCCTCCGCAGATCCCGCCCGAGACAGCCTTCCTCAGACGCCTCCGCAGATCCCGCCCGAGACAGCCTTCCTCAGACGCCTCCGCAGATCCCGCCCGAGACAGCCTTCCTCAGACGCCTCTGCAGATCCCGCCCGAGACAGCCTTCCTCAGACGCCTCTGCAGATCCCGCCCGAGACAGCCTTCCTCAGACGCCTCCGCAGATCCCGCCCGAGACAGCCTTCCTCAGACGCCTCCGCAGATCCCGCCCGAGACAGCCTTCCTCAGACGCCTCCGCAGATCCCACCTGAGACAGCCTTCCTCAGACGCCTCTGCAGATCCCGCCCGAGACAGCCTTCCTCAGACGCCTCCGCAGATCCCGCCCGAGACAACCTTCCTCCTGCGCCTCCGCAGATCCCGCCCGAGACAGCCTTCCTCAGACGCCTCCGCAGATCCCGCCCGAGACAGCCTTCCTCAGACGCCTCCGCAGATCCCGCCCGAGACAGCCTTCCTCAGACGCCTCCGCAGATCCAGCCCGAGACAGCCTTCCTCAGACGCCTCCGCAGATCCCGCCCGAGACAGCCTTCCTCAGACGCCTCTGCAGATCCCGCCCGAGACAGCCTTCCTCAGACGCCTCTGCAGATCCCGCCCGAGACAGCCTTCCTCAGACGCCTCCGCAGATCCCGCCCGAGACAACCTTCCTCCTGCGCCTCCGCAGATCCCGCCCGAGACAGCCTTCCTCAGACGCCTCCGCAGATCCCGCCCGAGACAGCCTTCCTCAGACGCCTCCGCAGATCCCGCCCGAGACAGCCTTCCTCAGACGCCTCCGCAGATCCCGCCCGAGACAGCCTTCCTCAGACGCCTCCGCAGATCCCGCCCGAGACAGCCTTCCTCAGACGCCTCCGCTGATCCCGCCCGAGACAGCCTTCCTCAGACACCTCCGCAGATCCCGCCCGAGACAGCCTTCCTCAGACGCCTCCGCAGATCCCGCCCGAGACAGCCTTCCTCAGACGCCTCCGCAGATCCCGCCCGAGGCAGCCTTCCTCAGACGCCTCCGCTGATCCCGCCCGAGACAGCCTTCCTCAGACACCTCCGCAGATCCCGCCCGAGACAGCCTTCCTCAGATGCCTCCGCAGATCCCGCCCGAGACAGCCTTCTTCAGACGCCTCCGTAGATCCCGCCCAATACAAACTGCCTCAGACGCCTCCGCAGATTCCGCCCGAGACAGCCTTTCTCAGACGCCTCCGCAGATACCGCCTGAGGCAGCCTTCATCAGACGCCTCCGCTGATCCCGCCCGAGACAGCCTTCCTCAGACACCTCCGCAGATCCCGCCCGAGACAGCCTTCCTCAGACGCCTCCGCAGATCCCGCCCGAGACAGCCTTCTTCAGACGCCTCCGTAGATCCCGCCTAATACAAACTGCCTCAGACGCCTCCGCAGATTCCGCCCGAGACAGCCTTCCTCAGACGCCTCCGCAGATCCCGCCCGAGACAGCCTTCTTCAGACGCCTCCGTAGATCCCGCCTAATACAAACTGCCTCAGACGCCTCTGCAGATCGCGCCCGAGACAGCCTTCCTCAGACGCCTCCTCAGATCTCGCCCGAGACAGCCTTCCTCAGACGCCTCCGCAGATCCCGCCGACACAGCCTTCCTCAGACGCCTCCGCAGATCCCGCCCGAGACAGCCTTCTTCAGACGCCTCCGTAGATCCCGCCCAATACAAACTGCCTCAAACGCCTCTGCAGATTCCGCCCGAGACAGCCTTCCTCAGACGCCTCCGCAGATCCCGCCCGAGACTGCCTTCCTCAGATGCCTCCGCAGATCCCGCCCGAGACAGCCTTCCTCAGACGCCTCCGCAGATCCCGCCCGAGACAGCCTTCCTCAGACGCCTCCGCAGATCCCGCCCGAGACAACCTTCCTCCTGCGCCTCCGCAGATCCCGCCCGAGACAGCCTTCCTCAGACGCCTCCGCAGATCCCGCCCGAGACAGCCTTCCTCAGACGCCTCCGCAGATCCCGCCCGAGACAGCCTTCCTCAGACGCCTCCGCAGATCCCGCCCGAGACAGCCTTCCTCAGACGCCTCCGCAGATCCCGCCCGAGACAGCCTTCCTCAGACGCCTCTGCAGATCCCGCCCGAGACAGCCTTCCTCAGACGCCTCTGCAGATCCCGCCCGAGACAGCCTTCCTCAGACGCCTCCGCAGATCCCGCCCGAGACAGCCTTCCTCAGACGCCTCCGCAGATCCCGCCCGAGACAGCCTTCCTCAGACGCCTCTGCAGATCCCGCCCGAGACAGCCTTCCTCAGACGCCTCTGCAGATCCCGCCCGAGACAGCCTTCCTCAGACGCCTCCGCAGATCCCGCCCGAGACAGCCTTCCTCAGACGCCTCCGCAGATCCCGCCTGAGACAGCCTTCCTCAGACGCCTCCGCAGATCCCGCCCGAGACAGCCTTCCTCAGACGCCTCTGCAGATCCCGCCCGAGACAGCCTTCGTCAGACGCCTCCGCAGATCCCGCCCGAGACAGCCTTCCTCAGACGCCTCCGCAGATCCCGCCCGATAAAGCCTTCCTCAGACGCCTCCGCAGATCCCGCACGATAAAGCCTTCCTCAGACGCCTCCGCAGATACCGCCCGAGGCAGCCTTCCTCAGACGCCTCCGCTGATCCCGCCCGAGACAGCCTTCCTCAGACACCTCCGCAGATCCCGCCCGAGACAGCCTTCCTCAGATGCCTCCGCAGATCCCGCCCGAGACAGCCTTCTTCAGACGCCTCCGTAGATCCCGCCCAATACAAACTGCCTCAGACGCCTCCGCAGATTCCTCCCGAGACAACCTTTCTCAGACGCCTCCGCAGATACCGCCTGAGGCAGCCTTCATCAGACGCCTCCGCTGATCCCGCCCGAGACAGCCTTCCTCAGACACCTCCGCAGATCCCGCCCGAGACAGCCTTCCTCAGACGCCTCCGCAGATCCCGCCCGAGACAGCCTTCTTCAGACGCCTCCGTAGATCCCGCCTAATACAAACTGCCTCAGACGCCTCCGCAGATTCCGCCCGAGACAGCCTTCCTCAGACGCCTCCGCAGATCCCGCCCGAGACAGCCTTCTTCAGACGCCTCCGTAGATCCCGCCTAATACAAACTGCCTCAGACGCCTCTGCAGATCGCGCCCGAGACAGCCTTCCTCAGACGCCTCCTCAGATCCCGCCAGATACAGCCTTCCTCAGACGCCTCCGCAGATCCCTTCCGAGACAGCCTTCCTCAGACTCCTCCGCAGATCCGGCCCAAGACAGCCTTCCTCAGACGCCTCTGCAGATCCCGTCCGAGACAGCCTTCCTCAGGCACCTCCGCAGATACCGTCCGAGACAGCCTTCCTCAGACGCCTCCGCAGATCCCGCCCGAGACAGCCTTCCTCAGGCGCCTCCGCAGATCCCGCCCGAGACCGAGACAGCCTTCCTCAGACGCCTCCGCAGATCCCGCCCGAGACAGCCTTCCTCAGAAGCCTCCGCATATCCCGCCCGAGACAGCCTTCCTCAGACGCCTCCGCAGATCCCGCCCGAGACAGCCTTCCTCAGACGCCTCCGCAGATCCCGCCCGAGACAGTCTTCCTCAGACACCTCCGCAGATCCCGCCCGAGACAGCCTTCGTCAGACGCCTCCGCAGATCCCGCCCGAGACAGCCTTCCTTAGACGCCTCCGCAGATCCCGCCCGAGACAGCCTTCCTCAGACGCCTCCGCAGATCCCGCCCGAGACAGCCTTCCTCAGACGCCTCCGCAGATCCCGCCCGAGACAGCCTTCCTCAGACGCCTCCGCAGATCCCGTCCGAGACAGCCTTCCTCAGACGCCTCCGCAGATCCCACCTGAGACAGCCTTCCTCAGACGCCTCTGCAGATCCCGCCCGAGACAGCCTTCCTCAGACGCCTTCGCAGATCCCGCCCGAGACAACCTTCCTCCTGCGCCTCCGCAGATCCCGCCCGAGACAGCCTTCCTCAGACGCCTCCGCAGATCCCGCCCGAGACAGCCTTCCTCAGACGCCTCCGCAGATCCCGCCCGAGACTGCCTTCCTCAGACGCCTCCGCAGATCCCGCCCGAGACAGCCTTCCTCAGACGCCTCCGCAGATCCCGCCCGAGACAGCCTTCCTCAGACGCCTCTGCAGTTCCCGCCCGAGACAGCCTTCGTCAGACGCCTCCGCAGATCCCGCCCGAGACAGCCTTCCTCAGACGCCTCCGCAGATCCCGCCCGATAAAGCCTTCCTCAGACGCCTCCGCAGATCCCGCCCGATAAAGCCTTCCTCAGACGCCTCCGCAGATACCGCCCGAGGCAGCCTTCCTCAGACGCCTCCGCTGATCCCGCCCGAGACAGCCTTCCTCAGACACCTCCGCAGATCCCGCCCGAGACAGCCTTCCTCAGATGCCTCCGCAGATCCCGCCCGAGACAGCCTTCTTCAGACGCCTCCGTAGATCCCGCCCAATACAAACTGCCTCAGACGCCTCCGCAGATTCCGCCCGAGACAGCCTTTCTCAGACGCCTCCGCAGATACCGCCTGAGGCAGCCTTCATCAGACGCCTCCGCTGATCCCGCCCGAGACAGCCTTCCTCAGACACCTCCGCAGATCCCGCCCGAGACAGCCTTCCTCAGACGCCTCCGCAGATCCCGCCCTAGACAGCCTTCCTCAGACGCCTCCGCAGATCCCGCCCGAGACAGCCTTCGTCAGACGCCTCCACAGATCCCGCCCCAGACAGCCTTCCTCAGACGCCTCCGCAGATCCCGCCCGATACAGCCTTCCTCAGACGCCTCCGCAGATCCCGTGCGAGACAGGCTTCCTCAGACTCCTTCGCAGATCCGGCCCAAGACATCCTTCCTCAGACGCCTCCGCAGATCCCGTCCGAGACAGCCTTCCTCAGGCACCTCCGCAGATACCGTCCGAGACAGCCTTCCTCAGACGCCTCCGCAGATCCCGCCCGAGACAGCCTTCCTCAGGCGCCTCCGCAGATCCCGCCCGAGACAGCCTTCCTTAGACGCCTCCGCAGATCCCGCCCGAGACAGCCTTCCTCAGACGCCTCCGCAGATCCCGCCCGAGACAGCCTTCCTCAGACGCCTCCGCAGATCCCGCCCGAGACAGCCTTCCTCAGACGCCTCCGCAGATCCCGCCCGAGACAGCCTTCCTCAGACGCCTTTGCAGATCCCGCCCGAGACAGCCTTCCTCAGACGCCTCCGCAGATCCCGCCCGAGACAACCTTCCTCCTGCGCCTCCGCAGATCCCGCCCGAGACAGCCTTCCTCAGACGCCTCCGCAGATCCCGCCCGAGACAGCCTTCCTCAGACGCCTCCGCAGGTCCCGCCCGAGACAGCCTTCCTCAGACGCCTCCGCAGATCCCGCCCGAGACAGCCTTCCTCAGACGCCTCCGCAGATCCCGCCCGAGACAGCCTTCCTCAGACGCCTCTGCAGATCCCGCCCGAGACAGCCTTCCTCAGACGCCTCTGCAGATCCCGCCCGAGACAGCCTTCCTCAGACGCCTCCGCAGATCCCGCCCGAGACAACCTTCCTCCTGCGCCTCCGCAGATCCCGCCCGAGACAGCCTTCCTCAGACGCCTCCGCAGATCCCGCCCGAGACAGCCTTCCTCAGACGCCTCCGCAGATCCCGCCCGAGACAGCCTTCCTCAGACGCCTCCGCAGATCCCGCCCGAGACAGCCTTCCTCAGACGCCTCCGCAGATCCCGCCCGAGACAGCCTTCCTCAGACGCCTCTGCAGATCCCGCCCGAGACAGCCTTCGTCAGACGCCTCCGCAGATCCCGCCCGAGACAGCCTTCCTCAGACGCCTCCGCAGATCCCGCCCGATAAAGCCTTCCTCAGACGCCTCCGCAGATCCCGCCCGAGACAGCCTTCCTCAGACGCCTCCGCAGATCCCGCCCGAGACAGCCTTCCTCAGACGCCTCCGCAGATCCCGCCCGAGACAGCCTTCCTCAGACGCCTCTGCAGATCCCGCCCGAGACAGCCTTCGTCAGACGCCTCCGCAGATCCCGCCCGAGACAGCCTTCCTCAGGCGCCTCCGCAGATCCCGCCCGAGACAGCCTTCCTTAGACGCCTCCGCAGATCCCGCCCGAGACAGCCTTCCTCAGACGCCTCCGCAGATCCCGCCCGAGACAGCCTTCCTCAGACGCCTCCGCAGATCCCGCCCGAGACAGCCTTCCTCAGACGCCTCCGCAGATCCCGCCCGAGACAGCCTTCCTCAGACGCCTCCGCAGATCCCGCCCTAGACAGCCTTCCTCAGACGCCTCCGCAGATCCCGCCCGAGACAGCCTTCGTCAGACGCCTCCGCAGATCCCGCCCCAGACAGCCTTCCTCAGACGCCTCCGCAGATCCCGCCCAAAACAGCCTTCCTCAGACGCCTCCGCAGATCCCGTGCGAGACAGGCTTCCTCAGACTCCTTCGCAGATCCGGCCCAAGACATCCTTCCTCAGACGCCTCCGCAGATCCCGTCCGAGACAGCCTTCCTCAGGCACCTCCGCAGATACCGTCCGAGACAGCCTTCCTCAGACGCCTCCGCAGATCCCGCCCGAGACAGCCTTCCTCAGGCGCCTCCGCAGATCCCGCCCGAGACTGAGACAGCCTTCCTCAGACGCCTCTGCAGATCCCGCCCGAGACAGCCTTCGTCAGACGCCTCCGCAGATCCCGCCCGAGACAGCCTTCCTCAGACGCCTCCGCAGATCCGGCCCAAGACAGCCTTCCTCAGACGCCTCTGCAGATCCCGTCCGAGACAGACTTTCTCAGACGCCTCCGCAGATTCCACCCGAGACAGCCTTCCTCAGACGCCTCCGCAGATCCCGCCTGAGACAGTCTTCCTCAGACGCCTCCGCAGATCCCGCCCGAGACAGCCTTCGTCAAACGCCTCCGCAGATCGCGCCCGAGACAGCCTTCCTCAGACGCCTCCTCAGATCCCGCCCGATACAGCCTTCCTCAGACGCCTCCGCAGATCCCTTCCGAGACAGCCTTCCTCAGACTCCTCCGCAGATCCGGCCCAAGACAGCCTTCCTCAGACGCCTCTGCAGATCCCGTCCGAGACAGCCTTCCTCAGGCACCTCCGCAGATACCGTCCGAGACAGCCTTCCTCAGACGCCTCCGCAGATCCCGCCCGAGACAGCCTTCCTCAGGCGCCTCCGCAGATCCCGCCCGAGACCGAGACAGCCTTCCTCAGACGCCTCCGCAGATCCCGCCCGAGACAGCCTTCCTCAGAAGCCTCCGCATATCCCGCCCGAGACAGCCTTCCTCAGACGCCTCCGCAGATCCCGCCCGAGACAGCCTTCCTCAGACGCCTCCGCAGATCCCGCCCGAGACAGTCTTCCTCAGACACCTCCGCAGATCCCGCCCGAGACAGCCTTCGTCAGACGCCTCCGCAGATCCCGCCCGAGACAGCCTTCCTCAGACGCCTCCGCAGATTCCGCCCGAGACAACCTTCCTCAGACTCCTCCGCAGATCCCGCCCGAGACAGCCTTCCTCAGACGCCTCCGCAGATCCCGCCCGAGACATCCTTCCTTAGACTCCTCCACAGATCCCGCCTGAGGCAGCCTTCCTCAGATGGCTCCGCAGATCCCGCCCGAGACAGCCTTTCTCAGACGCCTCCGCAGATCCCGCCCGAGACAGCCTTCCTCAGACGCCTCCGCAGATCCCGCCCGAGACATCCTTCCTTAGACTCCTCCACAGATCCCGCCTGAGGCAGCCTTCCTCATATGGCTCCGCAGATCCCGCCCGAGACAGATTTCCTCAGACGCCTCCGCAGATCCCGCCCGAGACAGCCTTCCTCAGACGCCTCCGCAGATCCGGCCCAAAACAAACTGCCTCACACGCTTCCGCAGATCCCGCCCGAGAAAGCCTTCCTCAGACGCCTCCGCAGATCCCGCCCGAGACAGCCTTCCTCAGACGCCTCCGCAGATCCCGCCCGAGACAGCCTTCCTCCTGCACCTCCGCAGATCCCGCCCGAGACAGCCTTCCTCAGACGCCTCCGCAGATCCCGCCCGAGACAGCCTTCCTCAGACGCCTCCGCAGATCCCGCCCGAGACAGCCTTCCTCAGATGGCTCCGCAGATCCCGCCCAAAACAAACTGCCTCACACGCCTCCGCAGATCCCGCCCGAGACAGCCTTCCTCAGACGCCTCCACAGATCCCGACCGAGACAGCCTTCCTCAGACGCCTCCACAGATCCCGCCCGAGACAGCCTTCCTCAGACGGCTCCGCAGATCCCGCCCAAAACAAACTGCCTCAGACGCCTCCGCAGATCCCGCCCGAGACAGCCTTCCTCAGACGCCTCCGCAGATCCCGCCCGAGACAGCCTTCCTCAGACGGCTCCGCAGATCCCGCCCAAAACAAACTGCCTCAGACGCCTCCGCAGATCCCGCCCGAGACAGCCTTCCTCAGACGCCTCCGCAGATCCCGCCCGAGACAGCCTTCCTCAGACGGCTCCGCAGATCCCGCCCGAGAGAGCCTTCTTCCGGCGCCTCCGCAGATCCCGCCCGAGACAGCCTTCCTCAGACGCCTCCGCAGATCCCGCCCGAGTCAGCCTTCCTCCTGCACCTCCGCAGATCCCGCCCGAGACAGCCTTCCTCAGACGCCTCCGCAGATCCCGCCCGAGACAGCCTTCCTCAGACGCCTCCTCAGATCCCGCCCGAGACAGCCTTCCTCCTGCGCCTCCGCAGATCCCGCCCGAGACAGTCTTCCTCAGACGCCTCCGCAGATCCCGCCCGAGACAGCCTTCCTCCGGCGCCTCCGCAGATCCCGCCCGAGACAGCCTTCCTTAGACGCCTCCGCAGATCCCGCCCGAGACAGCCTTCCTCAGACGCCTCCGCAGATCCCGCCCGAGACAGCCTTCCTCAGACGCCTCCGCAGATCCCGCCCGAGACAGCCTTCCTCCTGCGCCTCCGCAGATCCCGCCCGAGACAGTCTTCTTTAGACGCCTCCGCAGATCCCGCCCGAGACAGCCTTCCTCAGACGCCTCCGCAGATCCCGCCCGAGACAGCCTTCCTCAGACGCCTCCGCAGATCCCGCCCGAGACAGCCTTCCTCAGACGGCTCCGCAGATCCCGCCCAAAACAAACTGCCTCAGACGCCTCCGCAGATCCCGCCCGAGACAGCCTTCCTCAGACGCCTCCGCAGATCCCGCCCGAGACAGCCTTCCTCAGACGCCTCCTCAGATCCCGCCCGAGACAGCCTTCCTCCTGCGCCTCCGCAGATCCCGCCCGAGACAGTCTTCCTCAGACGCCTCCGCAGATCCCGCCCGAGACAGCCTTCCTCCGGCGCCTCCGCAGATCCCGCCCGAGACAGCCTTCCTTAGACGCCTCCGCAGATCCCGCCCGAGACAGCCTTCCTCAGACGCCTCCGCAGATCCCGCCCGAGACAGCCTTCCTCAGACGCCTCCGCAGATCCCGCCCGAGACAGCCTTCCTCCTGCGCCTCCGCAGATCCCGCCCGAGACAGTCTTCTTTAGACGCCTCCGCAGATCCCGCCCGAGACAGCCTTCCTCAGACGCCTCCGCAGATCCCGCCCGAGACAGCCTTCCTCAGACGCCTCCGCAGATCCCGCCCAAAACAAACTTCCTCAGACGCCTCCGCAGATCCCGCCCGAGACAGCCTTCCTCAGGCACCTCCGCAGATCCCGCCCGAGACAGCCTTCCTCAGACGGCTCCGCAGATCCCGCCCAAAACAAACTGCCTCAGACGCCTCCGCAGATCCCGCCCGAGACAGCCTTCCTCAGACGCCTCCGCAGATCCCGCCCGAGACAGCCTTCCTCAGACGGCTCCGCAGATCCCGCCCGAGAGAGCCTTCTTCCGGCGCCTCCGCAGATCCCGCCCGAGACAGCCTTCCTCAGACGCCTCCGCAGATCCCGCCCGAGTCAGCCTTCCTCCTGCACCTCCGCAGATCCCGCCCGAGACAGCCTTCCTCAGACGCCTCCGCAGATCCCGCCCGAGACAGCCTTCCTCAGACGCCTCCTCAGATCCCGCCCGAGACAGCCTTCCTCCTGCGCCTCCGCAGATCCCGCCCGAGACAGTCTTCCTCAGACGCCTCCGCAGATCCCGCCCGAGACAGCCTTCCTCCGGCGCCTCCGCAGATCCCGCCCGAGACAGCCTTCCTTAGACGCCTCCGCAGATCCCGCCCGAGACAGCCTTCCTCAGACGCCTCCGCAGATCCCGCCCGAGACAGCCTTCCTCAGACGCCTCCGCAGATCCCGCCCGAGACAGCCTTCCTCCTGCGCCTCCGCAGATCCCGCCCGAGACAGTCTTCTTTAGACGCCTCCGCAGATCCCGCCCGAGACAGCCTTCCTCAGACGCCTCCGCAGATCCCGCCCGAGACAGCCTTCCTCAGACGCCTCCGCAGATCCCGCCCAAAACAAACTTCCTCAGACGCCTCCGCAGATCCCGCCCGAGACAGCCTTCCTCAGGCACCTCCGCAGATCCCGCCCGAGACAGCCTTCCTCAGACGCCTCCGCATATCCCGCCCGATACAGCCTTCCTCAGACGCCTCCGCAGATCCCGTGCGAGACAGCCTTCCTCAGACGCCTCCGCAGATCCGGCCCAAGACAACCTTCCTCAGACGCCTCCGCAGATCCCGTCCGAGACAGCCTTCCTCAGGCACCTCCGCAGATACCGTCCGAGACAGCCTCCCTCAGACGCCTCCGCAGATCCCGCCCGAGACCGAGACAGCCTTCCTCAGACGCCTCCGCAGATCCCGCCCGAGACAGCCTTCCTCAGACGCCTCCGCAGATCCCGCCCGAGACAGCCTTCCTCCGGCGCCTCCGCAGATCCCGCCCGAGACAGCCTTCCTTAGACGCCTCCGCAGATCCCGCCCGAGACAGCCTTCCTCAGACGCCTCCGCAGATCCCGCCCGAGACAGCCTTCCTCAGACGCTTCGCAGATCCCGCCCGAGACAGCCTTCCTCAGAAGCTTCGCAGATCCCGCCCGAGACAGCCTTCCTCAGACGCCTTCGCAGATCCCGCCCGAGACAGCCTTCCTCAGACGCCTCCGCAGATCCCGCCCGAGACAGCCTTCCTCCGGCGCCTCCGCAGATCCCGCCCGAGACAGCCTTCCTCAGACGCTTCCTCAGATCCCACCCGAGAGAGCCTTCCTCCGGCGCCTCCGCAGATCCCGCCCGAGACAGCCTTCCTCAGACGCCTCCGCAGATCCCGCCCGAGACAGCCTTCCTCCTGCGCCTCCGCAGATCCCGCCCGAGACAGCCTACCTCAGACGCCTCCGCAGATCCCGCCCGAGACAGCCTTCCTCAGACGCCTCCGCAGATCCCGCCCGAGACAGCCTTCCTCAGACGCCTCCGCAGATCCCGCCCGAGACAGCCTTCCTCCTGCGCCTCCGCAGATCCTGCCCGAGACAGTCTTCCTCAGACGCCTCCGCAGATCCCGCCCGAGACAGCCTTCCTCCTGCGCCTCCGCAGATCCCGCCCGAGACAGCCTTCCTCCTGCGCCTCCGCAGATCCCGCCCGAGACAGCCTTCCTCCTGCGCCTCCGCAGATCCTGCCCGAGACAGTCTTCCTCAGACGCCTCCGCAGATCCCGCCCGAGACAGCCTTCCTCAGACGCCTCCGCAGATCCCGCCCGAGACAGCCTTCCTCCTGCGCCTCCGCAGATCCTGCCCGAGACAGTCTTCCTCAGACGCCTCCGCAGATCCCGCCCGAGACAGCCTTCCTCAGACGCCTCCGCAGATCCCGCCCGAGACAGCCTTCCTCAGACGCCTCCGCAGATCCCGCCTAAAACAAACTTCCTCAGACGCCTCCGCAGATCCCGCCCGAGACAGCCTTCCTCAGGCACCTCCGCAGATCCCGCCCGAGACAGCCTTCCTCAGACGCCTCCGCAGATCCCGCCCGATACAGCCTTCCTCAGACGCCTCCGCAGATCCCGTGCGAGACAGCCTTCCTCAGACGCCTCCACAGATCCGGCCCAAGAAAACCTTCCTCAGACGCCTCCGCAGATCCCGTCCGAGACAGCCTTCCTCAGGCACCTCCGCAGATACCGTCCGAGACAGCCTTCCTCAGACGCCTCCGCAGATCCCGCCCGAGACCGAGACAGCCTTCCTCAGGCACCTCCGCAGATACCGCCCGAGACATCCTTCATCAGACGCCTCCGCAGATCCCGCCCGAGACAGCCTTCTTCAGACGCCTCCGCAGATCCCGCCCGAGACAGCCTTCCTCAGAAGCCTCCGCAGATCCCGCCCGAGACAGCCTTCCTCAGACGCTTCGCAGATCCCGCCCGAGACAGCCTTTCTCAGAAGCTTCGCAAATCCCGCCCGAGACAGCCTTCCTCAGACGCCTCCGCAGATCCCGCCCGAGACAGCCTTCCTCAGACGCCTCCGCAGATCCCGCCCGAGACAGCCTTCATCAGACGCCTCCGCAGATCCCGCCCGAGACAGCCTTCCTCAGACGCCTCCGCAGATCCCGCCCGAGACAGCCTTCCTCAGACGCCTCCGCAGATCCCGCCCGAGACAGCCTTCCTCAGAAGCCTCCGCAGATCCCGCCCGAGACAGCCTTCCTCAGACGCTTCGCAGATCCCGCCCGAGACAGCCTTTCTCAGAAGCTTCGCAAATCCCGCCCGAGACAGCCTTCCTCAGACGCCTCCGCAGATCCCGCCCGAGACAGCCTTCCTCAGACGCCTCCGCAGATCCCGCCCGAGACAGCCTTCCTCCGGCGCCTCCGCAGATCCCACCCGAGACAGCCTTCCTCAGACGCCTCCGCAGATCCCGCCCGAGACAGCCTTCCTCAGACGCCTCCGCAGATCCCGTCCGAGACAGCCTTCCTCAGGCACCTCCGCAGATACCGTCCGAGACAGCCTCCCTCAGACGCCTCCGCAGATCCCGCCCGAGACCGAGACAGCCTTCCTCAGACGCCTCCGCAGATCCCGCCCGAGACAGCCTTCCTCAGACGCCTCCGCAGATCCCGCCCGAGACAGCCTTCCTCCGGCGCCTCCGCAGATCCCGCCCGAGACAGCCTTCCTTAGACGCCTCCGCAGATCCCGCCCGAGACAGCCTTCCTCAGACGCCTCCGCAGATCCCGCCCGAGACAGCCTTCCTCAGACGCTTCGCAGATCCCGCCCGAGACAGCCTTCCTCCGGCGCCTCCGCAGATCCCGCCCGAGACAGCCTTCCTCAGACGCTTCCTCAGATCCCACCCGAGAGAGCCTTCCTCCGGCGCCTCCGCAGATCCCGCCCGAGACAGCCTTCCTCAGACGCCTCCGCAGATCCCGCCCGAGACAGCCTTCCTCCTGCGCCTCCGCAGATCCCGCCCGAGACAGCCTACCTCAGACGCCTCCGCAGATCCCGCCCGAGACAGCCTTCCTCAGACGCCTCCGCAGATCCCGCCCGAGACAGCCTTCCTCAGACGCCTCCGCAGATCCCGCCCGAGACAGCCTTCCTCCTGCGCCTCCGCAGATCCTGCCCGAGACAGTCTTCCTCAGACGCCTCCGCAGATCCCGCCCGAGACAGCCTTCCTCCTGCGCCTCCGCAGATCCCGCCCGAGACAGCCTTCCTCCTGCGCCTCCGCAGATCCCGCCCGAGACAGCCTTCCTCCTGCGCCTCCGCAGATCCTGCCCGAGACAGTCTTCCTCAGACGCCTCCGCAGATCCCGCCCGAGACAGCCTTCCTCAGACGCCTCCGCAGATCCCGCCCGAGACAGCCTTCCTCCTGCGCCTCCGCAGATCCTGCCCGAGACAGTCTTCCTCAGACGCCTCCGCAGATCCCGCCCGAGACAGCCTTCCTCAGACGCCTCCGCAGATCCCGCCCGAGACAGCCTTCCTCAGACGCCTCCGCAGATCCCGCCTAAAACAAACTTCCTCAGACGCCTCCGCAGATCCCGCCCGAGACAGCCTTCCTCAGGCACCTCCGCAGATCCCGCCCGAGACAGCCTTCCTCAGACGCCTCCGCAGATCCCGCCCGATACAGCCTTCCTCAGACGCCTCCGCAGATCCCGTGCGAGACAGCCTTCCTCAGACGCCTCCACAGATCCGGCCCAAGAAAACCTTCCTCAGACGCCTCCGCAGATCCCGTCCGAGACAGCCTTCCTCAGGCACCTCCGCAGATACCGTCCGAGACAGCCTTCCTCAGACGCCTCCGCAGATCCCGCCCGAGACCGAGACAGCCTTCCTCAGGCACCTCCGCAGATACCGCCCGAGACATCCTTCATCAGACGCCTCCGCAGATCCCGCCCGAGACAGCCTTCTTCAGACGCCTCCGTAGATCCCGCCCAATACAAACTGCCTCAGACGCCTCCGCAGATTCCGCCCGAGACAGCCTTTCTCAGACGCCTCCGCAGATACCGCCTGAGGCAGCCTTCCTCAGACGCCTCCGTAGATCCCGCCCGACACAGCCTTCCTCAGACGCCTCCGCAGATCCGGCCCAAGACAACCTTCCTCAGACGCCTCCGCAGATCCCGTCCGAGACAGCCTTCCTCAGGCACCTCCGCAGATACCGTCCGAGACAGCCTTCCTCAGACGCCTCCGCAGATCCCGCCCGAGACCGAGACAGCCTTCCTCAGACGCCTCCGCAGATACCGCCCGGGACATCCTTCATCAGACGCCTCCGCAGATCCCGCCCGAGACAGCCTTCCTCAGACGCCTCCGCAGATCCCGCCCGAGACAGCCTTCCTCCGGCGCCTCCGCAGATCCCGCCCGAGACAGCCTTCCTCAGACGCCTCCGCAGATCCCGCCCGAGACAGCCTTCCTCAGACGCCTCCGCAGATCCCGCCCGAGACAGCCTTCCTCAGACGCCTCCGCAGATCCCGCCCGAGACAGCCTTCCTCAGAAGCCTCCGCAGATCCCGCCCGAGACAGCCTTCCTCAGACGCTTCGCAGATCCCGCCCGAGACAGCCTTTCTCAGAAGCTTCGCAAATCCCGCCCGAGACAGCCTTCCTCAGACGCCTCCGCAGATCCCGCCCGAGACAGCCTTCCTCAGAAGCCTCCGCAGATCCCGCCCGAGACAGCCTTCCTCAGACGCTTCGCAGATCCCGCCCGAGACAGCCTTTCTCAGAAGCTTCGCAAATCCCGCCCGAGACAGCCTTCCTCAGACGCCTCCGCAGATCCCGCCCGAGACAGCCTTCCTCAGACGCCTCCGCAGATCCCGCCCGAGACAGCCTTCCTCCGGCGCCTCCGCAGATCCCACCCGAGACAGCCTTCCTCAGACGCCTCCGCAGATCCCGCCCGAGACAGCCTTCCTCAGATGGCTCCGCAGATCCCGTGCGAGACAGCCTTCCTCAGGCACCTCCGCAGATACCGTCCGAGACAGCCTTCCTCAGACGCCTCCGCAGATCCCGCCCGAGACAGCCTTCCTCAGGCGCCTCCGCAGATCCCGCCCGAGACTGAGACAGCCTTCCTCAGACGCCTCCGCAGATCCCGCCCGAGACAGCCTTCGTCAGACGCCTCCGCAGATCCCGCCCGAGACAGCCTTCCTCAGACCCCTCCGCAGATCCCGCCCGATACAGCCTTCCTCAGACGCCTCCGCAGATCCCGTCCGAGACAGCCTTCCTCAGACTCCTCCGCAGATCCGGCCCAAGACAGCCTTCCTCAGACGCCTCCGCAGATCCCGTCTGAGACAGCCTTCCTCAGGCACCTCCGCAGATCCGGCCCAAGACAGCCTTCCTCAGACGCCTCCGCAGATCCCGTCCAAAACAGCCTTCCTCAGGCACCTCCGCAGATACCGTCCGAGACAGCCTTCCTCAGGCGCCTCCGCAGATCCCGCCCGAGACTGAGACAGCCTTCCTCATACGCCTCCGCAGATCTCGCCCGACACAGCCTTCCTCAGACGCCTCCGCAGATCCCGCCCGAGACAGCCTTCCTCAGACGCCTCCGCAGATCCCGCCCGAGACAGCCTTCCTCAGACGCCTCCGCAGATCCTGCCCGAGACAGCCTTCCTCAGACGCCTCCGCAGATCTCGCCCGACACAGCCTTCCTCAGACGCCTCCGCAGATCCCGCCCGAGACAGCCTTCCTCAGACGCCTCCACAGATCCCGCCCGAGACAGCCTTCCTCAGACGCCTCCGCAGATCTCGCCCGACACAGCCTTCCTCAGACGCCTCCGCAGATCCCGTCCGAGACAGCCTTCCTCAGACGCCTCCGCAGATCCCGCCCGAGACAGCCTTCCTCAGACGCCTCCGCAGATCTCGCCCGACACAGCCTTCCTCAGACGCCTCCGCAGATCCCGCTCGAGTCAGACTTCCTCAGACGCCTCCGTAGATACCGCCCAAAACAAACTGCCTCAGACTCCTCCGCAGATCCCGTCCGAGACAGCCTTCCTCAGACGCCTCCGCAGATCTCGCCCGAGACAGCCTTCCTCAGGCACCTCCGCAGATACCGTCCGAGACAGCCTTCCTCAGACGACTCCGCAGATCTCGCCCGACACAGCCTTCCTCAGACGCCTCCGCAGATCCCGTCCGAGACAGCCTTCCTCAGGCACCTCCGCAGATACCGTCCGAGACAGCCTTCCTCAGACGACTCCGCAGATCCCGTCCAAAACAGCCTTCCTCAGGCACCTCCGCAGATACCGTCCGAGACAGCCTTCCTCAGGCGCCTCCGCAGATCCCGCCCGAGACTGAGACAGCCTTCCTCATACGCCTCCGCAGATCTCGCCCGACACAGCCTTCCTCAGACGCCTCCGCAGATCCCGCCCGAGACAGCCTTCCTCAGACGCCTCCGCAGATCCCGCCCGAGACAGCCTTCCTCAGACGCCTCCGCAGATCTCGCCCGACACAGCCTTCCTCAGACGCCTCCGCAGATCCCGCCCGAGACAGCCTTCCTCAGACGCCTCCACAGATCCCGCCCGAGACAGCCTTCCTCAGACGCCTCCACAGATCTCGCCCGACACAGCCTTCCTCAGACTCCTCCGCAGATCCCGCCCGAGACAGCCTTCCTCAGACGCCTCCGCAGATCCCGTCCGAGACAGCCTTCCTGAGACGCCTCCGCAGATCCCGCCCGAGACAGCCTTCCTCAGACGCCTCCGCAGATCTCGCCCGACACAGCCTTCCTCAGACGCCTCCGCAGATCCCGCCCGAGACAGCCTTCCTCAGACGCCTCCGCAGATCCCGCTCGAGACAGCCTTCCTCAGACGCCTCCGTAGATACCGCCCAAATCAAACTGCCTCAGACTCCTCCGCAGATCCCGTCCGAGACAGCCTTCCTCAGACGCCTCCGCAGATCCCGCCCGAGACAGCCTTCCTCAGACGCCTCCGCAGATCCCGCCCGATACAGCCTTCCTCAGACGCCTCCGCAGATCCCGCCCGAGACAGCCTTCCTCAGACGCCTCCACAGATCCCGACCGAGACAGCCTTCCTCAGACGCCTCCACAGATCCCGCCCGAGACAGCCTTCCTCAGACGGCTCCGCAGATCCCGCCCAAAACAAACTGCCTCAGACGCCTCCGCAGATCCCGCCCGAGACAGCCTTCCTCAGACGCCTCCGCAGATCCCGCCCGAGACAGCCTTCCTCAGACGGCTCCGCAGATCCCGCCCAAAACAAACTGCCTCAGACGCCTCCGCAGATCCCGCCCGAGACAGCCTTCCTCAGACGCCTCCGCAGATCCCGCCCGAGACAGCCTTCCTCAGACGGCTCCGCAGATCCCGCCCGAGAGAGCCTTCTTCCGGCGCCTCCGCAGATCCCGCCCGAGACAGCCTTCCTCAGACGCCTCCGCAGATCCCGCCCGAGTTAGCCTTCCTCCTGCACCTCCGCAGATCCCGCCCGAGACAGCCTTCCTCAGACGCCTCCGCAGATCCCGCCCGAGACAGCCTTCCTCAGACGCCTCCGCAGATCCTGCCCGAGACAGACTTCCTCAGACGCCTCCGCAGATCCCGCCCGAGACAGCCTTCGTCAGACGCCTCCGCAGATCCCGCCCGAGACAGCCTTCCTCAGACGCCTCCGCAGATCCAGCCCGATACAGCCTTCCTCAGACGCCTCCGCAGATCCCGTCCGAGACAGCCTTCCTCAGACTCCTCCGCAGATCCGGCCCAAGACAGCCTTCCTCAGACGCCTCCGCAGATCCCGCCCGAGACCGAGACAGCCGTCCTCAGACGCCTCCGCAGATCTCGCCCGACACAGCCTTCCTCAGACGCCTCCACAGATCCCGCCCGAGACAGCCTTCCTCAGACGCCTCCGCAGATCCCGCCCGAGACAGCCTTCCTCAGACGCCTCCGCAGATCCCGCCCGAGACAGCCTTCCTCAGGCGCCTCCGCAGATCCCGCCCGAGGCAGCCTTCCTCAGACGCCTCCGCAGATCCCGCCCGAGACAGCCTTCCTCAGACGCCTCCTCAGATCCCGCCTGAGACAGCGTTCCTCCTGCGCCTCCGCAGATCCCGCCCGAGACAGTCTTCCTCAGACGCCTCCGCAGATCCCGCCCGAGACAGCCTTCCTCCGGCGCCTCCGCAGATCCCGCCCGAGACAGCCTTCCTTAGACGCCTCCGCAGATCCCGCCCGAGACAGCCTTCCTCAGACGCCTCCGCAGATCCCGCCCGAGACAGCCTTCCTCCGGCGCCTCCGCAGATCCCGCCCGAGACAGCCTTCCTTAGACGCCTCCGCAGATCCCGCCCGAGACAGCCTTCCTCAGACGCCTCCGCAGATCCCGCCCGAGACAGCCTTCCTCAGACGCCTCCGCAGATCCCGCCCGAGACAGCCTTCCTCCTGCGCCTCCGCAGATCCCGCCCGAGACAGTCTTCCTCAGACGCCTCCGCAGATCCGGCCCGAGACAGCCTTCCTCAGACGCCTCCGCAGATCCCGCCCGAGACAGCCTTCCTCAGACGCCTCCGCAGATCCCGCCCAAAACAAACTTCCTCAGACGCCTCCGCAGATCCCGCCCGAGACAGCCTTCCTCAGGCACCTCCGCAGATCCCGCCCGAGACAGCCTTCCTCAGACGCCTCCGCATATCCCGCCCGATACAGCCTTCCTCAGACGCCTCCGCAGATCCCGTGCGAAACAGCCTTCCTCAGACGCCTCCGCAGATCCGGCCCAAGACAACCTTCCTCAGGCACCTCCGCAGATACCGTCCGAGACAGCCTCCCTCAGACGCCTCCGCAGATCCCGCCCGAGACCGAGACAGCCTTCCTCAGACGCCTCCGCAGATACCGCCCGAGACATCCTTCATCAGACGCCTCCGCAGATACCGCACGAGACATCCTTCATCAGACGCCTCCGCAGATCCCGCCCGAGACAGCCTTCCTCAGACGCCTCCGCAGATCCCGCCCGAGACAGCCTTCCTCCGGCGCCTCCGCAGATCCCGCCCGAGACAGCCTTCCTCAGACGCCTCCGCAGATCCCGCCCGAGACAGCCTTCCTCAGACGCTTCGCAGATCCCGCCCGAGACAGCCTTCCTCAGAAGCTTCGCAGATCCCGCCCGAGACAGCCTTCCTCAGACGCCTTCGCAGATCCCGCCCGAGACAGCCTTCCTCAGACGCCTCCGCAGATCCCGCCCGAGACAGCCTTCCTCCGGCGCCTCCGCAGATCCCGCCCGAGACAGCCTTCCTCAGACGCTTCCTCAGATCCCGCCCGAGAGAGCCTTCCTCCGGCGCCTCCGCAGATCCCGCCCGAGACAGCCTTCCTCAGACGCCTCCGCAGATCCCTCCCGAGACAGCCTTCCTCCTGCGCCTCCGCAGATCCCGCCCGAGACAGCCTTCCTCAGACGCCTCCGCAGATCCCGCCCGAGACAGCCTACCTCAGACGCCTCCGCAGATCCCGCCCGAGACAGCCTTCCTCAGACGCCTCCGCAGATCCCGCCCGAGACAGCCTTCCTCAGACGCCTCCGCAGATCCCGCCCGAGACAGCCTTCCTCAGACGCCTCCGCAGATCCCGCCCGAGACAGCCTTCCTCCTGCGCCTCCGCAGATCCTGCCCGAGACAGTCTTCCTCAGACGCCTCCGCAGATCCCGCCCGAGACAGCCTTCCTCAGACGCCTCCGCAGATCCCGCCCGAGACAGCCTTCCTCCTGCGCCTCCGCAGATCCTGCCCGAGACAGTCTTCCTCAGACGCCTCCGCAGATCCCGCCCGAGACAGCCTTCCTCAGACGCCTCCGCAGATCCCGCCCGAGACAGCCTTCCTCAGACGCCTCCGCAGATCCCGCCTAAAACAAACTTCCTCAGACGCCTCCGCAGATCCCGCCCGAGACAGCCTTCCTCAGGCACCTCCGCAGATCCCGCCCGAGACAGCCTTCCTCAGACGCCTCCGCAGATCCCGCCCGATACAGCCTTCCTCAGACGCCTCCGCAGATCCCGTGCGAGACAGCCTTCCTCAGACGCCTCCGCAGATCCGGCCCAAGACAACCTTCCTCAGACGCCTCCGCAGATCCCGTCCGAGACAGCCTTCCTCAGGCACCTCCGCAGATACCGTCCGAGACAGCCTTCCTCAGACGGCTCCGCAGATCCCGCCCAAAACAAACTGCCTCAGACGCCTCCGCAGATCCCGCCCGAGACAGCCTTCCTCAGACGCCTCCGCAGATCCCGCCCGAGACAGCCTTCCTCAGACGGCTCCGCAGATCCCGCCCGAGAGAGCCTTCTTCCGGCGCCTCCGCAGATCCCGCCCGAGACAGCCTTCCTCAGACGCCTCCGCAGATCCCGCCCGAGTCAGCCTTCCTCCTGCACCTCCGCAGATCCCGCCCGAGACAGCCTTCCTCAGACGCCTCCGCAGATCCCGTCCGAGACAGCCTTCCTCAGACGCCTCCGCAGATCCTGCCCGAGACAGACTTCCTCAGACGCCTCCGCAGATCCCGCCCGAGACAGCCTTCGTCAGACGCCTCCGCAGATCCCGCCCGAGACAGCCTTCCTCAGACGCCTCCGCAGATCCAGCCCGATACAGCCTTCCTCAGACGCCTCCGCAGATCCCGTCCGAGACAGCCTTCCTCAGACTTCTCCGCAGATCCGGCCCAAGACAGCCTTCCTCAGACGCCTCCGCAGATCCCGCCCGAGACCGAGACAGCCGTCCTCAGACGCCTCCGCAGATCTCGCCCGACACAGCCTTCCTCAGACGCCTCCACAGATCCCGCCCGAGACAGCCTTCCTCAGACGCCTCCGCAGATCCCGCCCGAGACAGCCTTCCTCAGACGCCTCCGCAGATCCCGCCCGAGGCAGCCTTCCTCAGACGCCTCCGCAGATCCCGCCCGAGACAGCCTTCCTCAGACGCCTCCTCAGATCCCGCCCGAGACAGCCTTCCTCCTGCGCCTCCGCAGATCCCGCCCGAGACAGTCTTCCTCAGACGCCTCCGCAGATCCCGCCCGAGACAGCCTTCCTCCGGCGCCTCCGCAGATCCCGCCCGAGACAGCCTTCCTCAGACGCCTCCGCAGATCCCGCCCGAGACAGCCTTCCTCCGGCGCCTCCGCAGATCCCGCCCGAGACAGCCTTCCTTAGACGCCTCCGCAGATCCAGCCCGATACAGCCTTCCTCAGACGCCTCCGCAGATCCCGTCCGAGACAGCCTTCCTCAGACTCCTCCGCAGATCCGGCCCAAGACAGCCTTCCTCAGACGCCTCCGCAGATCCCGCCCGAGACCGAGACAGCCGTCCTCAGACGCCTCCGCAGATCTCGCCCGACACAGCCTTCCTCAGACGCCTCCGCAGATCCCGCCCGAGACAGCCTTCCTCAGACGCCTCCGCAGATCCCGCCCGAGACAGCCTTCCTCAGACGCCTCCGCAGATCCCGCCCGAGACAGCCTTCCTCAGGCGCCTCCGCAGATCCCGCCCGAGGCAGCCTTCCTCAGACGCCTCCGCAGATCCCGCCCGAGACAGCCTTCCTCCTGCGCCTCCGCAGATCCCGCCCGAGACAGTCTTCCTCAGACGCCTCCGCAGATCCGGCCCGAGACAGCCTTCCTCAGACGCCTCCGCAGATCCCGCCCGAGACAGCCTTCCTCAGACGCCTCCGCAGATCCCGCCCAAAACAAACTTCCTCAGACGCCTCCGCAGATCCCGCCCGAGACAGCCTTCCTCAGGCACCTCCGCAGATCCCGCCCGAGACAGCCTTCCTCAGACGCCTCCGCATATCCCGCCCGATACAGCCTTCCTCAGACGCCTCCGCAGATCCCGTGCGAAACAGCCTTCCTCAGACGCCTCCGCAGATCCCGCCCGAGACCGAGACAGCCTTCCTCAGACGCCTCCGCAGATACCGCCCGAGACATCCTTCATCAGACGCCTCCGCAGATACCGCACGAGACATCCTTCATCAGACGCCTCCGCAGATCCCGCCCGAGACAGCCTTCCTCAGACGCCTCCGCAGATCCTGCCCGAGACAGCCTTCCTCCGGCGCCTCCGCAGATCCCGCCCGAGACAGCCTTCCTCAGACGCCTCCGCAGATCCCGCCCGAGACAGCCTTCCTCAGACGCCTCCGCAGATCCCGCCCGAGACAGCCTTCCTCAGACGCTTCGCAGATCCCGCCCGAGACAGCCTTCCTCAGAAGCTTCGCAGATCCCGCCCGAGACAGCCTTCCTCAGACGCCTTCGCAGATCCCGCCCGAGACAGCCTTCCTCAGACGCCTCCGCAGATCCCGCCCGAGACAGCCTTCCTCCGGCGCCTCCGCAGATCCCGCCCGAGACAGCCTTCCTCAGACGCTTCCTCAGATCCCGCCCGAGAGAGCCTTCCTCCGGCGCCTCCGCAGATCCCGCCCGAGACAGCCTTCCTCAGACGCCTCCGCAGATCCCGCCCGAGACAGCCTTCCTCCTGCGCCTCCGCAGATCCCGCCCGAGACAGCCTTCCTCAGACGCCTCCGTAGATCCCGCCCGAGACATCCTACCTCAGACGCCTCCGCAGATCCCGCCCGAGACAGCCTTCCTCAGACGCCTCCGCAGATCCCGCCCGAGACAGCCTTCCTCAGACGCCTCCGCAGATCCCGCCCGAGACAGCCTTCCTCAGACGCCTCCGCAGATCCCGCCCGAGACATCCTACCTCAGACGCCTCCGCAGATCCCGCCCGAGACAGCCTTCCTCAGACGCCTCCGCAGATCCCGCCCGAGACAGTCTTCCTCAGACGCCTCCGCAGATCCCGCCCGAGACAGCCTTCCTCAGACGCCTCCGCAGAACCCGCCCGAGACAGCCTTCCTCAGACGCCTCCGCAGATCCCGCCTAAAACAAACTTCCTCAGACGCCTCTGCAGATCCCGCCCGAGACAGCCTTCGTCAGACGCCTCCGCAGATCCCGCCCGAGACAGCCTTCCTCAGACGCCTCCGCAGATCCCGCCCGATAAAGCCTTCCTCAGACGCCTCCGCAGATCCCGCCCGATAAAGCCTTCCTCAGACGCCTCCGCAGATACCGCCCGAGGCAGCCTTCCTCAGACGCCTCCGTTGATCCCGCCCGAGACAGCCTTCCTCAGACACCTCCGCAGATCCCGCCCGAGACAGCCTTCTTCAGACGCCTCCGTAGATCCCGCCCAATACAAACTGCCTCAGACGCCTCCGCAGATTCCGCCCGAGACAGCCTTTCTCAGACGCCTCCGCAGATACCGCCTGAGGCAGCCTTCATCAGACGCCTCCGCTGATCCCGCCCGAGACAGCCTTCCTCAGACACCTCCGCAGATCCCGCCCGAGACAGCCTTCCTCAGACGCCTCCGCAGATCCCGCCCTAGACAGCCTTCCTCAGACGCCTCCGCAGATCCCGCCCGAGACAGCCTTCGTCAGACGCCTCCGCAGATCCCGCCCCAGACAGCCTTCCTCAGACGCCTCCGCAGATCCCGCCCGATACAGCCTTCCTCAGACGCCTCCGCAGATCCCGTGCGAGACAGGCTTCCTCAGACTCCTTCGCAGATCCGGCCCAAGACATCCTTCCTCAGACGCCTCCGCAGATCCCGTCCGAGACAGCCTTCCTCAGGCACCTCCGCAGATACCGTCCGAGACAGCCTTCCTCAGACGCCTCCGCAGATCCCGCCCGAGACAGCCTTCCTCAGGCGCCTCCGCAGATCCCGCCCGAGACAGCCTTCCTTAGACGCCTCCGCAGATCCCGCCCGAGACAGCCTTCCTCAGACGCCTCCGCAGATCCCGCCCGAGACAGCCTTCCTCAGACGCCTCCGCAGATCCCGCCCGAGACAGCCTTCCTCAGACGCCTCCGCAGATCCCGCCCGAGACAGCCTTCCTCAGACGCCTCCGCAGATCCCACCTGAGACAGCCTTCCTCAGACGCCTTTGCAGATCCCACCCGAGACAGCCTTCCTCAGACGCCTCCGCAGATCCCGCCCGAGACAACCTTCCTCCTGCGCCTCCGCAGATCCCGCCCGAGACAGCCTTCCTCAGACGCCTCCGCAGATCCCGCCCGAGACAGCCTTCCTCAGACGCCTCCGCAGATCCCGCCCGAGACAGCCTTCCTCAGACGCCTCCGCAGATCCCGCCCGAGACAGCCTTCCTCAGACGCCTCCGCAGATCCCGCCCGAGACAGCCTTCCTCAGACGCCTCTGCAGATCCCGCCCGAGACAGCCTTCCTCAGACGCCTCTGCAGATCCCGCCCGAGACAGCCTTCCTCAGACGCCTCCGCAGATCCCGCCCGAGACAACCTTCCTCCTGCGCCTCCGCAGATCCCGCCCGAGACAGCCTTCCTCAGACGCCTCCGCAGATCCCGCCCGAGACAGCCTTCCTCAGACGCCTCCGCAGATCCCGCCCGAGACAGCCTTCCTCAGACGCCTCCGCAGATCCCGCCCGAGACAGCCTTCCTCAGACGCCTCCGCAGATCCCGCCCGAGACAGCCTTCCTCAGACGCCTCTGCAGATCCCGCCCGAGACAGCCTTCGTCAGACGCCTCCGCAGATCCCGCCCGAGACAGCCTTCCTCAGACGCCTCCGCAGATCCCGCCCGATAAAGCCTTCCTCACACGCCTCCGCAGATCCCGCCCGAGACAGCCTTCGTCAGACGCCTCCGCAGATCCCGCCCGAGACAGCCTTCCTCAGACGCCTCCGCAGATTCCGCCCGAGACAACCTTC
This sequence comes from Leptodactylus fuscus, assembly GCF_031893055.1. Classification (NCBI taxonomy): domain Eukaryota; kingdom Metazoa; phylum Chordata; class Amphibia; order Anura; family Leptodactylidae; genus Leptodactylus; species Leptodactylus fuscus. The sequence continues at coordinate 81,394,352 of NC_134274.1, read as the reverse complement.
CTCAGACTCCTCCGCAGATCCCGCCCGAGACAGCCTTCCTCAGACGCCTCCGCAGATCCCGCCCGAGACATCCTTCCTTAGACTCCTCCACAGATCCCGCCTGAGGCAGCCTTCCTCAGATGGCTCCGCAGATCCCGCCCGAGACAGCCTTCCTCAGACGCCTCCGCAGATCCCGCCCGAGACAGCCTTCCTCAGACGCCTCCGCAGATCCCGCCCGAGACATCCTTCCTTAGACTCCTCCACAGATCCCGCCTGAGGCAGCCTTCCTCATATGGCTCCGCAGATCCCGCCCGAGACAGATTTCCTCAGACGCCTCCGCAGATCCCGCCCGAGACAGCCTTCCTCAGACGCCTCCGCAGATCCGGCCCAAAACAAACTGCCTCAGACGCTTCCGCAGATCCCGCCCGAGAAAGCCTTCCTCAGACGCCTCCGCAGATCCCGCCCGAGACAGCCTTCCTCAGACGCCTCCGCAGATCCCGCCCGAGACAGCCTTCCTCCTGCACCTCCGCAGATCCCGCCCGAGACAGCCTTCCTCAGACGCCTCCGCAGATCCCGCCCGAGACAGCCTTCCTCAGACGCCTCCGCAGATCCCGCCCGAGACAGCCTTCCTCAGATGGCTCCGCAGATCCCGCCCAAAACAAACTGCCTCACACGCCTCCGCAGATCCCGCCCGAGACAGCCTTCCTCAGACGCCTCCACAGATCCCGACCGAGACAGCCTTCCTCAGACGCCTCCACAGATCCCGCCCGAGACAGCCTTCCTCAGACGGCTCCGCAGATCCCGCCCAAAACAAACTGCCTCAGACGCCTCCGCAGATCCCGCCCGAGACAGCCTTCCTCAGACGCCTCCGCAGATCCCGCCCGAGACAGCCTTCCTCAGACGCCTCCGCAGATCCCGCCCGAGACAGCCTTCCTCAGACGGCTCCGCAGATCCCGCCCGAGAGAGCCTTCTTCCGGCGCCTCCGCAGATCCCGCCCGAGACAGCCTTCCTCAGACGCCTCCGCAGATCCCGCCCGAGTCAGCCTTCCTCCTGCACCTCCGCAGATCCCGCCCGAGACAGCCTTCCTCAGACGCCTCCGCAGATCCCGCCCGAGACAGCCTTCCTCAGATGCCTCCGCAGATCCTGCCCGAGACAGACTTCCTCAGACGCCTCCGCAGATCCCGCCCGAGACAGCCTTCGTCAGACGCCTCCGCAGATCCCGCCCGAGACAGCCTTCCTCAGACGCCTCCGCAGATCCAGCCCGATACAGCCTTCCTCAGACGCCTCCGCAGATCCCGTCCGAGACAGCCTTCCTCAGACTCCTCCGCAGATCCGGCCCAAGACAGCCTTCCTCAGACGCCTCCGCAGATCCCGCCCGAGACCGAGACAGCCGTCCTCAGACGCCTCCGCAGATCTCGCCCGACACAGCCTTCCTCAGACGCCTCCACAGATCCCGCCCGAGACAGCCTTCCTCAGACGCCTCCGCAGATCCCGCCCGAGACAGCCTTCCTCAGACGCCTCCGCAGATCCCGCCCGAGACAGCCTTCCTCAGGCGCCTCCGCAGATCCCGCCCGAGACAGCCTTCCTCAGACGCCTCCGCAGATCCCGCCCGAGACAGCCTTCCTCAGACGCCTCCTCAGATCCCGCCCGAGACAGCCTTCCTCCTGCGCCTCCGCAGATCCCGCCCGAGACAGTCTTCCTCAGACGCCTCCGCAGATCCCGCCCGAGACAGCCTTCCTCCGGCGCCTCCGCAGATCCCGCCCGAGACAGCCTTCCTTAGACGCCTCCGCAGATCCCGCCCGAGACAGCCTTCCTCAGACGCCTCCGCAGATCCCGCCCGAGACAGCCTTCCTCAGACGCCTCCGCAGATCCCGCCCGAGACAGCCTTCCTCAGACGCCTCCGCAGATCCCGCCCGAGACAGCCTTCCTCAGACGCCTCCGCAGATCCCGCCCAAAACAAACTTCCTCAGACGCCTCCGCAGATCCCGCCCGAGACAGCCTTCCTCAGGCACCTCCGCAGATCCCGCCCGAGACAGCCTTCCTCAGACGCCTCCGCATATCCCGCCCGATACAGCCTTCCTCAGACGCCTCCGCAGATCCCGTGCGAGACAGCCTTCCTCAGACGCCTCCGCAGATCCGGCCCAAGACAACCTTCCTCAGACGCCTCCGCAGATCCCGTCCGAGACAGCCTTCCTCAGGCACCTCCGCAGATACCGTCCGAGACAGCCTCCCTCAGACGCCTCCGCAGATCCCGCCCGAGACCGAGACAGCCTTCCTCAGACGCCTCCGCAGATCCCGCCCGAGACAGCCTTCCTCAGACGCCTCCGCAGATCCCGCCCGAGACAGCCTTCCTCCGGCGCCTCCGCAGATCCCGCCCGAGACAGCCTTCCTTAGACGCCTCCGCAGATCCCGCCCGAGACAGCCTTCCTCAGACGCCTCCGCAGATCCCGCCCGAGACAGCCTTCCTCAGACGCCTCCGCAGATCCCGCCCGAGACAGCCTTCCTCAGACGCTTCGCAGATCCCGCCCGAGACAGCCTTCCTCAGAAGCTTCGCAGATCCCGCCCGAGACAGCCTTCCTCAGACGCCTTCGCAGATCCCGCCCGAGACAGCCTTCCTCAGACGCCTCCGCAGATCCCGCCCGAGACAGCCTTCCTCCTGCGCCTCCGCAGATCCCGCCCGAGACAGCCTACCTCAGACGCCTCCGCAGATCCCGCCCGAGACAGCCTTCCTCAGACGCCTCCGCAGATCCCGCCCGAGACAGCCTTCCTCAGACGCCTCCGCAGATCCCGCCCGAGACAGCCTTCCTCCTGCGCCTCCGCAGATCCTGCCCGAGACAGTCTTCCTCAGACGCCTCCGCAGATCCCGCCCGAGACAGCCTTCCTCCTGCGCCTCCGCAGATCCCGCCCGAGACAGCCTTCCTCCTGCGCCTCCGCAGATCCCGCCCGAGACAGCCTTCCTCCTGCGCCTCCGCAGATCCTGCCCGAGACAGTCTTCCTCAGACGCCTCCGCAGATCCCGCCCGAGACAGCCTTCCTCAGACGCCTCCGCAGATCCCGCCCGAGACAGCCTTCCTCCTGCGCCTCCGCAGATCCTGCCCGAGACAGTCTTCCTCAGACGCCTCCGCAGATCCCGTGCGAGACAGCCTTCCTCAGACGCCTCCACAGATCCGGCCCAAGACAACCTTCCTCAGACGCCTCCGCAGATCCCGTCCGAGACAGCCTTCCTCAGGCACCTCCGCAGATACCGTCCGAGACAGCCTTCCTCAGACGCCTCCGCAGATCCCGCCCGAGACCGAGACAGCCTTCCTCAGGCACCTCCGCAGATACCGCCCGAGACATCCTTCATCAGACGCCTCCGCAGATCCCGCCCGAGACAGCCTTCTTCAGACGCCTCCGTAGATCCCGCCCAATACAAACTGCCTCAGACGCCTCCGCAGATTCCGCCCGAGACAGCCTTTCTCAGACGCCTCCGCAGATACCGCCTGAGGCAGCCTTCCTCAGACGCCTCCGTAGATCCCGCCCGACACAGCCTTCCTCAGACGCCTCCGCAGATCCGGCCCAAGACAACCTTCCTCAGACGCCTCCGCAGATCCCGTCCGAGACAGCCTTCCTCAGGCACCTCCGCAGATACCGTCCGAGACAGCCTTCCTCAGACGCCTCCGCAGATCCCGCCCGAGACCGAGACAGCCTTCCTCAGACGCCTCCGCAGATACCGCCCGGGACATCCTTCATCAGACGCCTCCGCAGATCCCGCCCGAGACAGCCTTCCTCAGACGCCTCCGCAGATCCCGCCCGAGACAGCCTTCCTCCGGCGCCTCCGCAGATCCCGCCCGAGACAGCCTTCCTCAGACGCCTCCGCAGATCCCGCCCGAGACAGCCTTCCTCAGACGCCTCCGCAGATCCCGCCCGAGACAGCCTTCCTCAGACGCCTCCGCAGATCCCGCCCGAGACAGCCTTCCTCAGAAGCCTCCGCAGATCCCGCCCGAGACAGCCTTCCTCAGACGCTTCGCAGATCCCGCCCGAGACAGCCTTTCTCAGAAGCTTCGCAAATCCCGCCCGAGACAGCCTTCCTCAGACGCCTCCGCAGATCCCGCCCGAGACAGCCTTCCTCAGACGCCTCCGCAGATCCCGCCCGAGACAGCCTTCCTCCGGCGCCTCCACAGATCCCACCCGAGACAGCCTTCCTCAGACGCCTCCGCAGATCCCGCCCGAGACAGCCTTCCTCAGATGGCTCCGCAGATCCCGTGCGAGACAGCCTTCCTCAGGCACCTCCGCAGATACCGTCCGAGACAGCCTTCCTCAGACGCCTCCGCAGATCCCGCCCGAGACAGCCTTCCTCAGGCGCCTCCGCAGATCCCGCCCGAGACTGAGACAGCCTTCCTCAGACGCCTCCGCAGATCCCGCCCGAGACAGCCTTCGTCAGACGCCTCCGCAGATCCCGCCCGATACAGCCTTCCTCAGACGCCTCCGCAGATCCCGTCCGAGACAGCCTTCCTCAGACTCCTCCGCAGATCCGGCCCAAGACAGCCTTCCTCAGACGCCTCCGCAGATCCCGTCCGAGACAGCCTTCCTCAGACGCCTCCGCAGATCCCGCCCGAGACAGCCTTCGTCAGACGCCTCCGCAGATCCCGCCCGAGACAGCCTTCCTCAGACGCCTCCGCAGATCCCGCCCGATACAGCCTTCCTCAGACGCCTCCGCAGATCCCGTCCGAGACAGCCTTCCTCAGACTCCTCCGCAGATCCGGCCCAAGACAGCCTTCCTCAGACGCCTCCGCAGATCCCGTCCGAGACAGCCTTCCTCAGGCACCTCCGCAGATCCGGCCCAAGACAGCCTTCCTCAGACGCCTCCGCAGATCCCGTCCAAAACAGCCTTCCTCAGGCACCTCCGCAGATACCGTCCGAGACAGCCTTCCTCAGGCGCCTCCGCAGATCCCACCCGAGACTGAGACAGCCTTCCTCATACGCCTCCGCAGATCTCGCCCGACACAGCCTTCCTCAGACGCCTCCGCAGATCCCGCCCGAGACAGCCTTCCTCAGACGCCTCCGCAGATCCCGCCCGAGACAGCCTTCCTCAGACGGCTCCGCAGATCCCGCCCGAGAGAGCCTTCTTCCGGCGCCTCCGCAGATCCCGCCCGAGACAGCCTTCCTCAGACGCCTCCGCAGATCCCGCCCGAGTCAGCCTTCCTCCTGCACCTCCGCAGATCCCGCCCGAGACAGCCTTCCTCAGACGCCTCCGCAGATCCCGCCCGAGACAGCCTTCCTCAGACGCCTCCGCAGATCCTGCCCGAGACAGACTTCCTCAGACGCCTCCGCAGATCCCGCCCGAGACAGCCTTCGTCAGACGCCTCCGCAGATCCCGCCCGAGACAGCCTTCCTCAGACGCCTCCGCAGATCCAGCCCGATACAGCCTTCCTCAGACGCCTCCGCAGATCCCGTCCGAGACAGCCTTCCTCAGACTCCTCCGCAGATCCGGCCCAAGACAGCCTTCCTCAGACGCCTCTGCAGATCCCGCCCGAGACCGAGACAGCCGTCCTCAGACGCCTCCGCAGATCTCGCCCGACACAGCCTTCCTCAGACGCCTCCGCAGATCCCGCCCGAGACAGCCTTCCTCAGACGCCTCCGCAGATCCCGCCCGAGACAGCCTTCCTCAGACGCCTCCGCAGATCCCGCCCGAGACAGCCTTCCTCAGAAGCCTCCGCAGATCCCGCCCGAGACAGCCTTCCTCAGACGCTTCGCAGATCCCGCCCGAGACAGCCTTTCTCAGAAGCTTCGCAAATCCCGCCCGAGACAGCCTTCCTCAGAGGCCTCCGCAGATCCCGCCCGAGACAGCCTTCCTCAGACGACTCCGCAGATCCCGCCCGAGACAGCCTTCCTCCGGCACCTCCGCAGATACCGTCCGAGACAGCCTTCCTCAGGCGCCTCCGCAGATCCCGCCCGAGACTGAGACAGCCTTCCTCATACGCCTCCGCAGATCTCGCCCGACACAGCCTTCCTCAGACGCCTCCGCAGATCCCGCCCGAGACAGCCTTCCTCAGACGCCTCCACAGATCCCGCCCGAGACAGCCTTCCTCAGACGCCTCCACAGATCTCGCCCGACACAGCCTTCCTCAGACGCCTCCGCAGATCCCGCCCGAGACAGCCTTCCTCAGACGCCTCCGCAGATCCCGTCCGAGACAGCCTTCCTCAGACGCCTCCGTAGATCCCGCCCGAGACAGCCTTCCTCAGACGCCTCCGCAGATCTCGCCCGACACAGCCTTCCTCAGACGCCTCCGCAGATCCCGCCCGAGACAGCCTTCCTCAGACGCCTCCGCAGATCCCGCTCGAGTCAGACTTCCTCAGACGCCTCCGTAGATACCGCCCAAAACAAACTGCCTCAGACTCCTCCGCAGATCCCGTCCGAGACAGCCTTCCTCAGACGCCTCCGCAGATCTCGCCCGAGACAGCCTTCCTCAGACGCCTCCGCAGATTCCGCCCGAGACATCCTTCCTCAGACGCCTCCGTAGATCCCGCCCAATACAAACTGCCTCAGACGCCTCCGCAGATTTCGCCCGAGACAGCCTTCCTCAGACGCCTCCGCAGATCCCGCCCGAGACAGCCTCCTCAGACACCTCCGCAGATTCCGCCCGAGACAGCCTTCCTCAGACGCCTCCGCAGATCCCGCCCGAGACAGCCTTCCTCAGACGCCTCCGCAGATCCCGCCCGAGACAGCCTTCCTCAGACGCCTCCGCAGATCCCGCCCGAGACAGCCTTCCTCCTGCGCCTCCGCAGATCCTGCCCGAGACAGTCTTCCTCAGACGCCTCCGCAGATCCCGCCCGAGACAGCCTTCCTCAGACGCCTCCGCAGATCCCGCCCGAGACAGCCTTCCTCCTGCGCCTCCGCAGATCCTGCCCGAGACAGTCTTCCTCAGACGCCTCCGCAGATCCCGCCCGAGACAGCCTTCCTCAGACGCCTCCGCAGATCCCGCCCGAGTCAGCCTTCCTCAGACGCCTCCGCAGATCCCGCCTAAAACAAACTTCCTCAGACGCCTCCGCAGATCCCGCCCGAGACAGCCTTCCTCAGGCACCTCCGCAGATCCCGCCCGAGACAGCCTTCCTCAGACGCCTCCGCAGATCCCGCCCGATACAGCCTTCCTCAGACGCCTCCGCAGATCCCGTGCGAGACAGCCTTCCTCAGACGCCTCCGCAGATCCGGCCCAAGACAACCTTCCTCAGACGCCTCCGCAGATCCCGTCCGAGACAGCCTTCCTCAGGCACCTCCGCAGATACCGTCCGAGACAGCCTTCCTCAGACGCCTCCGCAGATCCCGCCCGAGACCGAGACAGCCTTCCTCAGACGCCTCCGCAGATACCGCCCGAGACATCCTTCATCAGACGCCTCCGCAGATCCCGCCCGAGACAGCCTTCCTCAGACGCCTCCGCAGATCCCGCCCGAGACAGCCTTCCTCCTGCGCCTCCGCAGATCCTGCCCGAGACAGTCTTCCTCAGACGCCTCCGCAGATCCCGCCCGAGACAGCCTTCCTCAGACGCCTCCGCAGATCCCGCCCGAGACAGCCTTCCTCCTGCGCCTCCGCAGATCCTGCCCGAGACAGTCTTCCTCAGACGCCTCCGCAGATCCCGCCCGAGACAGCCTTCCTCAGACGCCTCCGCAGATCCCGCCCGAGTCAGCCTTCCTCAGACGCCTCCGCAGATCCCGCCTAAAACAAACTTCCTCAGACGCCTCCGCAGATCCCGCCCGAGACAGCCTTCCTCAGGCACCTCCGCAGATCCCGCCCGAGACAGCCTTCCTCAGACGCCTCCGCAGATCCCGCCCGATACAGCCTTCCTCAGACGCCTCCGCAGATCCCGCCCGAGACAGCCTTCCTCAGAAGCCTCCGCAGATCCGGCCCAAGACAACCTTCCTCAGACGCCTCCGCAGATCCCGTCCGAGACAGCCTTCCTCAGGCACCTCCGCAGATACCGTCCGAGACAGCCTTCCTCAGACGCCTCCGCAGATCCCGCCCGAGACCGAGACAGCCTTCCTCAGACGCCTCCGCAGATACCGCCCGAGACATCCTTCATCAGACGCCTCCGCAGATCCCGCCCGAGACAGCCTTCCTCAGACGCCTCCGCAGATCCCGCCCGAGACAGCCTTCCTCAGAAGCCTCCGCAGATCCCGCCCGAGACAGCCTTCCTCAGACGCTTCGCAGATCCCGCCCGAGACAGCCTTTCTCAGAAGCTTCGCAAATCCCGCCCGAGACAGCCTTCCTCAGACGCCTCCGCAGATCCCGCCCGAGACAGCCTTCCTCAGACGCCTCCGCAGATCCCGCCCGAGACAGCCTTCCTCCGGCGCCTCCACAGATCCCACCCGAGACAGCCTTCCTCAGACGCCTCCGCAGATCCCGCCCGAGACAGCCTTCCTCAGATGGCTCCGCAGATCCCGTGCGAGACAGCCTTCCTCAGGCACCTCCGCAGATACCGTCCGAGACAGCCTTCCTCAGACGCCTCCGCAGATCCCGCCCGAGACAGCCTTCCTCAGGCGCCTCCGCAGATCCCGCCCGAGACTGAGACAGCCTTCCTCAGACGCCTCCGCAGATCCCGCCCGAGACAGCCTTCGTCAGACGCCTCCGCAGATCCCGCCCGATACAGCCTTCCTCAGACGCCTCCGCAGATCCCGTCCGAGACAGCCTTCCTCAGACTCCTCCGCAGATCCGGCCCAAGACAGCCTTCCTCAGACGCCTCCGCAGATCCCGTCCGAGACAGCCTTCCTCAGGCGCCTCCGCAGATCCCGCCCGAGACTGAGACAGCCTTCCTCATACGCCTCCGCAGATCTCGCCCGACACAGCCTTCCTCAGACGCCTCCGCAGATCCCGCCCGAGACAGCCTTCCTCAGACGCCTCCGCAGATCCCGCCCGAGACAGCCTTCCTCAGACGCCTCCGCAGATCTCGCCCGACACAGCCTTCCTCAGACGCCTCCGCAGATCCCGCCCGAGACAGCCTTCCTCAGACGCCTCCACAGATCCCGCCCGAGACAGCCTTCCTCAGACGCCTCCACAGATCTCGCCCGACACAGCCTTCCTCAGACGCCTCCGCAGATCCCGCCCGAGACAGCCTTCCTCAGACGCCTCCGCAGATCCCGTCCGAGACAGCCTTCCTGAGACGCCTCCGCAGATCCCGCCCGAGACAGCCTTCCTCAGACGCCTCCGCAGATCTCGCCCGACACAGCCTTCCTCAGACGCCTCCGCAGATCCCGCCCGAGACAGCCTTCCTCAGACGCCTCCGTAGATCCCGCCCAATACAAACTGCCTCAGACGTCTCCGCAGATTCCGCCCGAGACAGCCTTCCTCAGACGCCTCCGCAGATCCCGCCCGAGACAGCCTTCCTCAGACACCTCCGCAGATTCCGCCCGAGACAGCCTTCCTCAGACGCCTCCTCAGATCCCGCGCGAGACAGCCTTCCTCAGACGCCTTCGCAGATCCCGCCCGATACAGCCTTCCTCAGACGCCTCCGCAGATCCCGTCCGAGACAGCCTTCCTCAGACGCCTCCGCAGATCTCGCCCGAGACAGCCTTCCTCAGACGCCTCCGCAGATCCCGCCCGAGACAGCCTTCCTCAGACGCCTCCGTAGATCCCGCCCAATACAAACTGCCTCAGACGTCTCCGCAGATTCCGCCCGAGACAGCCTTCCTCAGACGCCTCCGCAGATCCCGCCCGAGACAGCCTTCCTCAGACACCTCCGCAGATTCCGCCCGAGACAGCCTTCCTCAGACGCCTCCTCAGATCCCGCGCGAGACAGCCTTCCTCAGACGCCTTCGCAGATCCCGCCCGATACAGCCTTCCTCAGACGCCTCCGCAGATCCCGTCCGAGACAGCCTTCCTCAGACGCCTCCGTAGATCCCGCCCGAGACAGCTTTCCTCAGACGCCTCCGGAGATCTCGCCCGACACAGCCTTCCTCAGACGCCTCCGCAGATCCCGCCCGAGACAGCCTTCCTCAGACGCCTCCGCAGATCCCGCTCGAGTCAGACTTCCTCAGACGCCTCCGTAGATACCGCCCAAAACAAACTGCCTCAGACTCCTCCGCAGATCCCGTCCGAGACAGCCTTCCTCAGACGCCTCCGCAGATCTCGCCCGAGACAGCCTTCCTCAGACGCCTCCGCAGATTCCGCCGAGACAGCCTTCCTCAGACGCCTCCGCAGATCCCGCCCGAGACATCCTTCCTCAGACGCCTCCGTAGATCCCGCCCAATACAAACTGCCTCAGACGCCTCCGCAGATTTCGCCCGAGACAGCCTTCCTCAGACGCCTCCGCAGATCCCGCCCGAGACAGCCTCCTCAGACACCTCCGCAGATTCCGCCCGAGACAGCCTTCCTCAGACGCCTCCGCAGATCCCGCCCGAGACAGCCTTCCTCAGACGCCTCCGCAGATCCCGCCCGAGACAGCCTTCCTCAGACGCCTCCGCAGATCCCGCCCGAGACAGCCTTCCTCCTGCGCCTCCGCAGATCCTGCCCGAGACAGTCTTCCTCAGACGCCTCCGCAGATCCCGCCCGAGACAGCCTTCCTCAGACGCCTCCGCAGATCCCGCCCGAGACAGCCTTCCTCCTGCGCCTCCGCAGATCCTGCCCGAGACAGTCTTCCTCAGACGCCTCCGCAGATCCCGCCCGAGACAGCCTTCCTCAGACGCCTCCGCAGATCCCGCCCGAGTCAGCCTTCCTCAGACGCCTCCGCAGATCCCGCCTAAAACAAACTTCCTCAGACGCCTCTGCAGATCCCGCCCGAGACAGCCTTCCTCAGGCACCTCCGCAGATCCCGCCCGAGACAGCCTTCCTCAGACGCCTCCGCAGATCCCGCCCGATACAGCCTTCCTCAGACGCCTCCGCAGATCCCGTGCGAGACAGCCTTCCTCAGACGCCTCCGCAGATCCGGCCCAAGACAACCTTCCTCAGACGCCTCCGCAGATCCCGTCCGAGACAGCCTTCCTCAGGCACCTCCGCAGATACCGTCCGAGACAGCCTTCCTCAGACGCCTCCGCAGATCCCGCCCGAGACCGAGACAGCCTTCCTCAGACGCCTCCGCAGATACCGCCCGAGACATCCTTCATCAGACGCCTCCGCAGATCCCGCCCGAGACAGCCTTCCTCAGACGCCTCCGCAGATCCCGCCCGAGACAGCCTTCCTCCTGCGCCTCCGCAGATCCTGCCCGAGACAGTCTTCCTCAGACGCCTCCGCAGATCCCGCCCGAGACAGCCTTCCTCAGACGCCTCCGCAGATCCCGCCCGAGACAGCCTTCCTCCTGCGCCTCCGCAGATCCTGCCCGAGACAGTCTTCCTCAGACGCCTCCGCAGATCCCGCCCGAGACAGCCTTCCTCAGACGCCTCCGCAGATCCCGCCCGAGTCAGCCTTCCTCAGACGCCTCCGCAGATCCCGCCTAAAACAAACTTCCTCAGACGCCTCCGCAGATCCCGCCCGAGACAGCCTTCCTCAGGCACCTCCGCAGATCCCGCCCGAGACAGCCTTCCTCAGACGCCTCCGCAGATCCCGCCCGATACAGCCTTCCTCAGACGCCTCCGCAGATCCCGTGCGAGACAGCCTTCCTCAGACGCCTCCGCAGATCCGGCCCAAGACAACCTTCCTCAGACGCCTCCGCAGATCCCGTCCGAGACAGCCTTCCTCAGGCACCTCCGCAGATACCGTCCGAGACAGCCTTCCTCAGACGCCTCCGCAGATCCCGCCCGAGACCGAGACAGCCTTCCTCAGACGCCTCCGCAGATACCGCCCGAGACATCCTTCATCAGACGCCTCCGCAGATCCCGCCCGAGACAGCCTTCCTCAGACGCCTCCGCAGATCCCGCCCGAGACAGCCTTCCTCCGGCGCCTCCGCAGATCCCGCCCGAGACAGCCTTCCTCAGACGCCTCCGCAGATCCCGCCCGAGACAGCCTTCCTCAGACGCCTCCGCAGATCCCGCCCGAGACAGCCTTCCTCAGACGCCTCCGCAGATCCCGCCCGAGACAGCCTTCCTCAGAAGCCTCCGCAGATCCCGCCCGAGACAGCCTTCCTCAGACGCTTCGCAGATCCCGCCCGAGACAGCCTTTCTCAGAAGCTTCTCAAATTCCGCCCGAGACAGCCTTCCTCAGACGCCTCCGCAGATCCCGCCCGAGACAGCCTTCCTCAGACGCCTCCGCAGATCCCGCCCGAGACAGCCTTCTTCCGGCGCCTCCGCAGATCCCACCCGAGACAGCCTTCCTCAGACGCCTCCGCAGATCCCGCCCGAGACAGCCTTCCTCAGATGGCTCCGCAGATCCCGTGCGAGACAGCCTTCCTCAGACTCCTCCGCAGATCCGGCCCAAGACAGCCTTCCTCAGACGCCTCTGCAGATTCCGTCCGAGACAGCCTTCCTCAGGCACCTCCGCAGATACCGTCCGAGACAGCCTTCCTCAGACGCCTCCGCAGATCCCGCCCGAGACAGCCTTCCTCAGGCGCCTCCGCAGATCCCGCCCGAGACTGAGACAGCCTTCCTCAGACGCCTCCGCAGATCCCGCCCGAGACAGCCTTCGTCAGACGCCTCCGCAGATCCCGCCCGAGACAGCCTTCCTCAGACGCCTCCGCAGATCCCGCCCGATACAGCCTTCCTCAGACGCCTCCGCAGATCCCGTCCGAGACAGCCTTCCTCAGACTCCTCCGCAGATCCGGCCCAAGACAGCCTTCCTCAGACGCCTCCGCAGATCCCGTCCGAGACAGCCTTCCTCAGGCACCTCCGCAGATCCGGCCCAAGACAGCCTTCCTCAGACGCCTCCGCAGATCCCGTCCAAAACAGCCTTCCTCAGGCACCTCCGCAGATACCGTCCGAGACAGCCTTCCTCAGGCGCCTCCGCAGATCCCACCCGAGACTGAGACAGCCTTCCTCATACGCCTCCGCAGATCTCGCCCGACACAGCCTTCCTCAGACGCCTCCGCAGATCCCGCCCGAGACAGCCTTCCTCAGACGCCTCCGCAGATCCCGCCCGAGACAGCCTTCCTCAGACGGCTCCGCAGATCCCGCCCGAGAGAGCCTTCTTCCGGCGCCTCCGCAGATCCCGCCCGAGACAGCCTTCCTCAGACGCCTCCGCAGATCCCGCCCGAGTCAGCCTTCCTCCTGCACCTCCGCAGATCCCGCCCGAGACAGCCTTCCTCAGACGCCTCCGCAGATCCTGCCCGAGACAGCCTTCCTCAGACGCCTCCGCAGATCCTGCCCGAGACAGACTTCCTCAGACGCCTCCGCAGATCCCGCCCGAGACAGCCTTCGTCAGACGCCTCCGCAGATCCCGCCCGAGACAGCCTTCCTCAGACGCCTCCGCAGATCCAGCCCGATACAGCCTTCCTCAGACGCCTCCGCAGATCCCGTCCGAGACAGCCTTCCTCAGACTCCTCCGCAGATCCGGCCCAAGACAGCCTTCCTCAGACGCCTCTGCAGATCCCGCCCGAGACCGAGACAGCCGTCCTCAGACGCCTCCGCAGATCTCGCCCGACACAGCCTTCCTCAGACGCCTCCGCAGATCCCGCCCGAGACAGCCTTCCTCAGACGCCTCCGCAGATCCCGCCCGAGACAGCCTTCCTCAGACGCCTCCGCAGATCCCGCCCGAGACAGCCTTCCTCAGAAGCCTCCGCAGATCCCGCCCGAGACAGCCTTCCTCAGACGCTTCGCAGATCCCGCCCGAGACAGCCTTTCTCAGAAGCTTCGCAAATCCCGCCCGAGACAGCCTTCCTCAGAGGCCTCCGCAGATCCCGCCCGAGACAGCCTTCCTCAGACGACTCCGCAGATCCCGCCCGAGACAGCCTTCCTCCGGCACCTCCGCAGATACCGTCCGAGACAGCCTTCCTCAGGCGCCTCCGCAGATCCCGCCCGAGACTGAGACAGCCTTCCTCATACGCCTCCGCAGATCTCGCCCGACACAGCCTTCCTCAGACGCCTCCGCAGATCCCGCCCGAGACAGCCTTCCTCAGACGCCTCCACAGATCCCGCCCGAGACAGCCTTCCTCAGACGCCTCCACAGATCTCGCCCGACACAGCCTTCCTCAGACGCCTCCGCAGATCCCGCCCGAGACAGCCTTCCTCAGACGCCTCCGCAGATCCCGTCCGAGACAGCCTTCCTCAGACGCCTCCGTAGATCCCGCCCGAGACAGCCTTCCTCAGACGCCTCCGCAGATCTCGCCCGACACAGCCTTCCTCAGACGCCTCCGCAGATCCCGCCCGAGACAGCCTTCCTCAGACGCCTCCGCAGATCCCGCTCGAGTCAGACTTCCTCAGACGCCTCCGTAGATACCGCCCAAAACAAACTGCCTCAGACTCCTCCGCAGATCCCGTCCGAGACAGCCTTCCTCAGACGCCTCCGCAGATCTCGCCCGAGACAGCCTTCCTCAGACGCCTCCGCAGATTCCGCCGAGACAGCCTTCCTCAGACGCCTCCGCAGATCCCGCCCGAGACATCCTTCCTCAGACGCCTCCGTAGATCCCGCCCAATACAAACTGCCTCAGACGCCTCCGCAGATTTCGCCCGAGACAGCCTTCCTCAGACGCCTCCGCAGATCCCGCCCGAGACAGCCTCCTCAGACACCTCCGCAGATTCCGCCCGAGACAGCCTTCCTCAGACGCCTCCGCAGATCCCGCCCGAGACAGCCTTCCTCAGACGCCTCCGCAGATCCCGCCCGAGACAGCCTTCCTCAGACGCCTCCGCAGATCCCGCCCGAGACAGCCTTCCTCCTGCGCCTCCGCAGATCCTGCCCGAGACAGTCTTCCTCAGACGCCTCCGCAGATCCCGCCCGAGACAGCCTTCCTCAGACGCCTCCGCAGATCCCGCCCGAGACAGCCTTCCTCCTGCGCCTCCGCAGATCCTGCCCGAGACAGTCTTCCTCAGACGCCTCCGCAGATCCCGCCCGAGACAGCCTTCCTCAGACGCCTCCGCAGATCCCGCCCGAGTCAGCCTTCCTCAGACGCCTCCGCAGATCCCGCCTAAAACAAACTTCCTCAGACGCCTCCGCAGATCCCGCCCGAGACAGCCTTCCTCAGGCACCTCCGCAGATCCCGCCCGAGACAGCCTTCCTCAGACGCCTCCGCAGATCCCGCCCGATACAGCCTTCCTCAGACGCCTCCGCAGATCCCGTGCGAGACAGCCTTCCTCAGACGCCTCCGCAGATCCGGCCCAAGACAACCTTCCTCAGACGCCTCCGCAGATCCCGTCCGAGACAGCCTTCCTCAGGCACCTCCGCAGATACCGTCCGAGACAGCCTTCCTCAGACGCCTCCGCAGATCCCGCCCGAGACCGAGACAGCCTTCCTCAGACGCCTCCGCAGATACCGCCCGAGACATCCTTCATCAGACGCCTCCGCAGATCCCGCCCGAGACAGCCTTCCTCAGACGCCTCCGCAGATCCCGCCCGAGACAGCCTTCCTCCTGCGCCTCCGCAGATCCTGCCCGAGACAGTCTTCCTCAGACGCCTCCGCAGATCCCGCCCGAGACAGCCTTCCTCAGACGCCTCCGCAGATCCCGCCCGAGACAGCCTTCCTCCTGCGCCTCCGCAGATCCTGCCCGAGACAGTCTTCCTCAGACGCCTCCGCAGATCCCGCCCGAGACAGCCTTCCTCAGACGCCTCCGCAGATCCCGCCCGAGTCAGCCTTCCTCAGACGCCTCCGCAGATCCCGCCTAAAACAAACTTCCTCAGACGCCTCCGCAGATCCCGCCCGAGACAGCCTTCCTCAGGCACCTCCGCAGATCCCGCCCGAGACAGCCTTCCTCAGACGCCTCCGCAGATCCCGCCCGATACAGCCTTCCTCAGACGCCTCCGCAGATCCCGCCCGAGACAGCCTTCCTCAGAAGCCTCCGCAGATCCGGCCCAAGACAACCTTCCTCAGACGCCTCCGCAGATCCCGTCCGAGACAGCCTTCCTCAGGCACCTCCGCAGATACCGTCCGAGACAGCCTTCCTCAGACGCCTCCGCAGATCCCGCCCGAGACCGAGACAGCCTTCCTCAGACGCCTCCGCAGATACCGCCCGAGACATCCTTCATCAGACGCCTCCGCAGATCCCGCCCGAGACAGCCTTCCTCAGACGCCTCCGCAGATCCCGCCCGAGACAGCCTTCCTCCGGCGCCTCCGCAGATCCCGCCCGAGACAGCCTTCCTCAGACGCCTCCGCAGATCCCGCCCGAGACAGCCTTCCTCAGACGCCTCCGCAGATCCCGCCCGAGACAGCCTTCCTCAGACGCCTCCGCAGATCCCGCCCGAGACAGCCTTCCTCAGAAGCCTCCGCAGATCCCGCCCGAGACAGCCTTCCTCAGACGCCTCCGCAGATCCCGCCCGAGACAGCCTTCCTCAGAAGCCTCCGCAGATCCCGCCCGAGACAGCCTTCCTCAGACGCTTCGCAGATCCCGCCCGAGACAGCCTTTCTCAGAAGCTTCTCAAATCCCGCCCGAGACAGCCTTCCTCAGACGCCTCCGCAGATCCCGCCCGAGACAGCCTTCCTCAGACGCCTCCGCAGATCCCGCCCGAGACAGCCTTCCTCCGGCGCCTCCGCAGATCCCACCCGAGACAGCCTTCCTCAGACGCCTCCGCAGATCCCGCCCGAGACAGCCTTCCTCAGATGGCTCCGCAGATCCCGTGCGAGACAGCCTTCCTCAGACTCCTCCGCAGATCCGGCCCAAGACAGCCTTCCTCAGACGCCTCTGCAGATTCCGTCCGAGACAGCCTTCCTCAGGCACCTCCGCAGATACCGTCCGAGACAGCCTTCCTCAGACGCCTCCGCAGATCCCGCCCGAGACAGCCTTCCTCAGGCGCCTCCGCAGATCCCGCCCGAGACTGAGACAGCCTTCCTCAGACGCCTCCGCAGATCCCGCCCGAGACAGCCTTCGTCAGACGCCTCCGCAGATCCCGCCCGAGACAGCCTTCCTCAGACGCCTCCGCAGATCCCGCCCGATACAGCCTTCCTCAGACGCCTCCGCAGATCCCGTCCGAGACAGCCTTCCTCAGGCACCTCCGCAGATCCGGCCCAAGACAGCCTTCCTCAGACGCCTCCGCAGATCCCGTCCAAAACAGCCTTCCTCAGGCACCTCCGCAGATCCGGCCCAAGACAGCCTTCCTCAGACGCCTCCGCAGATCCCGTCCAAAACAGCCTTCCTCAGGCACCTCCGCAGATACCGTCCGAGACAGCCTTCCTCAGGCGCCTCCGCAGATCCCACCCGAGACTGAGACAGCCTTCCTCATACGCCTCCGCAGATCTCGCCCGACACAGCCTTCCTCAGACGCCTCCGCAGATCCCGCCCGAGACAGCCTTCCTCAGACGCCTCCGCAGATCCCGCCCGAGACAGCCTTCCTCAGACGCCTCCGCAGATCCCGCCCGAGACAGCCTTCCTCAGACGCCTCCACAGATCCCGCCCGAGACAGCCTTCCTCAGACGCCTCCACAGATCTCGCCCGACACAGCCTTCCTCAGACGCCTCCGCAGATCCCGCCCGAGACAGCCTTCCTCAGACGCCTCCGCAGATCCCGTCCGAGACAGCCTTCCTCAGACGCCTCCGTAGATCCCGCCCGAGACAGCCTTCCTCAGACGCCTCCGCAGATCTCGCCCGACACAGCCTTCCTCAGACGCCTCCGCAGATCCCGCCCGAGACAGCCTTCCTCAGACGCCTCCGCAGATCCCGCTCGAGTCAGACTTCCTCAGACGCCTCCGTAGATACCGCCCAAAACAAACTGCCTCAGACTCCTCCGCAGATCCCGTCCGAGACAGCCTTCCTCAGACGCCTCCGCAGATCCCGCCCGAGACAGCCTTCCTCAGACGCCTCCGCAGATCCCGCCCGAGACAGCCTTCCTCCTGCGCCTCCGCAGATCCTGCCCGAGACAGTCTTCCTCAGACGCCTCCGCAGATCCCGCCCGAGACAGCCTTCCTCAGACGCCTCCGCAGATTTCGCCCGAGACAGCCTTCCTCAGACGCCTCCGCAGATCCCGCCCGAGACAGCCTTCCTCAGACACCTCCGCAGATTCCGCCCGAGACAGCCTTCCTCAGACGCCTCCGCAGATCCCGCCCGAGACAGCCTTCCTCAGACGCCTCCGTAGATACCGCCCGAGACATCCTTCCTCAGACGCCTCCGTAGATCCCGCCCAATACAAACTGCCTCAGACGCCTCCGCAGATTTCGCCCGAGACAGCCTTCCTCAGACGCCTCCGCAGATCCCGCCCGAGACAGCCTTCCTCAGACACCTCCGCAGATTCCGCCCGAGACAGCCTTCCTCAGACGCCTCCGCAGATCCCGCCCGAGACAGCCTTCCTCAGACGCCTCCGCAGATCCCGCCCGAGACAGCCTTCCTCAGACGCCTCCGCAGATCCCGCCCGAGACAGCCTTCCTCCTGCGCCTCCGCAGATCCTGCCCGAGACAGTCTTCCTCAGACGCCTCCGCAGATCCCGCCCGAGACAGCCTTCCTCAGACGCCTCCGCAGATCCCGCCCTAGACAGCCTTCCTCCTGCGCCTCCGCAGATCCTGCCCGAGACAGTCTTCCTCAGACGCCTCCGCAGATCCCGCCCGAGACAGCCTTCCTCAGACGCCTCCGCAGATCCCGCCCGAGACAGCCTTCCTCAGACGCCTCCGCAGATCCCGCCTAAAACAAACTTCCTCAGACGCCTCCGCAGATCCCGCCCGAGACAGCCTTCCTCAGGCACCTCCGCAGATCCCGCCCGAGACAGCCTTCCTCAGACGCCTCCGCAGATCCCGCCCGATACAGCCTTCCTCAGACGCCTCCGCAGATCCCGTGCGAGACAGCCTTCCTCAGACGCCTCCGCAGATCCGGCCCAAGACAACCTTCCTCAGACGCCTCCGCAGATCCCGTCCGAGACAGCCTTCCTCAGGCACCTCCGCAGATACCGTCCGAGACAGCCTTCCTCAGACGCCTCCGCAGATCCCGCCCGAGACCGAGACAGCCTTCCTCAGACGCCTCCGCAGATCCCGCCCGATACAGCCTTCCTCAGACGCCTCCGCAGATCCCGCCCGAGACATCCTTCCTCAGACGCCTCCGCAGATCCCGCCCGAGACAGCCTTCCTCAGAAGCCTCCGCAGATCCCGCCCGAGACAGCCTTCCTCAGACGCTTCGCAGATCCCGCCCGAGACAGCCTTTCTCAGAAGCTTCGCAAATCCCGCCCGAGACAGCCTTCCTCAGACGCCTCCGCAGATCCCGCCCGAGACAGCCTTCCTCAGACGCCTCCGCAGATCCCGCCCGAGACAGCCTTCCTCCGGCGCCTCCGCAGATCCCACCCGAGACAGCCTTCCTCAGACGCCTCCGCAGATCCCGCCCGAGACAGCCTTCCTCAGATGGCTCCGCAGATCCCGTGCGAGACAGCCTTCCTCAGACTCCTCCGCAGATCCGGCCCAAGACAGCCTTCCTCAGACGCCTCTGCAGATTCCGTCCGAGACAGCCTTCCTCAGGCACCTCCGCAGATACCGTCCGAGACAGCCTTCCTCAGACGCCTCCGCAGATCCCGCCCGAGACAGCCTTCCTCAGGCGCCTCCGCAGATCCCGCCCGAGACTGAGACAGCCTTCCTCAGACGCCTCCGCAGATCCCGCCCGAGACAGCCTTCGTCAGACGCCTCCGCAGATCCCGCCCGAGACAGCCTTCCTCAGACGCCTCCGCAGATCCCGCCCGATACAGCCTTCCTCAGACGCCTCCACAGATCCCGCCCGAGACAGCCTTCCTCAGACGCCTCCACAGATCTCGCCCGACACAGCCTTCCTCAGACGCCTCCGCAGATCCCGCCCGAGACAGCCTTCCTCAGACGCCTCCGCAGATCCCGTCCGAGACAGCCTTCCTCAGACGCCTCCGTAGATCCCGCCCGAGACAGCCTTCCTCAGACGCCTCCGCAGATCTCGCCCGACACAGCCTTCCTCAGACGCCTCCGCAGATCCCGCCCGAGACAGCCTTCCTCAGACGCCTCCGCAGATCCCGCTCGAGTCAGACTTCCTCAGACGCCTCCGTAGATACCGCCCAAAACAAACTGCCTCAGACTCCTCCGCAGATCCCGTCCGAGACAGCCTTCCTCAGACGCCTCCGCAGATCTCGCCCGAGACAGCCTTCCTCAGACGCCTCCGCAGATCCCGCCGAGACAGCCTTCCTCAGACGCCTCCGCAGATCCCGCCCGAGACATCCTTCCTCAGACGCCTCCGTAGATCCCGCCCAATACAAACTGCCTCAGACGCCTCCGCAGATTTCGCCCGAGACAGCCTTCCTCAGACGCCTCCGCAGATCCCGCCCGAGACAGCCTTCCTCAGACACCTCCGCAGATTCCGCCCGAGACAGCCTTCCTCAGACGCCTCCGCAGATCCCGCCCGAGACAGCCTTCCTCAGACGCCTCCGCAGATCCCGCCCGAGACAGCCTTCCTCAGACGCCTCCGCAGATCCCGCCCGAGACAGCCTTCCTCCTGCGCCTCCGCAGATCCTGCCCGAGACAGTCTTCCTCAGACGCCTCCGCAGATCCCGCCCGAGACAGCCTTCCTCAGACGCCTCCGCAGATCCCGCCCGAGACAGCCTTCCTCCTGCGCCTCCGCAGATCCTGCCCGAGACAGTCTTCCTCAGACGCCTCCGCAGATCCCGCCCGAGACAGCCTTCCTCAGACGCCTCCGCAGATCCCGCCCGAGACAGCCTTCCTCAGACGCCTCCGCAGATCCCGCCTAAAACAAACTTCCTCAGACGCCTCCGCAGATCCCGCCCGAGACAGCCTTCCTCAGGCACCTCCGCAGATCCCGCCCGAGACAGCCTTCCTCAGACGCCTCCGCAGATCCCGCCCGATACAGCCTTCCTCAGACGCCTCCGCAGATCCCGTGCGAGACAGCCTTCCTCAGACGCCTCCGCAGATCCGGCCCAAGACAACCTTCCTCAGACGCCTCCGCAGATCCCGTCCGAGACAGCCTTCCTCAGGCCCCTCCGCAGATACCGTCCGAGACAGCCTTCCTCAGACGCCTCCGCAGATCCCGCCCGAGACCGAGACAGCCTTCCTCAGACGCCTCCGCAGATACCGCCCGAGACATCCTTCATCAGACGCCTCCGCAGATCCCGCCCGAGACAGCCTTCCTCAGACGCCTCCGCAGATCCCGCCCGAGACAGCCTTCCTCCGGCGCCTCCGCAGATCCCACCCGAGACAGCCTTCCTCAGACGCCTCCGCAGATCCCGCCCGAGACAGCCTTCCTCAGACGCCTCCGCAGATCCCGCCCGAGACAGCCTTCCTCAGACGCCTCCGCAGATCCCGCCCGAGACAGCCTTCCTCAGAAGCCTCCGCAGATCCCGCCCGAGACAGCCTTCCTCAGACGCTTCGCAGATCCCGCCCGAGACAGCCTTTCTCAGAAGCTTCGCAAATCCCGCCCGAGACAGCCTTCCTCAGACGCCTCCGCAGATCCCGCCCGAGACAGCCTTCCTCAGACGCCTCCGCAGATCCCGCCCGAGACAGCCTTCCTCCGGCGCCTCCGCAGATCCCACCCGAGACAGCCTTCCTCAGACGCCTCCGCAGATCCCGCCCGAGACAGCCTTCCTCAGATGGCTCCGCAGATCCCGTGCGAGACAGCCTTCCTCAGACTCCTCCGCAGATCCGGCCCAAGACAGCCTTACTCAGACGCCTCTGCAGATTCCGTCCGAGACAGCCTTCCTCAGGCACCTCCGCAGATACCGTCCGAGACAGCCTTCCTCAGACGCCTCCGCAGATCCCGCCCGAGACAGCCTTCCTCAGGCGCCTCCGCAGATCCCGCCCGAGACTGAGACAGCCTTCCTCAGACGCCTCCGCAGATCCCGCCCGAGACAGCCTTCGTCAGACGCCTCCGCAGATCCCGCCCGAGACAGCCTTCCTCAGACGCCTCCGCAGATCCCGCCCGATACAGCCTTCCTCAGACGCCTCCGCAGATCCCGTCCGAGACAGCCTTCCTCAGACTCCTCCGCAGATCCGGCCCAAGACAGCCTTCCTCAGACGCCTCCGCAGATCCCGTCCGAGACAGCCTTCCTCAGGCACCTCCGCAGATCCGGCCCAAGACAGCCTTCCTCAGACGCCTCCGCAGATCCCGTCCAAAACAGCCTTCCTCAGGCACCTCCGCAGATACCGTCCGAGACAGCCTTCCTCAGGCGCCTCCGCAGATCCCGCCCGAGACTGAGACAGCCTTCCTCATACGACTCCACAGATCTCGCCCGACACAGCCTTCCTCAGACGCCTCCGCAGATCCCGCCCGAGACAGCCTTCCTCAGACGCCTCCGCAGATCCCGTCCGAGACAGCCTTCCTGAGACGCCTCCGCAGATCCCGCCCGAGACAGCCTTCCTCAGACGCCTCCGCAGATCCCGCCCAAGACAGCCTTCCTCAGACGCCTCCGCAGATCCCGCTCGAGTCAGACTTCCTCAGACGCCTCCGTAGATACCGCCCAAAACAAACTGCCTCAGACTCCTCCGCAGATCCCGTCCGAGACAGCCTTCCTCAGACGCCTCCGCAGATCTCGCCCGAGACAGCCTTCCTCAAACGCCTCCGCAGATCCCGCCGAGACAGCCTTCCTCAGACGCCTCCGCAGATCCCGCCCGAGACATCCTTCCTCAGACGCCTCCGTAGATCCCGCCCAATACAAACTGCCTCAGACGCCTCCGCAGATTTCGCCCGAGACAGCCTTCCTCAGACGCCTCCGCAGATCCCGCCCGAGACAGCCTTCCTCAGACACCTCCGCAGATTCCGCCCGAGACAGCCTTCCTCAGACGCCTCCGCAGATCCCGCCCGAGACAGCCTTCCTCAGACGCCTCCGCAGATCCCGCCCGAGACAGCCTTCCTCAGACGCCTCCGCAGATCCCGCCCGAGACAGCCTTCCTCAGACGCCTTCGCAGATCCCGTCCGAGACAGCCTTCCTCAGACTCCTCCGCAAATCCGGCCCAAGACAGCCTTCCTCAGACACCTCCGCAGATCCCGCCCAAGACAGACTTCCTCAGACGCCTCCGCAGATCCCGCCCGAGACAGCCTTCCTCAGACTCCTCCGCAGATCCCGCCCGATACAGCCTTCCTCAGACGCCTCCGCAGATCCCGCCCGATACAGCCTTCCTCAGACGCCTCCGCAGATCCCGTCCGAGACAGCCTTCCTTAGACTCCTCCGCAGATCCGGCCCAAGACAGCCTTCCTCAGACGCCTCCGCAGATCCCGTCCGAGACAGCCTTCCTCAGGCACCTCCGCAGATACCGTCCGAGACAGCC
Organism: Leptodactylus fuscus; assembly: GCF_031893055.1. Lineage (NCBI taxonomy): Eukaryota > Metazoa > Chordata > Amphibia > Anura > Leptodactylidae > Leptodactylus > Leptodactylus fuscus. The sequence goes on along the minus strand of NC_134274.1, from coordinate 81,371,190 downwards.
TTCCTCAGACGCCTCCGCAGATCCCGTCCAAAACAGCCTTCCTCAGGCACCTCCGCAGATACCGTCCGAGACAGCCTTCCTCAGGCGCCTCCGCAGATCCCGCCCGAGACTGAGACAGCCTTCCTCATACGCCTCCGCAGATCTCGCCCGACACAGCCTTCCTCAGACGCCTCCGCAGATCCCGCCCGAGACAGCCTTCCTCAGACGCCTCCGCAGATCCCGCCCGAGACAGCCTTCCTCAGACGCCTCCGCAGATCCCGCCCGAGACAGCCTTCCTCAGACGCCTCCGCAGATCTCGCCCGACACAGCCTTCCTCAGACGCCTCCGCAGATCCCGCCCGATACAGCCTTCCTCAGACGCCTCCGCAGATCCCGTCCGAGACAGCCTTCCTCAGACTCCTCCGCAGATCCGGCCCCAGACAGCCTTCCTCAGACGCCTCCGCAGATCCCGTCCGAGACAGCCTTCCTCAGGCACCTCCGCAGATCCGGCCCAAGACAGCCTTCCTCAGACGCCTCCGTAGATCCCGCCCAATACAAACTGCCTCAGACGCCTCCGCAGATTTCGCCCGAGACAGCCTTCCTCAGACGCCTCCGCAGATCCCGCCCGAGACAGCCTTCCTCAGACACCTCCGCAGATTCCGCCCGAGACAGCCTTCCTCAGACGCCTCCGCAGATCCCGCCCGAGACAGCCTTCCTCAGACGCCTCCGCAGATCCCGCCCGAGACAGCCTTCCTCAGACGCCTCCGCAGATCCCGCCCGAGACAGCCTTCCTCCTGCGCCTCCGCAGATCCTGCCCGAGACAGTCTTCCTCAGACGCCTCCGCAGATCCCGCCCGAGACAGCCTTCCTCAGACGCCTCCGCAGATCCCGCCCTAGACAGCCTTCCTCCTGCGCCTCCGCAGATCCTGCCCGAGACAGTCTTCCTCAGACGCCTCCGCAGATCCCGCCCGAGACAGCCTTCCTCAGACGCCTCCGCAGATCCCGCCCGAGACAGCCTTCCTCAGACGCCTCCGCAGATCCCGCCTAAAACAAACTTCCTCAGACGCCTCCGCAGATCCCGCCCGAGACAGCCTTCCTCAGGCACCTCCGCAGATCCCGCCCGAGACAGCCTTCCTCAGACGCCTCCGCAGATCCCGCCCGATACAGCCTTCCTCAGACGCCTCCGCAGATCCCGTGCGAGACAGCCTTCCTCAGACGCCTCCGCAGATCCGGCCCAAGACAACCTTCCTCAGACGCCTCCGCAGATCCCGTCCGAGACAGCCTTCCTCAGGCACCTCCGCAGATACCGTCCGAGACAGCCTTCCTCAGACGCCTCCGCAGATCCCGCCCGAGACCGAGACAGCCTTCCTCAGACGCCTCCGCAGATCCCGCCCGATACAGCCTTCCTCAGACGCCTCCGCAGATCCCGCCCGAGACAGCCTTCCTCAGACGCCTCCGCAGATCCCGCCCGAGACAGCCTTCCTCAGACGCCTCCGCAGATCTCGCCCGACACAGCCTTCCTCAGACGCCTCCGCAGATCCCGCCCGAGACAGCCTTCCTCAGACGCCTCCACAGATCCCGCCCGAGACAGCCTTCCTCAGACGCCTCCACAGATCTTGCCCGACACAGCCTTCCTCAGACGCCTCCGCAGATCCCGCCCGAGACAGCCTTCCTCAGACGCCTCCGCAGATCCCGCCCGAGACAGCCTTCCTCAGACGCCTCCGCAGATCCCGTCCGAGACAGCCTTCCTGAGACGCCTCCGCAGATCCCGCCCGAGACAGCCTTCCTCAGACGCCTCCGCAGATCTCGCCCGACATAGCCTTCCTCAGACGCCTCCGCAGATCCCGCCCGAGACAGCCTTCCTCAGACGCCTCCGCAGATCCCGCTCGAGACAGCCTTCCTCAGACGCCTCCGTAGATACCGCCCAAAACAAACTGCCTCAGACTCCTCCGCAGATCCCGTCCGAGACAGCCTTCCTCAGACGCCTCCGCAGATCTCGCCCGAGACAGCCTTCCTCAGACGCCTCCGCAGATCCCGCCCGAGACAGCCTTCCTCAGACGCCTCCGTAGATCCCGCCCAATACAAACTGCCTCAGACGCCTCCGCAGATTCCGCCCGAGACAGCCTTCCTCAGACACCTCCGCAGATTCCGCCCGAGACAGCCTTCCTCAGACGCCTCCGCAGATCCCGCCCGAGACAGCCTTCCTCAGAAGCCTCCGCAGATCCCGCCCGAGACAGCCTTCCTCAGACGCTTCGCAGATCCCGCCCGAGACAGCCTTTCTCAGAAGCTTCGCAAATCCCGCCCGAGACAGCCTTCCTCAGACGCCTCCGCAGATCCGGCCCAAGACAGCCTTCCTCAGACGCCTCCGCAGATCCCGTCCGAGACAGCCTTCCTCAGACGCCTCCGCAGATCCGGCCCAAGACAGCCTTCCTCAGACGCCTCCGCAGATCCCGCCCGAGACAGCCTTCCTCAGACACCTCCGCAGATTCCGCCCGAGACAGCCTTCCTCAGACGCCTCCGCAGATCCCGCCCGAGACAGCCTTCCTCAGACGCCTCCGCAGATCCCGCCCGAGACAGCCTTCCTCAGACGCCTCCGCAGATCCCGCCCGAGACAGCCTTCCTCCTGCGCCTCCGCAGATCCTGCCCGAGACAGTCTTCCTCAGACGCCTCCGCAGATCCCGCCCGAGACAGCCTTCCTCAGACGCCTCCGCAGATCCCGCCCGAGACAGCCTTCCTCCTGCGCCTCCGCAGATCCTGCCCGAGACAGTCTTCCTCAGACGCCTCCGCAGATCCCGCCCGAGACAGCCTTCCTCAGACGCCTCCGCAGATCCCGCCCGAGACAGCCTTCCTCAGACGCCTCCGCAGATCCCGCCTAAAACAAACTTCCTCAGACGCCTCCGCAGATCCCGCCCGAGACAGCCTTCCTCAGGCACCTCCGCAGATCCCGCCCGAGACAGCCTTCCTCAGACGCCTCCGCAGATCCCGCCCGATACAGCCTTCCTCAGACGCCTCCGCAGATCCCGTGCGAGACAGCCTTCCTCAGACGCCTCCGCAGATCCGGCCCAAGACAACCTTCCTCAGACGCCTCCGCAGATCCCGTCCGAGACAGCCTTCCTCAGGCCCCTCCGCAGATACCGTCCGAGACAGCCTTCCTCAGACGCCTCCGCAGATCCCGCCCGAGACCGAGACAGCCTTCCTCAGACGCCTCCGCAGATACCGCCCGAGACATCCTTCATCAGACGCCTCCGCAGATCCCGCCCGAGACAGCCTTCCTCAGACGCCTCCGCAGATCCCGCCCGAGACAGCCTTCCTCCGGCGCCTCCGCAGATCCCACCCGAGACAGCCTTCCTCAGACGCCTCCGCAGATCCCGCCCGAGACAGCCTTCCTCAGACGCCTCCGCAGATCCCGCCCGAGACAGCCTTCCTCAGACGCCTCCGCAGATCCCGCCCGAGACAGCCTTCCTCAGAAGCCTCCGCAGATCCCGCCCGAGACAGCCTTCCTCAGACGCTTCGCAGATCCCGCCCGAGACAGCCTTTCTCAGAAGCTTCGCAAATCCCGCCCGAGACAGCCTTCCTCAGACGCCTCCGCAGATCCCGCCCGAGACAGCCTTCCTCAGACGCCTCCGCAGATCCCGCCCGAGACAGCCTTCCTCCGGCGCCTCCGCAGATCCCACCCGAGACAGCCTTCCTCAGACGCCTCCGCAGATCCCGCCCGAGACAGCCTTCCTCAGATGGCTCCGCAGATCCCGTGCGAGACAGCCTTCCTCAGACTCCTCCGCAGATCCGGCCCAAGACAGCCTTACTCAGACGCCTCTGCAGATTCCGTCCGAGACAGCCTTCCTCAGGCACCTCCGCAGATACCGTCCGAGACAGCCTTCCTCAGACGCCTCCGCAGATCCCGCCCGAGACAGCCTTCCTCAGGCGCCTCCGCAGATCCCGCCCGAGACTGAGACAGCCTTCCTCAGACGCCTCCGCAGATCCCGCCCGAGACAGCCTTCGTCAGACGCCTCCGCAGATCCCGCCCGAGACAGCCTTCCTCAGACGCCTCCGCAGATCCCGCCCGATACAGCCTTCCTCAGACGCCTCCGCAGATCCCGTCCGAGACAGCCTTCCTCAGACTCCTCCGCAGATCCGGCCCAAGACAGCCTTCCTCAGACGCCTCCGCAGATCCCGTCCGAGACAGCCTTCCTCAGGCACCTCCGCAGATCCGGCCCAAGACAGCCTTCCTCAGACGCCTCCGCAGATCCCGTCCAAAACAGCCTTCCTCAGGCACCTCCGCAGATACCGTCCGAGACAGCCTTCCTCAGGCGCCTCCGCAGATCCCGCCCGAGACTGAGACAGCCTTCCTCATACGACTCCACAGATCTCGCCCGACACAGCCTTCCTCAGACGCCTCCGCAGATCCCGCCCGAGACAGCCTTCCTCAGACGCCTCCGCAGATCCCGTCCGAGACAGCCTTCCTGAGACGCCTCCGCAGATCCCGCCCGAGACAGCCTTCCTCAGACGCCTCCGCAGATCCCGCCCAAGACAGCCTTCCTCAGACGCCTCCGCAGATCCCGCTCGAGTCAGACTTCCTCAGACGCCTCCGTAGATACCGCCCAAAACAAACTGCCTCAGACTCCTCCGCAGATCCCGTCCGAGACAGCCTTCCTCAGACGCCTCCGCAGATCTCGCCCGAGACAGCCTTCCTCAAACGCCTCCGCAGATCCCGCCGAGACAGCCTTCCTCAGACGCCTCCGCAGATCCCGCCCGAGACATCCTTCCTCAGACGCCTCCGTAGATCCCGCCCAATACAAACTGCCTCAGACGCCTCCGCAGATTTCGCCCGAGACAGCCTTCCTCAGACGCCTCCGCAGATCCCGCCCGAGACAGCCTTCCTCAGACACCTCCGCAGATTCCGCCCGAGACAGCCTTCCTCAGACGCCTCCGCAGATCCCGCCCGAGACAGCCTTCCTCAGACGCCTCCGCAGATCCCGCCCGAGACAGCCTTCCTCAGACGCCTCCGCAGATCCCGCCCGAGACAGCCTTCCTCAGACGCCTTCGCAGATCCCGTCCGAGACAGCCTTCCTCAGACTCCTCCGCAAATCCGGCCCAAGACAGCCTTCCTCAGACACCTCCGCAGATCCCGCCCAAGACAGACTTCCTCAGACGCCTCCGCAGATCCCGCCCGAGACAGCCTTCCTCAGACTCCTCCGCAGATCCCGCCCGATACAGCCTTCCTCAGACGCCTCCGCAGATCCCGCCCGATACAGCCTTCCTCAGACGCCTCCGCAGATCCCGTCCGAGACAGCCTTCCTTAGACTCCTCCGCAGATCCGGCCCAAGACAGCCTTCCTCAGACGCCTCCGCAGATCCCGTCCGAGACAGCCTTCCTCAGGCACCTCCGCAGATACCGTCCGAGACAGCCTTCCTCAGACGCCTCCGCAGATCCCGTCCAAAACAGCCTTCCTCAGGCACCTCCGCAGATACCGTCCGAGACAGCCTTCCTCAGGCGCCTCCGCAGATCCCGCCCGAGACTGAGACAGCCTTCCTCATACGCCTCCGCAGATCTCGCCCGACACAGCCTTCCTCAGACGCCTCCGCAGATCCCGCCCGAGACAGCCTTCCTCAGACGCCTCCGCAGATCCCGCCCGAGACAGCCTTCCTCAGACGCCTCCGCAGATCCCGCCCGAGACAGCCTTCCTCAGACGCCTCCGCAGATCTCGCCCGACACAGCCTTCCTCAGACGCCTCCGCAGATCCCGCCCGATACAGCCTTCCTCAGACGCCTCCGCAGATCCCGTCCGAGACAGCCTTCCTCAGACTCCTCCGCAGATCCGGCCCCAGACAGCCTTCCTCAGACGCCTCCGCAGATCCCGTCCGAGACAGCCTTCCTCAGGCACCTCCGCAGATCCGGCCCAAGACAGCCTTCCTCAGACGCCTCCGTAGATCCCGCCCAATACAAACTGCCTCAGACGCCTCCGCAGATTTCGCCCGAGACAGCCTTCCTCAGACGCCTCCGCAGATCCCGCCCGAGACAGCCTTCCTCAGACACCTCCGCAGATTCCGCCCGAGACAGCCTTCCTCAGACGCCTCCGCAGATCCCGCCCGAGACAGCCTTCCTCAGACGCCTCCGCAGATCCCGCCCGAGACAGCCTTCCTCAGACGCCTCCGCAGATCCCGCCCGAGACAGCCTTCCTCCTGCGCCTCCGCAGATCCTGCCCGAGACAGTCTTCCTCAGACGCCTCCGCAGATCCCGCCCGAGACAGCCTTCCTCAGACGCCTCCGCAGATCCCGCCCTAGACAGCCTTCCTCCTGCGCCTCCGCAGATCCTGCCCGAGACAGTCTTCCTCAGACGCCTCCGCAGATCCCGCCCGAGACAGCCTTCCTCAGACGCCTCCGCAGATCCCGCCCGAGACAGCCTTCCTCAGACGCCTCCGCAGATCCCGCCTAAAACAAACTTCCTCAGACGCCTCCGCAGATCCCGCCCGAGACAGCCTTCCTCAGGCACCTCCGCAGATCCCGCCCGAGACAGCCTTCCTCAGACGCCTCCGCAGATCCCGCCCGATACAGCCTTCCTCAGACGCCTCCGCAGATCCCGTGCGAGACAGCCTTCCTCAGACGCCTCCGCAGATCCGGCCCAAGACAACCTTCCTCAGACGCCTCCGCAGATCCCGTCCGAGACAGCCTTCCTCAGGCACCTCCGCAGATACCGTCCGAGACAGCCTTCCTCAGACGCCTCCGCAGATCCCGCCCGAGACCGAGACAGCCTTCCTCAGACGCCTCCGCAGATCCCGCCCGATACAGCCTTCCTCAGACGCCTCCGCAGATCCCGCCCGAGACAGCCTTCCTCAGACGCCTCCGCAGATCCCGCCCGAGACAGCCTTCCTCAGACGCCTCCGCAGATCTCGCCCGACACAGCCTTCCTCAGACGCCTCCGCAGATCCCGCCCGAGACAGCCTTCCTCAGACGCCTCCACAGATCCCGCCCGAGACAGCCTTCCTCAGACGCCTCCACAGATCTTGCCCGACACAGCCTTCCTCAGACGCCTCCGCAGATCCCGCCCGAGACAGCCTTCCTCAGACGCCTCCGCAGATCCCGCCCGAGACAGCCTTCCTCAGACGCCTCCGCAGATCCCGTCCGAGACAGCCTTCCTGAGACGCCTCCGCAGATCCCGCCCGAGACAGCCTTCCTCAGACGCCTCCGCAGATCTCGCCCGACATAGCCTTCCTCAGACGCCTCCGCAGATCCCGCCCGAGACAGCCTTCCTCAGACGCCTCCGCAGATCCCGCTCGAGACAGCCTTCCTCAGACGCCTCCGTAGATACCGCCCAAAACAAACTGCCTCAGACTCCTCCGCAGATCCCGTCCGAGACAGCCTTCCTCAGACGCCTCCGCAGATCTCGCCCGAGACAGCCTTCCTCAGACGCCTCCGCAGATCCCGCCCGAGACAGCCTTCCTCAGACGCCTCCGTAGATCCCGCCCAATACAAACTGCCTCAGACGCCTCCGCAGATTCCGCCCGAGACAGCCTTCCTCAGACACCTCCGCAGATTCCGCCCGAGACAGCCTTCCTCAGACGCCTCCGCAGATCCCGCCCGAGACAGCCTTCCTCAGAAGCCTCCGCAGATCCCGCCCGAGACAGCCTTCCTCAGACGCTTCGCAGATCCCGCCCGAGACAGCCTTTCTCAGAAGCTTCGCAAATCCCGCCCGAGACAGCCTTCCTCAGACGCCTCCGCAGATCCGGCCCAAGACAGCCTTCCTCAGACGCCTCCGCAGATCCCGTCCGAGACAGCCTTCCTCAGACGCCTCCGCAGATCCGGCCCAAGACAGCCTTCCTCAGACGCCTCCGCAGATCCCGCCCGAGACAGCCTTCCTCAGGCGCCTCCGCAGATCCCGCCCGAGACCGAGACAGCCTTTCTCAGACGACTCCGCAGATACCGCCCAAGGCAGCCTTCATCAGACGCCTCCGCAGATCCCGCCCGAGACAGCCTTCCTCAGAAGCCTCCGCAGATCCCGCCCGAGACCGAGACAGCCTTTCTCAGACGCCTTCGCAGATACCGCCCGAGGCAGCCTTCATCAGACGCCTTCGCAGATCCCGCCCGAGACAGCCTTCCTCAGACGCCTCCGCAGATCCCGCCCGAGACAGCCTTCCTCAGACGCCTCCGCATATCCCGCCCGATACAGCCTTCCTCAGACGCCTCCGCAGATCCCGTGCGAAACAGCCTTCCTCAGACGCCTCCGTAGATCCGGCCCAAGACAACCTTCCTCAGACGCCTCCGCAGATCCCGTCCGAGACAGCCTTCCTCAGGCACCTCCGCAGATACCGTCCGAGACAGCCTCCCTCAGACGCCTCCGCAGATCCCGCCCGAGACCGAGACAGCCTTCCTCAGACGCCTCTGCAGATACCGCCCGAGACATCCTTCATCAGACGCCTCCGCAGATACCGCCCGAGACATCCTTCATCAGACGCCTCCGCAGATCCCGCCCGAGACAGCCTTCCTCAGACGCCTCCGCAGATCCCGCCTGAGACAGCCTTCCTCCGGCGCCTCCGCAGATCCCGCCCGAGACAGCCTTCCTTAGACGCCTCCGCAGATCCCGCCCGACACAGCCTTCCTCAGACGCCTCCGCAGATCCCGCCCGAGACAGCCTTCCTCAGACGCTTCGCAGATCCCGCCCGAGACAGCCTTCCTCAGAAGCTTCGCAGATCCCGCTCGAGACAGCCTTCCTCAGACGCCTTCGCAGATCCCGCCCGAGACAGCCTTCCTCAGACGCCTCCGCAGATCCCGCCCGAGACAGCCTTCCTCCGGCGCCTCCGCAGATCCCGCCCGAGACAGCCTTCCTCAGACGCTTCCTCAGATCCCGCCCGAGAGAGCCTTCCTCCGGCGCCTCCGCAGATCCCGCCTGAGACAGCCTTCCTCAGACGCCTCCGCAGATCCCGCCCGAGACAGCCTTCCTCCTGCGCCTCCGCAGATCCCGCCCGAGACAGCCTTCCTCAGACGCCTCCGCAGATCCCGCCCGAGACAGCCTACCACAGACGCCTCCGCAGATCCCGCCCGAGACAGCCTTCCTCAGACGCCTCCGCAGATCCCGCCCGAGACAGCCTTCCTCAGACGCCTCCGCAGATCCCGCCCGAGACAGCCTTCCTCAGACGCTTCCTCAGATCCCGCCCGATACAGCCTTCCTCAGACGCCTCCGCAGATCCCGTCCGAGACAGCCTTCCTTAGACTCCTCCGCAGATCCGGCCCAAGACAGCCTTCCTCAGACGCCTCCGCAGATCCCGTCCGAGACAGCTTTCCTCAGGCACCTCCGCAGATACCGTCCGAGACAGCCTTCCTCAGACGCCTCCGCAGATCCCGCCCGAGACCGAGACAGCCTTCCTCAGACGCCTCCGCAGATACCGCCCGAGACATCCTTCATCAGACGCCTCCGCAGATCCCGCCCGAGACAGCCTTCCTCAGACGCCTCCGCAGATCCCGCCCGAGACAGCCTTCCTCCGGCGCCTCCGCAGATCCCGCCCGAGACAGCCTTCCTCAGACGCCTCCGCAGATCCCGCCCGAGACAGCCTTCCTCAGACGCCTCCGCAGATCCCGCCCGAGACAGCCTTCCTCAGACGCCTCCGCAGATCCCGCCCGAGACAGCCTTCCTCAGACGCCTCCGCAGATCCCTTCCGAGACAGCCTTCCTGAGACGCCTCCGCAGGTCCCGCCCGAGACAGCCTTCCTCAGACGCCTCCGCAGATCTCGCCCGACACAGCCTTCCTCAGACGCCTCCGCAGATCCCGCCCGAGACAGCCTTCCTCAGACGCCTCCGCAGATCCCGCTCGAGACAGCCTTCCTCAGACGCCTCCGTAGATACCGCCCAAAACAAACTGCCTCAGACTCCTCCGCAGATCCCGTCCGAGACAGCCTTCCTCAGACGCCTCCGCAGATCCCGCCCGAGACAGCCTTCCTCAGACGGCTCCGCAGATCCCGCCCAAAACAAACTGCCTCAGACGCCTCCGCAGATCCCGCCCGAGACAGCCTTCCTCAGACGCCTCCGCAGATCCCGCCCGAGACAGCCTTCCTCAGACGGCTCCGCAGATCCCGCCCAAAACAAACTGCCTCAGACGCTTCCGCAGATCCCGCCCGAGACAGCCTTCCTCAGACGCCTCCGCAGATCCCGCCCGATACAGCCTTCCTCAGACGCCTCCGCAGATCCCGCCCGAGACAGCCTTCCTCAGGCACCTCCGCAGATCCCGCCCGAGACAGCCTTCCTCAGACGCCTCCGCAGATCCCGCCCGATACAGCCTTCCTCAGACGCCTCCGCAGATCCCGTGCGAGACAGCCTTCCTCAGACGCCTCCGCAGATCCGGCCCAAGACAACCTTCCTCAGACGCCTCCGCAGATCCCGTCCGAGACAGCCTTCCTCAGGCACCTCCGCAGATACCGTCCGAGACAGCCTTCCTCAGACGCCTCCGCAGATCCCGCCCGAGACCGAGACAGCCTTCCTCAGACGCCTCCGCAGATCCCGCCCGATACAGCCTTCCTCAGACGCCTCCGCAGATCCCGCCCGAGACATCCTTCCTCAGACGCCTCCGCAGATCCCGCCCGAGACAGCCTTCCTCAGAAGCCTCCGCAGATCCCGCCCGAGACAGCCTTCCTCAGACGCTTCGCAGATCCCGCCCGAGACAGCCTTTCTCAGAAGCTTCGCAAATCCCGCCCGAGACAGCCTTCCTCAGACGCCTCCGCAGATCCCGCCCGAGACAGCCTTCCTCAGACGCCTCCGCAGATCCCGCCCGAGACAGCCTTCCTCCGGCGCCTCCGCAGATCCCACCCGAGACAGCCTTCCTCAGACGCCTCCGCAGATCCCGCCCGAGACAGCCTTCCTCAGATGGCTCCGCAGATCCCGTGCGAGACAGCCTTCCTCAGACTCCTCCGCAGATCCGGCCCAAGACAGCCTTCCTCAGACGCCTCTGCAGATTCCGTCCGAGACAGCCTTCCTCAGGCACCTCCGCAGATACCGTCCGAGACAGCCTTCCTCAGACGCCTCCGCAGATCCCGCCCGAGACAGCCTTCCTCAGGCGCCTCCGCAGATCCCGCCCGAGACTGAGACAGCCTTCCTCAGACGCCTCCGCAGATCCCGCCCGAGACAGCCTTCGTCAGACGCCTCCGCAGATCCCGCCCGAGACAGCCTTCCTCAGACGCCTCCGCAGATCCCGCCCGATACAGCCTTCCTCAGACGCCTCCGCAGATCCCGTCCGAGACAGCCTTCCTCAGACTCCTCCGCAGATCCGGCCCGAGACAGCCTTCCTCAGACGCCTCCGCAGATCCCGTCCGAGACAGCCTTCCTCAGGCACCTCCGCAGATCCGGCCCAAGACAGCCTTCCTCAGACGCCTCTGCAGATCCCGTCCAAAACAGCCTTCCTCAGGCACCTCCGCAGATACCGTCCGAGACAGCCTTCCTCAGGCGCCTCCGCAGATCCCGCCCGAGACTGAGACAGCCTTCCTCATACGCCTCCGCAGATCTCGCCCGACACAGCCTTCCTCAGACGCCTCCGCAGATCCCGCCCGAGACAGCCTTCCTCAGACGCCTCCGCAGATCCCGCCCGAGACAGCCTTCCTCAGACGCCTCCGCAGATCCCGCCCGAGACAGCCTTCCTCAGACTCCTCCGCAGATCTCGCCCGACACAGCCTTCCTCAGACGCCTCCGCAGATCCCGCCCGAGACAGCCTTCCTCAGACGCCTCCACAGATCCCGCCCGAGACAGCCTTCCTCAGACGCCTCCACAGATCTCGCCTGACACAGCCTTCCTCAGACGCCTCCGCAGATCCCGCCCGAGACAGCCTTCCTCAGACGCCTCCGCAGATCCCGTCCGAGACAGCCTTCCTCAGACGCCTCCGTAGATCCCGCCCGAGACAGCCTTCCTCAGACGCCTCCGCAGATCTCGCCCGACACAGCCTTCCTCAGACGCCTCCGCAGATCCCGCCCGAGACAGCCTTCCTCAGACGCCTCCGCAGATCCCGCTCGAGTCAGACTTCCTCAGACGCCTCCGTAGATACCGCCCAAAACAAACTGCCTCAGACTCCTCCGCAGATCCCGTCCGAGACAGCCTTCCTCAGACGCCTCCGCAGATCTCGCCCGAGACAGCCTTCCTCAGACGCCTCCGCAGATCCCGCCGAGACAGCCTTCCTCAGACGCCTCCGCAGATCCCGCCCGAGACATCCTTCCTCAGGCGCCTCCGTAGATCCCGCCCAATACAAACTGCCTCAGACGCCTCCGCAGATTTCGCCCGAGACAGCCTTCCTCAGACGCCTCCGCAGATCCCGCCCGAGACAGCCTTCCTCAGACACCTCCGCAGATTCCGCCCGAGACAGCCTTCCTCAGACGCCTCCGCAGATCCCGCCCGAGACAGCCTTCCTCAGACGCCTCCGCAGATCCCGCCCGAGACAGCCTTCCTCAGACGCCTCCGCAGATCCCGCCCGAGACAGCCTTCCTCCTGCGCCTCCGCAGATCCTGCCCGAGACAGTCTTCCTCAGACGCCTCCGCAGATCCCGCCCGAGACAGCCTTCCTCAGACGCCTCCGCAGATCCCGCCCGAGACAGCCTTCCTCCTGCGCCTCCGCAGATCCTGCCCGAGACAGTCTTCCTCAGACGCCTCCGCAGATCCCGCCCGAGACAGCCTTCCTCAGACGCCTCCGCAGATCCCGCCCGAGACAGCCTTCCTCAGACGCCTCCGCAGATCCCGCCTAAAACAAACTTCCTCAGACGCCTCCGCAGATCCCGCCCGAGACAGCCTTCCTCAGGCACCTCCGCAGATCCCGCCCGAGACAGCCTTCCTCAGACGCCTCCGCAGATCCCGCCCGATACAGCCTTCCTCAGACGCCTCCGCAGATCCCGTGCGAGACAGCCTTCCTCAGACGCCTCCGCAGATCCGGCCCAAGACAACCTTCCTCAGACGCCTCCGCAGATCCCGTCCGAGACAGCCTTCCTCAGGCCCCTCCGCAGATACCGTCCGAGACAGCCTTCCTCAGACGCCTCCGCAGATCCCGCCCGAGACCGAGACAGCCTTCCTCAGACGCCTCCGCAGATACCGCCCGAGACATCCTTCATCAGACGCCTCCGCAGATCCCGCCCGAGACAGCCTTCCTCAGACGCCTCCGCAGATCCCGCCCGAGACAGCCTTCCTCCGGCGCCTCCGCAGATCCCACCCGAGACAGCCTTCCTCAGACGCCTCCGCAGATCCCGCCCGAGACAGCATTCCTCAGACGCCTCCGCAGATCCCGCCCGAGACAGCCTTCCTCAGACGCCTCCGCAGATCCCGCCCGAGACAGCCTTCCTCAGAAGCCTCCGCAGATCCCGCCCGAGACAGCCTTCCTCAGACGCTTCGCAGATCCCGCCCGAGACAGCCTTTCTCAGAAGCTTCGCAAATCCCGCCCGAGACAGCCTTCCTCAGACGCCTCCGCAGATCCCGCCCGAGACAGCCTTCCTCAGACGCCTCCGCAGATCCCGCCCGAGACAGCCTTCCTCCGGCGCCTCCGCAGATCCCACCCGAGACAGCCTTCCTCAGACGCCTCCGCAGATCCCGCCCGAGACAGCCTTCCTCAGATGGCTCCGCAGATCCCGTGCGAGACAGCCTTCCTCAGACTCCTCCGCAGATCCGGCCCAAGACAGCCTTACTCAGACGCCTCTGCAGATTCCGTCCGAGACAGCCTTCCTCAGGCACCTCCGCAGATACCGTCCGAGACAGCCTTCCTCAGACGCCTCCGCAGATCCCGCCCGAGACAGCCTTCCTCAGGCGCCTCCGCAGATCCCGCCCGAGACTGAGACAGCCTTCCTCAGACGCCTCCGCAGATCCCGCCCGAGACAGCCTTCGTCAGACGCCTCCGCAGATCCCGCCCGAGACAGCCTTCCTCAGACGCCTCCGCAGATCCCGCCCGATACAGCCTTCCTCAGACGCCTCCGCAGATCCCGTCCGAGACAGCCTTCCTCAGACTCCTCCGCAGATCCGGCCCAAGACAGCCTTCCTCAGACGCCTCCGCAGATCCCGTCCGAGACAGCCTTCCTCAGGCACCTCCGCAGATCCGGCCCAAGACAGCCTTCCTCAGACGCCTCCGCAGATCCCGTCCAAAACAGCCTTCCTCAGGCACCTCCGCAGATACCGTCCGAGACAGCCTTCCTCAGGCGCCTCCGCAGATCCCGCCCGAGACTGAGACAGCCTTCCTCATACGACTCCACAGATCTCGCCCGACACAGCCTTCCTCAGACGCCTCCGCAGATCCCGCCCGAGACAGCCTTCCTCAGACGCCTCCGCAGATCCCGTCCGAGACAGCCTTCCTCAGACGCCTCCGTAGATCCCGCCCGAGACAGCCTTCCTCAGACGCCTCCGCAGATCTCGCCCGACACAGCCTTCCTCAGACGCCTCCGCAGATCCCGCCCAAGACAGCCTTCCTCAGACGCCTCCGCAGATCCCGCTCGAGTCAGACTTCCTCAGACGCCTCCGTAGATACCGCCCAAAACAAACTGCCTCAGACTCCTCCGCAGATCCCGTCCGAGACAGCCTTCCTCAGACGCCTCCGCAGATCTCGCCCGAGACAGCCTTCCTCAAACGCCTCCGCAGATCCCGCCGAGACAGCCTTCCTCAGACGCCTCCGCAGATCCCGCCCGAGACATCCTTCCTCAGACGCCTCCGTAGATCCCGCCCAATACAAACTGCCTCAGACGCCTCCGCAGATTTCGCCCGAGACAGCCTTCCTCAGACGCCTCCGCAGATCCCGCCCGAGACAGCCTTCCTCAGACACCTCCGCAGATTCCGCCCGAGACAGCCTTCCTCAGACGCCTCCGCAGATCCCGCCCGAGACAGCCTTCCTCAGACGCCTCCGCAGATCCCGCCCGAGACAGCCTTCCTCAGACGCCTCCGCAGATCCCGCCCGAGACAGCCTTCCTCAGACGCCTTCGCAGATCCCGTCCGAGACAGCCTTCCTCAGACTCCTCCGCAAATCCGGCCCAAGACAGCCTTCCTCAGACACCTCCGCAGATCCCGCCCAAGACAGACTTCCTCAGACGCCTCCGCAGATCCCGCCCGAGACAGCCTTCCTCAGACTCCTCCGCAGATCCCGCCCGATACAGCCTTCCTCAGACGCCTCCGCAGATCCCGCCCGATACAGCCTTCCTCAGACGCCTCCGCAGATCCCGTCCGAGACAGCCTTCCTTAGACTCCTCCGCAGATCCGGCCCAAGACAGCCTTCCTCAGACGCCTCCGCAGATCCCGTCCGAGACAGCCTTCCTCAGGCACCTCCGCAGATACCGTCCGAGACAGCCTTCCTCAGACGCCTCCGCAGATCCCGTCCAAAACAGCCTTCCTCAGGCACCTCCGCAGATACCGTCCGAGACAGCCTTCCTCAGGCGCCTCCGCAGATCCCGCCCGAGACTGAGACAGCCTTCCTCATACGCCTCCGCAGATCTCGCCCGACACAGCCTTCCTCAGACGCCTCCGCAGATCCCGCCCGAGACAGCCTTCCTCAGACGCCTCCGCAGATCCCGCCCGAGACAGCCTTCCTCAGACGCCTCCGCAGATCCCGCCCGAGACAGCCTTCCTCAGACGCCTCCGCAGATCTCGCCCGACACAGCCTTCCTCAGACGCCTCCGCAGATCCCGCCCGATACAGCCTTCCTCAGACGCCTCCGCAGATCCCGTCCGAGACAGCCTTCCTCAGACTCCTCCGCAGATCCGGCCCCAGACAGCCTTCCTCAGACGCCTCCGCAGATCCCGTCCGAGACAGCCTTCCTCAGGCACCTCCGCAGATC
The DNA here is from genome assembly GCF_031893055.1 of Leptodactylus fuscus. NCBI lineage: Eukaryota > Metazoa > Chordata > Amphibia > Anura > Leptodactylidae > Leptodactylus > Leptodactylus fuscus. The sequence continues at coordinate 81,355,456 of NC_134274.1, read as the reverse complement.
CGGCCCAAGACAGCCTTCCTCAGACGCCTCCGTAGATCCCGCCCAATACAAACTGCCTCAGACGCCTCCGCAGATTTCGCCCGAGACAGCCTTCCTCAGACGCCTCCGCAGATCCCGCCCGAGACAGCCTTCCTCAGACACCTCCGCAGATTCCGCCCGAGACAGCCTTCCTCAGACGCCTCCGCAGATCCCGCCCGAGACAGCCTTCCTCAGACGCCTCCGCAGATCCCGCCCGAGACAGCCTTCCTCAGACGCCTCCGCAGATCCCGCCCGAGACAGCCTTCCTCCTGCGCCTCCGCAGATCCTGCCCGAGACAGTCTTCCTCAGACGCCTCCGCAGATCCCGCCCGAGACAGCCTTCCTCAGACGCCTCCGCAGATCCCGCCCTAGACAGCCTTCCTCCTGCGCCTCCGCAGATCCTGCCCGAGACAGTCTTCCTCAGACGCCTCCGCAGATCCCGCCCGAGACAGCCTTCCTCAGACGCCTCCGCAGATCCCGCCCGAGACAGCCTTCCTCAGACGCCTCCGCAGATCCCGCCTAAAACAAACTTCCTCAGACGCCTCCGCAGATCCCGCCCGAGACAGCCTTCCTCAGGCACCTCCGCAGATCCCGCCCGAGACAGCCTTCCTCAGACGCCTCCGCAGATCCCGCCCGATACAGCCTTCCTCAGACGCCTCCGCAGATCCCGTGCGAGACAGCCTTCCTCAGACGCCTCCGCAGATCCGGCCCAAGACAACCTTCCTCAGACGCCTCCGCAGATCCCGTCCGAGACAGCCTTCCTCAGGCACCTCCGCAGATACCGTCCAAGACAGCCTTCCTCAGACGCCTCCGCAGATCCCGCCCGAGACCGAGACAGCCTTCCTCAGACGCCTCCGCAGATCCCGCCCGATACAGCCTTCCTCAGACGCCTCCGCAGATCCCGCCCGAGACAGCCTTCCTCAGACGCCTCCGCAGATCCCGCCCGAGACAGCCTTCCTCAGACGCCTCCGCAGATCTCGCCCGACACAGCCTTCCTCAGACGCCTCCGCAGATCCCGCCCGAGACAGCCTTCCTCAGACGCCTCCACAGATCCCGCCCGAGACAGCCTTCCTCAGACGCCTCCACAGATCTTGCCCGACACAGCCTTCCTCAGACGCCTCCGCAGATCCCGCCCGAGACAGCCTTCCTCAGACGCCTCCGCAGATCCCGTCCGAGACAGCCTTCCTGAGACGCCTCCGCAGATCCCGCCCGAGACAGCCTTCCTCAGACGCCTCCGCAGATCTCGCCCGACATAGCCTTCCTCAGACGCCTCCGCAGATCCCGCCCGAGACAGCCTTCCTCAGACGCCTCCGCAGATCCCGCTCGAGACAGCCTTCCTCAGACGCCTCCGTAGATACCGCCCAAAACAAACTGCCTCAGACTCCTCCGCAGATCCCGTCCGAGACAGCCTTCCTCAGACGCCTCCGCAGATCTCGCCCGAGACAGCCTTCCTCAGACGCCTCCGCAGATCCCGCCCGAGACAGCCTTCCTCAGACGCCTCCGTAGATCCCGCCCAATACAAACTGCCTCAGACGCCTCCGCAGATTCCGCCCGAGACAGCCTTCCTCAGACACCTCCGCAGATTCCGCCCGAGACAGCCTTCCTCAGACGCCTCCGCAGATCCCGCCCGAGACAGCCTTCCTCAGAAGCCTCCGCAGATCCCGCCCGAGACAGCCTTCCTCAGACGCTTCGCAGATCCCGCCCGAGACAGCCTTTCTCAGAAGCTTCGCAAATCCCGCCCGAGACAGCCTTCCTCAGACGCCTCCGCAGATCCGGCCCAAGACAGCCTTCCTCAGACGCCTCCGCAGATCCCGTCCGAGACAGCCTTCCTCAGACGCCTCCGCAGATCCGGCCCAAGACAGCCTTCCTCAGACGCCTCCGCAGATCCCGCCCGAGACAGCCTTCCTCAGGCGCCTCCGCAGATCCCGCCCGAGACCGAGACAGCCTTTCTCAGACGACTCCGCAGATACCGCCCGAGGCAGCCTTCATCAGACGCCTCCGCAGATCCCGCCCGAGACAGCCTTCCTCAGAAGCCTCCGCAGATCCCGCCCGAGACCGAGACAGCCTTTCTCAGACGCCTTCGCAGATACCGCCCGAGGCAGCCTTCATCAGACGCCTTCGCAGATCCCGCCCGAGACAGCCTTCCTCAGACGCCTCCGCAGATCCCGCCCGAGACAGCCTTCCTCAGACGCCTCCGCATATCCCGCCCGATACAGCCTTCCTCAGACGCCTCCGCAGATCCCGTGCGAAACAGCCTTCCTCAGACGCCTCCGTAGATCCGGCCCAAGACAACCTTCCTCAGACGCCTCCGCAGATCCCGTCCGAGACAGCCTTCCTCAGGCACCTCCGCAGATACCGTCCGAGACAGCCTCCCTCAGACGCCTCCGCAGATCCCGCCCGAGACCGAGACAGCCTTCCTCAGACGCCTCTGCAGATACTGCCCGAGACATCCTTCATCAGACGCCTCCGCAGATACCGCCCGAGACATCCTTCATCAGACGCCTCCGCAGATCCCGCCCGAGACAGCCTTCCTCAGACGCCTCCGCAGATCCCGCCTGAGACAGCCTTCCTCCGGCGCCTCCGCAGATCCCGCCCGAGACAGCCTTCCTTAGACGCCTCCGCAGATCCCGCCCGACACAGCCTTCCTCAGACGCCTCCGCAGATCCCGCCCGAGACAGCCTTCCTCAGACGCTTCGCAGATCCCGCCCGAGACAGCCTTCCTCAGAAGCTTCGCAGATCCCGCCCGAGACAGCCTTCCTCAGACGCCTTCGCAGATCCCGCCCGAGACAGCCTTCCTCAGACGCCTCCGCAGATCCCGCCCGAGACAGCCTTCCTCCGGCGCCTCCGCAGATCCCGCCCGAGACAGCCTTCCTCAGACGCTTCCTCAGATCCCGCCCGAGAGAGCCTTCCTCCGGCGCCTCCGCAGATCCCGCCTGAGACAGCCTTCCTCAGACGCCTCCGCAGATCCCGCCCGAGACAGCCTTCCTCCTGCGCCTCCGCAGATCCCGCCCGAGACAGCCTTCCTCAGACGCCTCCGCAGATCCCGCCCGAGACAGCCTACCACAGATGCCTCCGCAGATCCCGCCCGAGACAGCCTTCCTCAGACGCCTCCGCAGATCCCGCCCGAGACAGCCTTCCTCAGACGCCTCCGCAGATCCCGCCCGAGACAGCCTTCCTCAGACGCTTCCTCAGATCCCGCCCGATACAGCCTTCCTCAGACGCCTCCGCAGATCCCGTCCGAGACAGCCTTCCTTAGACTCCTCCGCAGATCCGGCCCAAGACAGCCTTCCTCAGACGCCTCCGCAGATCCCGTCCGAGACAGCTTTCCTCAGGCACCTCCGCAGATACCGTCCGAGACAGCCTTCCTCAGACGCCTCCGCAGATCCCGCCCGAGACCGAGACAGCCTTCCTCAGACGCCTCCGCAGATACCGCCCGAGACATCCTTCATCAGACGCCTCCGCAGATCCCGCCCGAGACAGCCTTCCTCAGACGCCTCCGCAGATCCCGCCCGAGACAGCCTTCCTCCGGCGCCTCCGCAGATCCCGCCCGAGACAGCCTTCCTCAGACGCCTCCGCAGATCCCGCCCGAGACAGCCTTCCTCAGACGCCTCCGCAGATCCCGCCCGAGACAGCCTTCCTCAGACGCCTCCGCAGATCCCTTCCGAGACAGCCTTCCTGAGACGCCTCCGCAGGTCCCGCCCGAGACAGCCTTCCTCAGACGCCTCCGCAGATCTCGCCCGACACAGCCTTCCTCAGACGCCTCCGCAGATCCCGCCCGAGACAGCCTTCCTCAGACGCCTCCGCAGATCCCGCTCGAGACAGCCTTCCTCAGACGCCTCCGTAGATACCGCCCAAAACAAACTGCCTCAGACTCCTCCGCAGATCCCGTCCGAGACAGCCTTCCTCAGACGCCTCCGCAGATCCCGCCCGAGACAGCCTTCCTCAGACGGCTCCGCAGATCCCGCCCAAAACAAACTGCCTCAGACGCCTCCGCAGATCCCGCCCGAGACAGCCTTCCTCAGACGCCTCCGCAGATCCCGCCCGAGACAGCCTTCCTCAGACGGCTCCGCAGATCCCGCCCAAAACAAACTGCCTCAGACGCTTCCGCAGATCCCGCCCGAGACAGCCTTCCTCAGACGCCTCCGCAGATCCCGCCCGATACAGCCTTCCTCAGACGCCTCCGCAGATCCCGCCCGAGACAGCCTTCCTCAGACGCCTCCGCATATCCCGCCCGAGACAGCCTTCCTCAGGCGCCTCCGCAGATACCGCCCGAGACAGCCTTCCTCCTGCACCTCCGCAGATCCCGCCCGAGACAGCCTTCCTCAGACGCCTCCGCAGATCCCGCCCGAGACAGCCTTCCTCAGACGCCTCCGCAGATCCCGCCCGAGACAGCCTATCTCAGACGCCTCCGCATATCCCGCCCGAGACAGCCTTCCTCAGGCGCCTCCGCAGATACCGCCCGAGACAGCCTTCATCACACGCCTCCGCAGATCCCGCCCGAGACAGCCTTCCTCAGACGCCTCCGCAGATCCCGCCCGAGACAGCCTTCCTCAGACGCCTCCGCAGATCCCGCCCGAGACAGCCTTCCTCAGGCGCCTCCGCAGATCCCGCCCGAGACCGAGACAGCCTTTCTCAGACGCCTTCGCAGATACCGCCCGAAGTAGCCTTCCTCAGACGCCTCCGCAGATCCCGTCCGAGACAGCCTTCCTCAGGCACCTCCGCAGATACCGTCCGAGACAGCCTTCCTCAGGCACCTCCGCAGATACCGTCCGAGACAGCCTTCCTCAGACGCCTCCGCAGATCCCGTCCGAGACAGCCTTCTTCAGACGCCTTCGCAGATGCCGCCCGAGACAGCCTTCCTCAGACGCCTCCGCAGATCCCGCCCGAGACAGCCTTCCTCAGACGCCTCTGCAGATCCCGCCCGAGACAGCCTTCGTCAGACGCCTCGGCAGATCCCACCCGAGACAGCCTTCCTCAGACGCCTCCGCAGATCCCGCCCGATACAGCCTTCCTCAGACGCCTCCGCAGATCCCGCCCGAGACAGCCTTCCTCAGGCGCCTCCGCAGATCCCGCCCGAGACCGAGACAGCCTTCCTCAGACGCCTCCGCAGATCTCGCCCGACACAGCCTTCCTCAGACGCCTCCGCAGATCCCGCCCGAGACAGCCTTCCTCAGACGCCTCCGCAGATCCCGCCCGAGACAGCCTTCCTCAGACGCCTCCGCATATCCCGCCCGAGACAGCCTTCCTCAGGCGCCTCCGCAGATCCCGCCCGAGACAGCCTTCCTCAGACGCCTCCGCAGATACCGCCCGAGACAGCCTTCATCACACGACTCCGCAGATCCCGCCCGAGACAGCCTTCCTCAGACGCCTCCGCAGATCCCGCCCGAGACAGCCTTCCTCAGACGCCTCTGCAGATCCCGCCCAAAACAAACTGCCTCAGACGCCTCAGCAGATCCCGCCCGAGAAAGCCTTCCTCAGACGCCTCTGCAGATCCGGCCTAAGACAGCCTTCCTCAGACGCCTCTGCAGATCCGGCCTAAGACAGCCTTCCTCAGACGCCTCCGCAGATTCCATCCGAGACAGACTTCCTCAGGCGCCTCCGCAGATCCCGTCCGAGACAGCCTTCCTCAGACGCCTCCGCAGATCCCGCCCGAGACAGCCTTCCTCAGACGCCTCCGCAGATCCCGCCCGAGACAGCCTTCCTCAGACGCCTCTGCAGATCCCGCCCGAGACAGCCTTCCTCAGACGCCTCCGCAGATCCGGCCCAAGACAGCCTTCCTCAGACGCCTCCGCAGATCCCGTCCGAGACAGCCTTCCTCAGGCACCTCCGCAGATCCCGCCCGAGACCGAGACAGCCTTTCTCAGACGCCTTCGCAGATACCGCCCGAGGCAGCCTTCATCAGACGCCTTCGCAGATCCCGCTCGAGACAGCCTTCCTCAGACGCCTCCGCAGATCCCGCCCGAGAAAGCCTTCCTCAGACGCCTCCGCAGATCCCGTCCGAGACAGCCTTCTTCAGACGCCTCCGCAGATGCCGCCCGAGACAGCCTTCCTCAGACGCCTCCGCAGATCCCGCCCGAGACAGCCTTCCTCAGACGCCTCCGTAGATCCCGCCCAATACAAACTGCCTCAGACGCCTCCGCAGATTCCGCCCGAGACAGCCTTCCTCAGACGCCTCCGCAGATCCCGCCCGAGACAGCCTTCCTCAGACACCTCCGCAGATCCCGCCCGAGACAGCCTTCCTCAGACGCCTCCGCAGATCCCGCCCGAGACAGCCTTCCTCAGACGCCTCTGCAGATCCCGCCCGAGACAGCCTTCCTCAGACGCCTCGGCAGATCCCGCCCGAGACAGCCTTCCTCAGACGCCTCGGCAGATCCCGCCCGAGACAGCCTTCTTCAGACGCCTCCGCAGATCCCGCCCGATACAGCCTTCCTGAGACGCCTCCGCAGATCCCGTCCGAGACAGCCTTCCTCAGATGCCTCCGCAGATCCGGCCCAAGACAGCCTTCCTCAGACGCCTCCGCAGATCCCGTCCGAGACAGCCTTCCTCAGGCACCTCCGCAGATACCGTCCGAGACAGCCTTCCTCAGACGCCTCCGCAGATCCCGCCCGAGACAGCCTTCCTCAGGCGCCTCCGCAGATCCCGCCCGAGACCGAGACAGCCTTTCTCAGACGCCTCCGCAGATACCGCCCGAGGCAGCCTTCATCAGACGCCTCCGCAGATCCCGCCCGAGACAGCCTTCCTCAGACGCCTCCTCAGATCCCGCCCGAGAGAGCCTTCCTCCGGCGCCTCCGCAGATCCCGCCCGAGACAGCCTTCCTCAGACGCCTCCCCAGATCCCGCCCGAGACAGCCTTCCTCCTGCGCCTCCGCAGATCCCGCCCGAGACAGTCTTCCTCAGACGCCTCCGCAGATCCCGCCCGAGACAGCCTTCCTCAGACGCCTCCGCAGATCCCGCCTGAGACAGCCTTCCTCAGACGCCTCCGCAGATCCCGCCCAAAACAAACTTCCTCATACGCCTCCGCAGATCCCGCCCGAGACAGCCTTCCTCAGGCGCCTCCGCAGATCCCGCCCGAGACAGCCTTCCTCAGACGCCTCCGCAGATCCCGCCCGATACAGCCTTCCTCAGACGCCTCCGCAGATCCCGTGCAAGACAGCCTTCCTCAGACGCCTCCGCAGATCCGGCCTAAGACAGCCTTCCTCAGAGGCCTCCGCAGATCCCGTCCGAGACAGCCTTCCTCAGGCACCTCCGCAGATACCGTCCGAGACAGCCTTCCTCAGACACCTCCGCAGATCCCGCCCGAGACAGCCTTCCTCAGGCGCCTCCGCAGATCAAGCTCCAAGACTAAGACAGCCTTCCTCAGACGCCTCCGCAGATACCGCCCGAGACAGCCTTCATCAGACGCCTCCGCAGATCCCGCCCAAGACAGCCTTCCTCAGACGCCTCCGCAGATCCCGCCCGAGACAGCCTTCCTCAGACACCTCCTCAGATCCCGCGCGAGAGAGCCTTCCTCCGGCGCCTCCGCAGATCCCGCCCGAGACAGCCTTCCTCAGACGCCTCCCCAGATCCCGCCCGAGACAGCCTTCCTCCTGCGCCTCCGCAGATCCCGCCCGAGACAGTCTTCCTCAGACGCCTCCGCAGATCCCGCCCGAGACAGCCTTCCTCAGACGCCTCCGCAGATCCCGCCTGAGACAGCCTTCCTCAGACGCCTCCGCAGATCCCGCCCAAAACAAACTTCCTCAGACGCCTCCGCAGATCCCGCCCGAGACAGCCTTCCTCAGGCGCCTCCGCAGATCCCGCCCGAGACAGCCTTCCTCAGACGCCTCCGCAGATCCCGCCCGATACAGCCTTCCTCAGACGCCTCCGCAGATCCCGTGCAAGACAGCCTTCCTCAGACGCCTCCGCAGATCCAGCCTAAGACAGCCTTCCTCAGAGGCCTCCGCAGATCCCGTCCGAGACAGCCTTCCTCAGGCACCTCCGCAGATACCGTCCGAGACAGCCTTCCTCAGACACCTCCGCAGATCCCGCCCGAGACAGCCTTCCTCAGGCGCCTCCGCAGATCAAGCTCCAAGACTAAGACAGCCTTCCTCAGATGCCTCCGCAGATACCGCCCGAGACAGCCTTCATCAGACGCCTCCGCAGATCCCGCCCAAGACAGCCTTCCTCAGACGCCTCCGCAGATCCCGCCCGAGACAGCCTTCCTCAGACGCCTCCGCAGATCCCGCCCGAGACAGCCTTCCTCCGACTCCTTCATTAGATGCCGCCCGAGACAGCCTTCCTCCGGCGCCTCCGCAGATCCCGCCCGAGACAGCCTTCCTCCGGCGCCTCCGCAGATCCCGCCCGAGACAGCCTTCCTCAGACGCCTCCTCAGATCCCGCCCGAGAGAGCCTTCCTCCGGCGCCTCCGCAGATCCCGCCCGAGACAGCCTTCCTCAGACGCCTCGGCAGATCCCGCCCGAGACAGCCTTCCTCCTGCACCTCCGCAGATCCCGCCCGAGACAGCCTTCCTCAGACGCCTCCGCAGATCCTGCCCAAAACAAACTTCCTCAGACGCCTCCGCAGATCCCGCCCGAGACAGCCTTCCTCAGGCGCCTCCGCAGATTCCGCCCGAGACAGCCTTCCTCAGATGCCTCCGCAGATCCCGCCCGATACAGCCTTCCTCAGACGCCTCCGCAGATCCCGTGCGAGACAGCTTTCCTCAGACGCCTCCGCAGATCCGGCCCAAGACAGCCTTCCTCAGACGCCTCCGCAGATCCCGTCCGAGACAGCCTTCCTCAGGCACCTCCGCAGATACCGTCCGAGACAGCCTTCCTCAGACGCCTCCGCAGATCCCGCTCGAGACAGCCTTCCTCAGACGCCTCGGCAGATCCCGCCCGAGACAGCCTTCCTCAGACGCCTCGGCAGATCCCGCCCGAGACAGCCTTCCTCAGACGCCTCCGCAGATCCCGCCCGATACAGCCTTCCTCAGACGCCTCCGCAGATCCCGTCCGAGACAGCCTTCCTCAGACGCCTCCGCAGATCCCGCCCGATACAGCCTTCCTCAGACGCCTCCGCAGATCCCGTCCGAGACAGCCTTCCTCAGATGCCTCCGCAGATCCGGCCCAAGACAGCCTTCCTCAGACGCCTCCGCAGATCCCGTTCGAGACAGCCTTCCTCAGGCACCTCCGCAGATACCGTCCGAGACAGCCTTCCTCAGACGCCTCCGCAGATCCCGCCCGAGACAGCCTTCCTCAGGCGCCTCCGCAGATCCCGCCCGAGACCGAGACAGCCTTTCTCAGACGCCTCCGCAGATACCGCCCGAGGCAGCCTTCATCAGACGCCTCCGCAGATCCCGCCCGAGACAGCCTTCCTCAGACGCCTCCTCAGATCCCGCCCGAGAGAGCCTTCCTCCGGCGCCTCCGCAGATCCCGCCCGAGACAGCCTTCCTCAGACGCCTCCCCAGATCCCGCCCGAGACAGCCTTCCTCCTGCGCCTCCGCAGATCCCGCCCGAGACAGTCTTCCTCAGACGCCTCCGCAGATCCCGCCCGAGACAGCCTTCCTCAGACGCCTCTGCAGATCCCGCCTGAGACAGCCTTCCTCAGACGCCTCCGCAGATCCCGCCCAAAACAAACTTCCTCAGACGCCTCCGCAGATCCCGCCCGAGACAGCCTTCCTCAGGCGCCTCCGCAGATCCCGCCCGAGACAGCCTTCCTCAGACGCCTCCGCAGATCCGGCCTAAGACAGCCTTCCTCAGACGCCTCCGCAGATCCCGTCCGAGACAGCCTTCCTCAGGCACCTCCGCAGATACCGTCCGAGACAGCCTTCCTCAGACACCTCCGCAGATCCCGCCCGAGACAGCCTTCCTCAGGCGCCTCCGCAGATCAAGCTCCAAGACTAAGACAGCCTTCCTCAGACGCCTCCGCAGATACCGCCCGAGACAGCCTTCATCAGACGCCTCCGCAGATCCCGCCCAAGACAGCCTTCCTCAGAAGCCTCCGCAGATCCCGCCCGAGACAGCCTTCCTCAGACGCCTCTGCAGATCCCGCCCGAGACAGCCTTCCTCAGACGCCTCCGCAGATCCGGCCCAAGACAGCCTTCCTCAGACGCCTCCGCAGATCCCGTCCGAGACAGCCTTCCTCAGGCACCTCCGCAGATCCCGCCCGAGACCGAGACAGCCTTTCTCAGACGCCTTCGCAGATACCGCCCGAGGCAGCCTTCATCAGACGCCTTCGCAGATCCCGCCCGAGACAGCCTTCCTCAGACGCCTCCGCAGATCCCGTCCGAGACAGCCTTCTTCAGACGCCTCCGCAGATGCCGCCCGAGACAGCCTTCCTCAGACGCCTCCGCAGATCCCGCCCGAGACAGCCTTCCTCAGACGCCTCCGTAGATCCCGCCCAATACAAACTGCCTCAGACGCCTCCGCAGATTCCGCCCGAGACAGCCTTCCTCAGACGCCTCCGCAGATCCCGCCCGAGACAGCCTTCCTCAGACACCTCCGCAGATCCCGCCCGAGACAGCCTTCCTCAGACGCCTCCGCAGATCCCGCCCGAGACAGCCTTCCTCAGACGCCTCCGCAGATCCCGCCCGAGACAGCCTTCCTCAGACGCCTCCGCAGATCCCACCTGAGACAGCCTTCCTCAGACGCCTCCGCAGATCCCGCCCGAGACAGCCTTCCTCAGACGCCTCCGCAGATCCGGCCCAAGACAGCCTTCCTCAGACGCCTCCGCAGATCCCGTCCGAGACAGCCTTCCTCAGGCACCTCCGCAGATACCGTCCGAGACAGCCTTCCTCAGACGCCTCCGCAGATCCCGCCCGACACAGCCTTCCTCAGGCGCCTCCGCAGATCCCGCCCGAGACCGAGACAGACTTTCTCAGACGCCTTCGCAGATACCGCCCGAGGCAGCCTTCATCAGACGCCTCCGCAGATCCCGTCCGAGACAGCCTTCTTCAGACGCCTCCGCAGATGCCGCCTGAGACAGCCTTCCTCAGACGCCTCCGCAGATCCCGCCCGAGACAGCCTTCCTCAGACGCCTCTGCAGATCCCGCCCGAGACAGCCTTCCTCAGACGCCTCGGCAGATCCCGCCCGAGACAGCCTTCCTCAGACGCCTCCCCAGATCCCGCCCGAGACAGCCTTCCTCCTGCGCCTCCGCAGATCCCGCCCGAGACAGTCTTCCTCAGACGCCTCCGCAGATCCCGCCCGAGACAGCCTTCCTCAGACGCCTCCGCAGATCCCGCCTGAGACAGCCTTCCTCAGACGCCTCCGCAGATCCCGCCCAAAACAAACTTCCTCAGACGCCTCCGCAGATCCCGCCCAAGACAGCCTTCCTCAGGCGCCTCCGCAGATCCCGCCCGAGACAGCCTTCCTCAGACGCCTCCGCAGATCCCGCCCGATACAGCCTTCCTCAGACACCTCCGCAGATCCCGTGCAAGACAGCCTTCCTCAGACGCCTCCGCAGATCCGGCCTAAGACAGCCTTCCTCAGAGGCCTCCGCAGATCCCGTCCGAGACAGCCTTCCTCAGGCACCTCCGCAGATACCGTCCGAGACAGCCTTCCTCAGACACCTCCGCAGATCCCGCCCGAGACAGCCTTCCTCAGGCGCCTCCGCAGATCAAGCTCCAAGACTAAGACAGCCTTCCTCAGACGCCTCCGCAGATACCGCCCGAGACAGCCTTCATCAGACGCCTCCGCAGATCCCGCCCAAGACAGCCTTCCTCAGACGCCTCCGCAGATCCCGCCCGAGACAGCCTTCCTCAGACGCCTCCTCAGATCCCGCCCGAGAGAGCCTTCCTCCGGCGCCTCCGCAGATCCCGCCCGAGACAGCCTTCCTCAGACGCCTCCCCAGATCCCGCCCGAGACAGCCTTCCTCCTGCGCCTCCGCAGATCCCGCCCGAGACAGTCTTCCTCAGACGCCTCCGCAGATCCCGCCCGAGACAGCCTTCCTCAGACGCCTCCGCAGATCCCGCCTGAGACAGCCTTCCTCAGACGCCTCCGCAGATCCCGCCCAAAACAAACTTCCTCAGACGCCTCCGCAGATCCCGCCCGAGACAGCCTTCCTCAGGCGCCTCCGCAGATCCCACCCGAGACAGCCTTCCTCAGACGCCTCTGCAGATCCCGCCCGATACAGCCTTCCTCAGACGCCTCCGCAGATCCCGTGCAAGACAGCCTTCCTCAGACGCCTCCGCAGATCCGGCCTAAGACAGCCTTCCTCAGAGGCCTCCGCAGATCCTGTCCGAGACAGCCTTCCTCAGACACCTCCGCAGATCCCGCCCGAGACAGCCTTCCTCAGGCGCCTCCGCAGATCAAGCTCCAAGACTAAGACAGCCTTCCTCAGACGCCTCCGCAGATACCGCCCGAGACAGCCTTCATCAGACGCCTCCGCAGATCCCGCCCAAGACAGCCTTCCTCAGACGCCTCCGCAGATCCCGCCCGAGACAGCCTTCCTCAGACGCCTCCGCAGATCCCGCCCGAGACAGCCTTCCTCCGACTCCTTCATTAGATGCCGCCCGAGACAGCCTTCCTCCGGCGCCTCCGCAGATCCCGCCCGAGACAGCCTTCCTCCGGCGCCTCCGCAGATCCCGCCCGAGACAGCCTTCCTCAGACGCCTCCTCAGATCCCGCCCGAGAGAGCCTTCCTCCGGCGCCTCCGCAGATCCCGCCCGAGACAGCCTTCCTCAGACGCCTCGGCAGATCCCGCCCGAGACAGCCTTCCTCCTGCACCTCCGCAGATCCCGCCCGAGACAGCCTTCCTCAGACGCCTCCGCAGATCCCGCCCAAAACAAACTTCCTCAGACGCCTCCGCAGATCCCGCCCGAGACAGCCTTCCTCAGGCGCCTCCGCAGATCCCGCCCGAGACAGCCTTCCTCAGATGCCTCCGCAGATCCCGCCCGATACAGCCTTCCTCAGACGCCTCCGCAGATCCCGTGCGAGACAGCTTTCCTCAGACGCCTCCGCAGATCCGGCCCAAGACAGCCTTCCTCAGGCACCTCCGCAGATACCGTCCGAGACAGCCTTCCTCAGACACCTCCGCAGATCCCGCCCGAGACAGCCTTCCTCAGGCGCCTCCGCAGATCAAGCTCCAAGACTAAGACAGCCTTCCTCAGACGCCTCCGCAGATACCGCCCGAGACAGCCTTCATCAGACGCCTCCGCAGATCCCGCCCAAGACAGCCTTCCTCAGACGCCTCCGCAGATCCCGCCCGAGACAGCCTTCCTCAGACGCCTCCGCAGATCCCGCCCGAGACAGCCTTCCTCCGACTCCTTCATTAGATGCCGCCCGAGACAGCCTTCCTCCGGCGCCTCCGCAGATCCCGCCCGAGACAGCCTTCCTCCGGCGCCTCCGCAGATCCCGCCCGAGACAGCCTTCCTCAGACGCCTCCTCAGATCCCGCCCGAGAGAGCCTTCCTCCGGCGCCTCCGCAGATCCCGCCCGAGACAGCCTTCCTCAGACGCCTCCCCAGATCCCGCCCGAGACAGCCTTCCTCCTGCGCCTCCGCAGATCCCGCCCGAGACAGTCTTCCTCAGACGCCTCCGCAGATCCCGCCCGAGACAGCCTTCCTCAGACGCCTCCGCAGATCCCGCCCGATACAGCCTTCCTCAGACGCCTCCGCAGATCCCGTGCGAGACAGCTTTCCTCAGACGCCTCCGCAGATCCCGCCCGAGACAGCCTTCCTCAGACGCCTCCGCAGATCCCGCCCGAGACAGCCTTCCTCCGGCGCCTCCGCAGATCCCGCACGAGACAGCCTTCCTCAGACGCCTCCGCAGATCCCGCCCGAGACAGCCTTTCTCAGAAGCCTCCGCAGATCCCGCCCGAGACAGCCTTCCTCAGACGCTTCACAGATCCCGCCCGAGATAGCCTTCCTCAGACGCCTCCGCAGATCCCGCCCGAGACAGCCTTCCTCAGACGCCTCCGCAGATCCCGCCCGAGACAGCCTTCCTCAGACGCCTCCGCAGATCCCGCCCGAGACAGCCTTCCTCAGACGCCTCTGCAGATCCCGCCCGAGACAGCCTTCCTCAGACGCCTCCGCAGATCCGGCCCAAGACAGCCTTCCTCAGACGCCTCCGCAGATCCCGTCCGAGACAGCCTTCCTCAGGCGCCTCCGCAGATACCGTCCGAGATAGCCTTCCTCAGACGCCTCGGCAGATCCCGCCCGAGACAGCCTTCCTCAGACGCCTCGGCAGATCCCGCCCGAGACAGCCTTCCTCAGACGCCTCCGCAGATCCCGCCCGATACAGCCTTCCTCAGACGCCTCCGCAGATCCCGTCCGAGACAGCCTTCCTCAGACGCCTCCGCAGATCCCGCCCGATACAGCCTTCCTCAGACGCCTCCGCAGATCCCGCCCGATACAGCCTTCCTCAGACGCCTCCGCAGATCCCGTCCGAGACAGCCTTCCTCAGATGCCTCCGCAGATCCGGCCCAAGACAGCCTTCCTCAGACGCCTCCGCAGATCCCGTCCGAGACAGCCTTCCTCAGGCGCCTCCGCAGATACCGTCCGAGACAGCCTTCCTCAGACGCCTCCGCAGATCCCGCCCGAGACAGCCTTCCTCAGGCGCCTCCGCAGATCCCGCCCGAGACCGAGACAGCCTTTCTCAGACGCCTCCGCAGATACCGCCCGAGGCAGCCTTCATCAGACGCCTCCGCAGATCCCGCCCGAGACAGCCTTCCTCAGACGCCTCCTCAGATCCCGCCCGAGAGAGCCTTCCTCCGGCGCCTCCGCAGATCCCGCCCGAGACAGCCTTCCTCAGACGCCTCCCCAGATCCCGCCCGAGACAGCCTTCCTCCTGCGCCTCCGCAGATCCCGCCCGAGACAGTCTTCCTCAGACGCCTCCGCAGATCCCGCCCGAGACAGCCTTCCTCAGACGCCTCCGCAGATCCCGCCTGAGACAGCCTTCCTCAGACGCCTCCGCAGATCCCGCCCAAAACAAACTTCCTCAGACGCCTCCGCAGATCCCGCCCGAGACAGCCTTCCTCAGGCGCCTCCGCAGATCCCGCCCGAGACAGCCTTCCTCAGACGCCTCCGCAGATCCGGCCTAAGACAGCCTTCCTCAGACGCCTCCGCAGATCCCGTCCGAGACAGCCTTCCTCAGGCACCTCCGCAGATACCGTCCGAGACAGCCTTCCTCAGACACCTCCGCAGATCCCGCCCGAGACAGCCTTCCTCAGGCGCCTCCGCAGATCAAGCTCCAAGACTAAGACAGCCTTCCTCAGACGCCTCCGCAGATACCGCCCGAGACAGCCTTCATCAGACGCCTCCGCAGATCCCGCCCAAGACAGCCTTCCTCAGAAGCCTCCGCAGATCCCGCCCGAGACAGCCTTCCTCAGACGCCTCTGCAGATCCCGCCCGAGACAGCCTTCCTCAGACGCCTCCGCAGATCCGGCCCAAGACAGCCTTCCTCAGACGCCTCCGCAGATCCCGTCCGAGACAGCCTTCCTCAGGCACCTCCGCAGATCCCGCCCGAGACCGAGACAGCCTTTCTCAGACGCCTTCGCAGATACCGCCCGAGGCAGCCTTCATCAGACGCCTTCGCAGATCCCGCCCGAGACAGCCTTCCTCAGACGCCTCCGCAGATCCCGCCCGAGACAGCCTTCCTCAGACGCCTCCGCAGATCCCGTCCGAGACAGCCTTCTTCAGACGCCTCCGCAGATGCCGCCCGAGACAGCCTTCCTCAGACGCCTCCGCAGATCCCGCCCGAGACAGCCTTCCTCAGACGCCTCCGTAGATCCCGCCCAATACAAACTGCCTCAGACGCCTCCGCAGATTCCGCCCGAGACAGCCTTCCTCAGACGCCTCTGCAGATCCCGCCCGAGACAGCCTTCCTCAGACGCCTCCGCAGATCCCGTCCGAGACAGCCTTCCTCAGGCACCTCCGCAGATACCGTCCGAGACAGCCTTCCTCAGACGCCTCCGCAGATCCCGCCCGACACAGCCTTCCTCAGGCGCCTCCGCAGATCCCGCCTGAGACCGAGACAGACTTTCTCAGACGCCTTCGCAGATACCGCCCGAGGCAGCCTTCATCAGACGCCTTCGCAGATCCCGCCCGAGACAGCCTTCCTCAGACGCCTCCGCAAATCCCGCCCGAGACAGCCTTCCTCAGACGCCTCCGCAGATCCCGTCCGAGACAGCCTTCTTCAGACGCCTCCGCAGATGCCGCCTGAGACAGCCTTCCTCAGACGCCTCCGCAGATCCCGCCCGAGACAGCCTTCCTCAGACGCCTCTGCAGATCCCGCCCGAGACAGCCTTCCTCAGACGCCTCGGCAGATCCCGCCCGAGACAGCCTTCCTCAGACGCCTCCCCAGATCCCGCCCGAGACAGCCTTCCTCCTGCGCCTCCGCAGATCCCGCCCGAGACAGTCTTCCTCAGACGCCTCCGCAGATCCCGCCCGAGACAGCCTTCCTCAGACGCCTCCGCAGATCCCGCCTGAGACAGCCTTCCTCAGACGCCTCCGCAGATCCCGCCCAAAACAAACTTCCTCAGACGCCTCCGCAGATCCCGCCCGAGACAGCCTTCCTCAGGCGCCTCCGCAGATCCCGCCCGAGACAGCCTTCCTCAGACGCCTCCGCAGATCCCGCCCGAGACAGCCTTCCTCAGACGCCTCCGCAGATCCGGCCTAAGACAGCCTTCTTTAGAGGCCTCCGCAGATCCCGTCCGAGACAGCCTTCCTCAGGCACCTCCGCAGATACCGTCCGAGACAGCCTTCCTCAGACACCTCCGCAGATCCCGCCCGAGACAGCCTTCCTCAGGCGCCTCCGCAGATCAAGCTCCAAGACTAAGACAGCCTTCCTCAGACGCCTCCGCAGATACCGCCCGAGACAGCCTTCATCAGACGCCTCCGCAGATCCCGCCCAAGACAGCCTTCCTCAGACGCCTCCGCAGATCCCGCCCGAGACAGCCTTCCTCAGACGCCTCCTCAGATCCCGCCCGAGAGAGCCTTCCTCCGGCGCCTCCGCAGATCCCGCCCGAGACAGCCTTCCTCAGACGCCTCCCCAGATCCCGCCCGAGACAGCCTTCCTCCTGCGCCTCCGCAGATCCCGCCCGAGACAGTCTTCCTCAGACGCCTCCGCAGATCCCGCCCGAGACAGCCTTCCTCAGACGCCTCCGCAGATCCCGCCTGAGACAGCCTTCCTCAGACGCCTCCGCAGATCCCGCCCAAAACAAACTTCCTCAGACGCCTCCGCAGATCCCGCCCGAGACAGCCTTCCTCAGGCGCCTCCGCAGATCCCACCCGAGACAGCCTTCCTCAGACGCCTCCGCAGATCCCGCCCGATACAGCCTTCCTCAGACGCCTCCGCAGATCCCGTGCAAGACAGCCTTCCTCAGACGCCTCCGCAGATCCGGCCTAAGACAGCCTTCCTCAGAGGCCTCCGCAGATCCTGTCCGAGACAGCCTTCCTCAGACACCTCCGCAGATCCCGCCCGAGACAGCCTTCCTCAGGCGCCTCCGCAGATCAAGCTCCAAGACTAAGACAGCCTTCCTCAGACGCCTCCGCAGATACCGCCCGAGACAGCCTTCATCAGACGCCTCCGCAGATCCCGCCCAAGACAGCCTTCCTCAGACGCCTCCGCAGATCCCGCCCGAGACAGCCTTCCTCAGACGCCTCCGCAGATCCCGCCCGAGACAGCCTTCCTCCGACTCCTTCATTAGATGCCGCCCGAGACAGCCTTCCTCCGGCGCCTCCGCAGATCCCGCCCGAGACAGCCTTCCTCCGGCGCCTCCGCAGATCCCGCCCGAGACAGCCTTCCTCAGACGCCTCCTCAGATCCCGCCCGAGAGAGCCTTCCTCCGGCGCCTCCGCAGATCCCGCCCGAGACAGCCTTCCTCAGACGCCTCGGCAGATCCCGCCCGAGACAGCCTTCCTCCTGCACCTCCGCAGATCCCGCCCGAGACAGCCTTCCTCAGACGCCTCCGCAGATCCCGCCCAAAACAAACTTCCTCAGACGCCTCCGCAGATCCCGCCCGAGACAGCCTTCCTCAGACGCCTCCGCAGATCCCGCCCGAGACAGCCTTCCTCAGATGCCTCCGCAGATCCCGCCCGATACAGCCTTCCTCAGACGCCTCCGCAGATCCCGTGCGAGACAGCTTTCCTCAGACGCCTCCGCAGATCCGGCCCAAGACAGCCTTCCTCAGACGCCTCCGCAGATCCCGTCCGAGACAGCCTTCCTCAGGCACCTCCGCAGATACCGTCCGAGACAGCCTTCCTCAGACGCCTCCGCAGATCCCGCTCGAGACAGCCTTCCTCAGACGCCTCGGCAGATCCCGACCGAGACAGCCTTCCTCAGACGCCTCGGCAGATCCCGCCCGAGACAGCCTTCCTCAGACGCCTCCGCAGATCCCGCCCGATACAGCCTTCCTCAGACGCCTCCGCAGATCCCGTCCGAGACAGCCTTCCTCAGACGCCTCCGCAGATCCCGCCCGATACAGCCTTCCTCAGACGCCTCCGCAGATCCCGTCCGAGACAGCCTTCCTCAGATGCCTCCGCAGATCCGGCCCAAGACAGCCTTCCTCAGACGCCTCCGCAGATCCCGTCCGAGACAGCCTTCCTCAGGCACCTCCGCAGATACCGTCCGAGACAGCCTTCCTCAGACGCCTCCGCAGATCCCGCCCGAGACAGCCTTCCTCAGGCACCTCCGCAGATCCCGCCCGAGACCGAGACAGCCTTTCTCAGACGCCTCCGCAGATACCGCCCGAGGCAGCCTTCATCAGACGCCTCCGCAGATCCCGCCCGAGACAGCCTTCCTCAGACGCCTCCTCAGATCCCGCCCGAGAGAGCCTTCCTCCGGCGCCTCCGCAGATCCCGCCCGAGACAGCCTTCCTCAGACGCCTCCCCAGATCCCGCCCGAGACAGCCTTCCTCCTGCGCCTCCGCAGATCCCGCCCGAGACAGTCTTCCTCAGACGCCTCCGCAGATCCCGCCCGAGACAGCCTTCCTCAGACGCCTCCGCAGATCCCGCCTGAGACAGCCTTCCTCAGACGCCTCCGCAGATCCCGCCCAAAACAAACTTCCTCAGACGCCTCCGCAGATCCCGCCCGAGACAGCCTTCCTCAGGCGCCTCCGCAGATCCCGCCCGAGACAGCCTTCCTCAGACGCCTCCGCAGATCCGGCCTAAGACAGCCTTCCTCAGACGCCTCCGCAGATCCCGTCCGAGACAGCCTTCCTCAGGCACCTCCGCAGATACCGTCCGAGACAGCCTTCCTCAGACACCTCCGCAGATCCCGCCCGAGACAGCCTTCCTCAGGCGCCTCCGCAGATCAAGCTCCAAGACTAAGACAGCCTTCCTCAGACGCCTCCGCAGATACCGCCCGAGACAGCCTTCATCAGACGCCTCCGCAGATCCCGCCCAAGACAGCCTTCCTCAGACGCCTCCGCAGATCCCGCCCGAGACAGCCTTCCTCAGACGCCTCCGCAGATCCCGCCCGAGACAGCCTTCCTCCGACTCCTTCATTAGATGCCGCCCGAGACAGCCTTCCTCCGGCGCCTCCGCAGATCCCGCCCGAGACAGCCTTCCTCCGGCGCCTCCGCAGATCCCGCCCGAGACAGCCTTCCTCAGACGCCTCCTCAGATCCCGCCCGAGAGAGCCTTCCTCCGGCGCCTCCGCAGATCCCGCCCGAGACAGCCTTCCTCAGACGCCTCCGCAGATCCCGGCCGAGACAGCCTTCCTCAGGCACCTCCGCAGATCCCGCCCGAGACCGAGACAGCCTTTCTCAGACGCCTCCGCAGATACCGCCCGAGGCAGCCTTCATCAGACGCCTCCGCAGATCCCGCCCGAGACAGCCTTCCTCAGACGCCTCCTCAGATCCCGCCCGAGAGAGCCTTCCTCCGGCGCCTCCGCAGATCCCGCCCGAGACAGCCTTCCTCAGACGCCTCCCCAGATCCCGCCCGAGACAGCCTTCCTCCTGCGCCTCCGCAGATCCCGCCCGAGACAGTCTTCCTCAGACGCCTCCGCAGATCCCGCCCGAGACAGCCTTCCTCAGACGCCTCCGCAGATCCCGCCTGAGACAGCCTTCCTCAGACGCCTCCGCAGATCCCGCCCAAAACAAACTTCCTCAGACGCCTCCGCAGATCCCGCCCGAGACAGCCTTCCTCAGGCGCCTCCGCAGATCCCGCCCGAGACAGCCTTCCTCAGACGCCTCCGCAGATCCGGCCTAAGACAGCCTTCCTCAGACGCCTCCGCAGATCCCGTCCGAGACAGCCTTCCTCAGGCACCTCCGCAGATACCGTCCGAGACAGCCTTCCTCAGACACCTCCGCAGATCCCGCCCGAGACAGCCTTCCTCAGGCGCCTCCGCAGATCAAGCTCCAAGACTAAGACAGCCTTCCTCAGACGCCTCCGCAGATACCGCCCGAGACAGCCTTCATCAGACGCCTCCGCAGATCCCGCCCAAGACAGCCTTCCTCAGACGCCTCCGCAGATCCCGCCCGAGACAGCCTTCCTCAGACGCCTCCGCAGATCCCGCCCGAGACAGCCTTCCTCAGACGCCTCCGCAGATCCGGCCCAAGACAGCCTTCCTCAGACGCCTCCGCAGATCCCGTCCGAGACAGCCTTCCTCAGGCACCTCCGCAGATACCGTCCGAGACAGCCTTCCTCAGACACCTCCGCAGATCCCGCCCGAGACAGCCTTCCTCAGGCGCCTCCGCAGATCAAGCTCCAAGACTAAGACAGCCTTCCTCAGACGCCTCCGCAGATACCGCCCGAGACAGCCTTCATCAGACGCCTCCGCAGATCCCGCCCAAGACAGCCTTCCTCAGACGCCTCCGCAGATCCCGCCCGAGACAGCCTTCCTCAGACGCCTCCGCAGATCCCGCCCGAGACAGCCTTCCTCCGACTCCTTCATTAGATGCCGCCCGAGACAGCCTTCCTCCGGCGCCTCCGCAGATCCCGCCCGAGACAGCCTTCCTCCGGCGCCTCCGCAGATCCCGCCCGAGACAGCCTTCCTCAGACGCCTCCTCAGATCCCGCCCGAGAGAGCCTTCCTCCGGCGCCTCCGCAGATCCCGCCCGAGACAGCCTTCCTCAGACGCCTCCGCAGATCCCGGCCGAGACAGCCTTCCTCAGACGCCTCCGCAGATCCCGCCCGAGACAGCCTTCCTCAGGCGCCTCCGCAGATCCCGCCCGAGACCGAGACAGCCTTTCTCAGACGCCTCCGCAGATACCGCCCGAGGCAGCCTTCATCAGACGCCTCTCCAGATCCCGCCCGAGACAGCCTTCCTCAGACGCCTCCGCAGATCCCGCCCGATACAGCCTTCCTCAGACGCCTCCGCAGATCCCGTGCGAGACAGCTTTCCTCAGACGCCTCCGCAGATCCGGCCCAAGACAGCCTTCCTCAGACGCCTCCGCAGATCCCGCCCGAGACAGCCTTCCTCAGACGCCTCCGCAGATCCCGCCCGAGACAGCCTTCCTCAGGCGCCTCCGCAGATCCCGCCCGAGACTAAGACAGCCTTCCTCAGACGCCTCTGCAGATACCGCCCGAGACAGCCTTCATCAGACGCCTCCGCAGATCCCGCCCAAGACAGCCTTCCTCAGACGCCTCCGCAGATCCCGCCCGAGACAGCCTTCCTCAGACGCCTCTGCAGATCCCGCCCGAGACAGCCTTCCTCAGACGCCTCCGCAGATCCCGCCCGAGACAGCCTTCCTCCGGCGCCTCCGCAGATCCCGCACGAGACAGCCTTCCTCAGACGCCTCCGCAGATCCCGCCCGAGACAGCCTTTCTCAGAAGCCTCCGCAGATCCCGCCCGAGACAGCCTTCCTCAGACGCTTCACAGATCCCGCCCGAGATAGCCTTCCTCAGACGCCTCCGCAGATCCCGCCCGAGACAGCCTTCCTCAGACGCCTCCGCAGATCCCGCCCGAGACAGCCTTCCTCAGACGCCTCCGCAGATCCCGCCCGAGATAGCCTTCCTCAGACCCCTTCGCAGATCCCGCCCGAGACAGCCTTCCTCAGACGCCTCCGCAGATCCGGCCTAAGACAGCCTTCCTCAGACGCCTCCGCAGATCCCGTCCGAGACAGCCTTCCTCAGGCACCTCCGCAGATACCGTCCGAGACAGCCTTCCTCAGACACCTCCGCAGATCCCGCCCGAGACAGCCTTCCTCAGGCGCCTCCGCAGATGAAGCTCCAAGACTAAGACAGCCTTCCTCAGACGCCTCCGCAGATACCGCCCGAGACAGCCTTCATCAGACGCCTCCGCAGATCCCGCCCAAGACAGCCTTCCTCAGACGCCTCCGCAGATCCCGCCCGAGACAGCCTTCCTCAGACGCCTCCGCAGATCCCGCCCGAGACAGCCTTCCTCCGACTCCTTCATTAGATGCCGCCCGAGACAGCCTTCCTCCGGCGCCTCCGCAGATCCCGCCCGAGACAGCCTTCCTCCGGCGCCTCCGCAGATCCCGCCCGAGACAGCCTTCCTCAGACGCCTCCTCAGATCCCGCCCGAGAGAGCCTTCCTCCGGCGCCTCCGCAGATCCCGCCCGAGACAGCCTTCCTCAGACGCCTCCGCAGATCCCGGCCGAGACAGCCTTCCTCAGACGCCTCCGCAGATCCCGCCCAAAACAAACTTCCTCAGACGCCTCCGCAGATCCCGCCCGAGACAGCCTTCCTCAGGCGCCTCCGCAGATCCCGCCCGAGACAGCCTTCCTCAGACGCCTCCGCAGATCCCGCCCGATACAGCCTTCCTCAGACGCCTCCGCAGATCCCGTGCGAGACAGCTTTCCTCAGACGCCTCCGCAGATCCGGCCCAAGACAGCCTTCCTCAGACGCCTCCGCAGATCCCGCCCGAGACAGCCTTCCTCAGACGCCTCCGCAGATCCCGCCCGAGACAGCCTTCCTCAGGCGCCTCCGCAGATCCCGCCCGAGACTAAGACAGCCTTCCTCAGACGCCTCTGCAGATACCGCCCGAGACAGCCTTCATCAGACGCCTCCGCAGATCCCGCCCAAGACAGCCTTCCTCAGACGCCTCCGCAGATCCCGTGCGAGACAGCTTTCCTCAGACGCCTCCGCAGATCCGGCCCAAGACAGCCTTCCTCAGACGCCTCCGCAGATCCCGCCCGAGACAGCCTTCCTCAGACGCCTCCGCAGATCCCGCCCGAGACAGCCTTCCTCAGGCGCCTCCGCAGATCCCGCCTAAAACAAACTTCCTCAGACGCCTCCGCAGATCCCGCCCGAGACAGCCTTCCTCAGACTCCTCCGCAGATCCCGCCCGAGACAGCCTTCCTCAGACGCCTCTGCAGATCCCGCCCGAGACAGCCTTCCTCAGACGCCTCCGCAGATCCCGCCCGAGACAGCCTTCCTCCGGCGCCTCCGCAGATCCCGCACGAGACAGCCTTCCTCAGACGCCTCCGCAGATCCCGCCCGAGACAGCCTTTCTCAGAAGCCTCCGCAGATCCCGCCCGAGACAGCCTTCCTCAGACGCTTCACAGATCCCGCCCGAGATAGCCTTCCTCAGACGCCTCCGCAGATCCCGTCCGAGACAGCCTTCCTCAGGCACATCCGCAGATACCGTCCGAGACAGCCTTCCTCAGACACCTCCGCAGATCCCGCCCGAGACAGCCTTCCTCAGGCGCCTCCGCAGATCAAGCTCCAAGACTAAGACAGCCTTCCTCAGACGCCTCCGCAGATACCGCCCGAGACAGCCTTCATCAGACGCCTCCGCAGATCCCGCCCAAGACAGCCTTCCTCAGACGCCTCCGCAGATCCCGCCCGAGACAGCCTTCCTCAGACGCCTCCGCAGATCCCGCCCGAGACAGCCGTCCTCAGACGCCTCCGCAGATCCCGCCCGAGACAGCCTTCCTCCGACTCCTTCATTAGATGCCGCCCGAGACAGCCTTCCTCCGGCGCCTCCGCAGATCCCGCCCGAGACAGCCTTCCTCCGGCGCCTCCGCAGATCCCGCCCGAGACAGCCTTCCTCAGACGCCTCCTCAGATCCCGCCCGAGAGAGCCTTCCTCCGGCGCCTCCGCAGATCCCGCCCGAGACAGCCTTCCTCAGACGCCTCCGCAGATCCCGGCCGAGACAGCCTTCCTCAGACGCCTCCGCAGATCCCGCCCAAAACAAACTTCCTCAGACGCCTCCGCAGATCCCGCCCGAGACAGCCTTCCTCAGGCGCCTCCGCAGATCCCGCCCGAGAAAGCCTTCCTCAGACGCCTCCGCAGATCCCGCCCGATACAGCCTTCCTCAGACGCCTCCGCAGATCCCGTGCGAGACAGCTTTCCTCAGACGCCTCCGCAGATCCGGCCCAAGACAGCCTTCCTCAGACGCCTCCGCAGATCCCGCCCGAGACAGCCTTCCTCAGACGCCTCCGCAGATCCCGCCCGAGACAGCCTTCCTCAGGCGCCTCCGCAGATCCCGCCCGAGACTAAGACAGCCTTCCTCAGACGCCTCTGCAGATACCGCCCGAGACAGCCTTCATCAGACGCCTCCGCAGATCCCGCCCAAGACAGCCTTCCTCAGACGCCTCCGCAGATCCCGCCCGAGACAGCCTTCCTCAGACGCCTCCGCAGATCCCGCCCGAGACAGCCTTCCTCAGACGCCTCCGCAGATCCCGTGCGAGACAGCTTTCCTCAGACGCCTCCGCAGATCCGGCCCAAGACAGCCTTCCTCAGACGCCTCCGCAGATCCCGCCCGAGACAGCCTTCCTCAGACGCCTCCGCAGATCCCGCCCGAGACAGCCTTCCTCAGGCGCCTCCGCAGATCCCGCCCGAGACTAAGACAGCCTTCCTCAGACGCCTCTGCAGATACCGCCTGAGACAGCCTTCATCAGACGCCTCCGCAGATCCCGCCCAAGACAGCCTTCCTCAGACGCCTCCGCAGATCCCGCCCGAGACAGCCTTCCTCAGACGCCTCTGCAGATCCCGCCCGAGACAGCCTTCCTCAGACGCCTCCGCAGATCCCGCCCGAGACAGCCTTCCTCCGGCGCCTCCGCAGATCCCGCACGAGACAGCCTTCCTCAGACGCCTCCGCAGATCCCGCCCGAGACAGCCTTTCTCAGAAGCCTCCGCAGATCCCGCCCGAGACAGCCTTCCTCAGACGCTTCACAGATCCCGCCCGAGATAGCCTTCCTCAGACGCCTCCGCAGATCCCGCCCGAGACAGCCTTCCTCAGACGCCTCCGCAGATCCCGCCCGAGACAGCCTTCCTCAGACGCCTCCGCAGATCCCGCCCGAGACAGCCTTCCTCAGACCCCTTCGCAGATCCCGCCTGAGACAGCCTTCCTCAGACGCCTCCGCAGATCCGGCCTAAGACAGCCTTCCTCAGACGCCTCCGCAGATCCCGTCCGAGACAGCCTTCCTCAGGCACCTCCGCAGATACCGTCCGAGACAGCCTTCCTCAGACACCTCCGCAGATCCCGCCCGAGACAGCCTTCCTCAGGCGCCTCCGCAGATCAAGCTCCAAGACTAAGACAGCCTTCCTCAGACGCCTCCGCAGATACAGCCCGAGACAGCCTTCATCAGACGCCTCCGCAGATCCCGCCCAAGACAGCCTTCCTCAGACGCCTCCGCAGATCCCGCCCGAGACAGCCTTCCTCAGACGCCTCCGCAGATCCCGCCCGAGACAGCCTTCCTCCGACTCCTTCATTAGATCCCGCCCGAGACAGCCTTCCTCCGGCGCCTCCGCAGATCCCGCCCGAGACAGCCTTCCTCAGACGCCTCCTCAGATCCCGCCCGAGAGAGCCTTCCTCCGGCGCCTCCGCAGATCCCGCCCGAGACAGCCTTCCTCAGACGCCTCCGCAGATCCCGCCCAAGACAGCCTTCCTCAGACGCCTCCGCAGATCCCGCCCGAGACAGCCTTCCTCAGACGCCTCTGCAGATCCCGCCCGAGACAGCCTTCCTCAGACGCCTCCGCAGATCCCGCCCGAGACAGCCTTCCTCCGGCGCCTCCGCAGATCCCGCACGAGACAGCCTTCCTCAGACGCCTCCGCAGATCCCGCCCGAGACAGCCTTTCTCAGAAGCCTCCGCAGATCCCGCCCGAGACAGCCTTCCTCAGACGCTTCACAGATCCCGCCCGAGATAGCCTTCCTCAGACGCCTCCGCAGATCCCGCCCGAGACAGCCTTCCTCAGACGCCTCCGCAGATCCCGCCCGAGACAGCCTTCCTCAGACGCCTCCGCAGATCCCGCCCGAGACAGCCTTCCTCAGACGCCTCCGCAGATCCCGCCCGAGACAGCCTTCCTCAGACGCCTCCGCAGATCCCGCCCGAGACAGCCTTCCTCAGACCCCTTCGCAGATCCCGCCTGAGACAGCCTTCCTCAGACGCCTCCGCAGATCCGGCCTAAGACAGCCTTCCTCAGACGCCTCCGCAGATCCCGTCCGAGACAGCCTTCCTCAGGCACCTCCGCAGATACCGTCCGAGACAGCCTTCCTCAGACACCTCCGCAGATCCCGCCCGAGACAGCCTTCCTCAGGCGCCTCCGCAGATCAAGCTCCAAGACTAAGACAGCCTTCCTCAGACGCCTCCGCAGATACCGCCCGAGACAGCCTTCATCAGACGCCTCCGCAGATCCCGCCCAAGACAGCCTTCCTCAGACGCCTCCGCAGATCCCGCCCGAGACAGCCTTCCTCAGACGCCTCCGCAGATCCCGCCCGAGACAGCCTTCCTCCGACTCCTTCATTAGATGCCGCCCGAGACAGCCTTCCTCCGGCGCCTCCGCAGATCCCGCCCGAGACAGCCTTCCTCCGGCGCCTCCGCAGATCCCGCCCGAGACAGCCTTCCTCAGACGCCTCCTCAGATCCCGCCCGAGAGAGCCTTCCTCCGGCGCCTCCGCAGATCCCGCCCGAGACAGCCTTCCTCAGACGCCTCCGCAGATCCCGGCCGAGACAGCCTTCCTCAGACGCCTCCGCAGATCCCGCCCAAAACAAACTTCCTCAGACGCCTCCGCAGATCCCGCCCGAGACAGCCTTCCTCAGGCGCCTCCGCAGATCCCGCCCGAGACAGCCTTCCTCAGACGCCTCCGCAGATCCCGCCCGATACAGCCTTCCTCAGACGCCTCCGCAGATCCCGCCCGATACAGCCTTCCTCAGACGCCTCTGCAGATCCCGTGCGAGACAGCTTTCCTCAGACGCCTCCGCAGATCCGGCCCAAGACAGCCTTCCTCAGACGCCTCCGCAGATCCCGCCCGAGACAGCCTTCCTCAGACGCCTCCGCAGATCCCGCCCGAGACAGCCTTCCTCAGGCGCCTCCGCAGATCCCGCCCGAGACTAAGACAGCCTTCCTCAGACGCCTCTGCAGATACCGCCCGAGACAGCCTTCATCAGACGCCTCCGCAGATCCCGCCCAAGACAGCCTTCCTCAGACGCCTCCGCAGATCCCGCCCGAGACAGCCTTCCTCAGACGCCTCTGCAGATCCCGCCCGAGACAGCCTTCCTCAGACGCCTCCGCAGATCCCGCCCGAGACAGCCTTCCTCCGGCGCCTCCGCAGATCCCGCACGAGACAGCCTTCCTCAGACGCCTCCGCAGATCCCGCCCGAGACAGCCTTTCTCAGAAGCCTCCGCAGATCCCGCCCGAGACAGCCTTCCTCAGACGCTTCACAGATCCCGCCCGAGATAGCCTTCCTCAGACGCCTCCGCAGATCCCGCCCGAGACAGCCTTCCTCAGACGCCTCCGCAGATCCCGCCCGAGACAGCCTTCCTCAGACGCCTCCGCAGATCCCGCCCGAGACAGCCTTCCTCAGACCCCTTCGCAGATCCCGCCTGAGACAGCCTTCCTCAGACGCCTCCGCAGATCCCGCCCGAGACAGCCTTCCTCAGATGGCTCCGCAGATTCCGCCCAAAACAAACTGCCTCAGACGCCTCCGCAGATCCCGTCCGAGACAGCCTTCTTCAGGCGCCTCCGCAGATCCCGTCCGAGACAGCCTTCCTCAGACGCCTCCGCAGATCTCGCCCGACACAGCCTTCCTCAGACGCCTCCGCAGATCCCACCCGAGACAGCCTTCCTCAGACGCCTCCGCAGATCCCGCCCGAGACAGCCTTCCTCCGGCGCCTCCGCAGATTCCGCCCGAGACAGCCTTCCTCAGACGCCTCCGCAGATCCCGCCCGAGACAGCCTTCCTCATACGCCTCCGCAGATCCCGCCCGAGACAGCCTTCCTCAGAAGCCTCTGCAGATCCCGCCCGACACAGCCTTCCTCAGACGCTTCGCAAATCCCGCCCGAGACAGCCTTCCTCAGACGCCTCCCCAGATCCCGCCCGAGACAGCCTTCCTCAGACGCCTCCGCAGATCCCGCCCGAGACAGCCTTCCTCAGACGCCTCCGCAGATCCCGTCCGAGACAGCCTTCCTCAGGCACCTCCGCAGATACCGTCCGAGACAGCCTTCCTCAGACGTCTCCGCAGATCCCGCCCGAGACAGCCTTCCTCATACGCCTCCGCAGATCCCGCCCGAGACAGCCTTCCTCAGAAGCCTCTGCAGATCCCGCCCGACACAGCCTTCCTCAGACGCTTCGCAGATCCCGCCCGAGACAGCCTTCCTCAGACGCCTCCGCAGATCCCGCCCGAGACAGCCTTCCTCCTGCGCCTCCGCAGATCCCGCCCGAGACAGTCTTCCTCAGACGCCTCCGCAGATCCCGCCCAAAACAAACTTCCTCAGACGCCTCCGCAGATCCCGCCCGAGACAGCCTTCCTCAGGCGCCTCCGCAGATCCCGCCAGAGACAGCCTTCCTCAGACGCCTCCGCAGATCCCGCCCAATACAGCCTTCCTCAGAAGCCTCCGCAGATCCCGTGCGAGACAGCCTTCCTCAGACGCCTCTGCAGATCCGGCCCAAGACAGCCTTCCTCAGACGCCTCCGCAGATCCCGTCCGAGACAGCCTTCCTCAGGCACCTCCGCAGATACCGTCCGAGACAGCCTTCCTCAGACGCCTCCGCAGATCCCGCCCGAGACAGCCTTCCTCAGACGCCTCCGCAGATCCCGCCCGAGACAGCCTTCCTCAGGCGCCTCCGCAGATCCCGCCCGAGACCGAGACAGCCTTCCTCAGACGCCTCCGCAGATCCCGCCCGAGACCGAGACAGCCTTCCTCAGACGCCTCCGCAGATCCCGCCCGAGACCGAGACAGCCTTCCTCAGACGCCTCCGCAGATCTCGCCCGACACAGCCTTCCTCAGACGCCTCCGCAGATCCCGCCCGAGACAGCCTTCCTCAGACGCCTCCGCAGATCCCGCCCGAGACAGCCTTCCTCAGACGCCTCCGCATATCCCGCCCGAGACAGCCTTCCTCAGGCACCTCCGCAGATCCCGCCCGAGACAGCCTTCCTCAGACGCCTCTGCAGATCAGGCCTAAGACAGCCTTCCTCAGACGCCTCCGCAGATTCCATCCGAGACAGCCTTCCTCAGACGCCTCCGTAGATCCCGCCCGAGACCGAGACAGCCTTCCTCAGACGCCTCCGCAGATCCCGCCCGAGACCGAGACAGCCTTCCTCAGACGCCTCCGCAGATCTCGCCCGACACAGCCTTCCTCAGACGCCTCCGCAGATCCCGCCCGAGACAGCCTTCCTCAGACGCCTCCGCAGATTCCATCCGAGACAGCCTTCCTCAGACGCCTCCGTAGATCCCGCCCAATACAAACTGCCTCAGACGCCTCCGCAGATTCCGCCCGAGACAGCCTTCCTCAGACGCCTCCGCAGATCCCGCCCGAGACAGCCTTCCTCAGACGCCTCTGCAGATCCCGCCCGAGACAGCCTTCCTCAGACGCCTCCGCAGATCCCGCCCGAGACAGCCTTCCTCCGGCGCCTCCGCAGATCCCGCACGAGACAGCCTTCCTCAGACGCCTCCGCAGATCCCGCCCGAGACAGCCTTTCTCAGAAGCCTCCGCAGATCCCGCCCGAGACAGCCTTCCTCAGACGCTTCACAGATCCCGCCCGAGATAGCCTTCCTCAGACGCCTCCGCAGATCCCGCCCGAGACAGCCTTCCTCAGACGCCTCCGCAGATCCCGCCCGAGACAGCCTTCCTCCGGCGCCTCCGCAGATCCCGCCCGAGACAGCCTTCCTCAGACGCCTCCTCAGATCCCGCCCGAGAGAGCCTTCCTCCGGCGCCTCCGCAGATCCCGCCCGAGACAGCCTTCCTCAGACGCCTCGGCAGATCCCGCCCGAGACAGCCTTCCTCCTGCACCTCCGCAGATCCCGCCCGAGACAGCCTTCCTCAGACGCCTCCGCAGATCCCGCCCAAAACAAACTTCCTCAGACGCCTCCGCAGATCCCGCCCGAGACAGCCTTCCTCAGACGCCTCCGCAGATCCCGCCCGAGACAGCCTTCCTCAGATGCCTCCGCAGATCCCGCCCGATACAGCCTTCCTCAGACGCCTCCGCAGATCCCGTGCGAGACAGCTTTCCTCAGACGCCTCCGCAGATCCGGCCCAAGACAGCCTTCCTCAGACGCCTCCGCAGATCCCGTCCGAGACAGCCTTCCTCAGGCACCTCCGCAGATACCGTCCGAGACAGCCTTCCTCAGACGCCTCCGCAGATCCCGCTCGAGACAGCCTTCCTCAGACGCCTCGGCAGATCCCGACCGAGACAGCCTTCCTCAGACGCCTCGGCAGATCCCGCCCGAGACAGCCTTCCTCAGACGCCTCCGCAGATCCCGCCCGATACAGCCTTCCTCAGACGCCTCCGCAGATCCCGTCCGAGACAGCCTTCCTCAGACGCCTCCGCAGATCCCGCCCGATACAGCCTTCCTCAGACGCCTCCGCAGATCCCGTCCGAGACAGCCTTCCTCAGATGCCTCCGCAGATCCGGCCCAAGACAGCCTTCCTCAGACGCCTCCGCAGATCCCGTCCGAGACAGCCTTCCTCAGGCACCTCCGCAGATACCGTCCGAGACAGCCTTCCTCAGACGCCTCCGCAGATCCCGCCCGAGACAGCCTTCCTCAGGCACCTCCGCAGATCCCGCCCGAGACCGAGACAGCCTTTCTCAGACGCCTCCGCAGATACCGCCCGAGGCAGCCTTCATCAGACGCCTCCGCAGATCCCGCCCGAGACAGCCTTCCTCAGACGCCTCCTCAGATCCCGCCCGAGAGAGCCTTCCTCCGGCGCCTCCGCAGATCCCGCCCGAGACAGCCTTCCTCAGACGCCTCCCCAGATCCCGCCCGAGACAGCCTTCCTCCTGCGCCTCCGCAGATCCCGCCCGAGACAGTCTTCCTCAGACGCCTCCGCAGATCCCGCCCGAGACAGCCTTCCTCAGACGCCTCCGCAGATCCCGCCTGAGACAGCCTTCCTCAGACGCCTCCGCAGATCCCGCCCAAAACAAACTTCCTCAGACGCCTCCGCAGATCCCGCCCGAGACAGCCTTCCTCAGGCGCCTCCGCAGATCCCGCCCGAGACAGCCTTCCTCAGACGCCTCCGCAGATCCGGCCTAAGACAGCCTTCCTCAGACGCCTCCGCAGATCCCGTCCGAGACAGCCTTCCTCAGGCAACTCCGCAGATACCGTCCGAGACAGCCTTCCTCAGACACCTCCGCAGATCCCGCCCGAGACAGCCTTCCTCAGGCGCCTCCGCAGATCAAGCTCCAAGACTAAGACAGCCTTCCTCAGACGCCTCCGCAGATACCGCCCGAGACAGCCTTCATCAGACGCCTCCGCAGATCCCGCCCAAGACAGCCTTCCTCAGACGCCTCCGCAGATCCCGCCCGAGACAGCCTTCCTCAGACGCCTCCGCAGATCCCGCCCGAGACAGCCTTCCTCCGACTCCTTCATTAGATGCCGCCCGAGACAGCCTTCCTCCGGCGCCTCCGCAGATCCCGCCCGAGACAGCCTTCCTCCGGCGCCTCCGCAGATCCCGCCCGAGACAGCCTTCCTCAGACGCCTCCTCAGATCCCGCCCGAGAGAGCCTTCCTCCGGCGCCTCCGCAGATCCCGCCCGAGACAGCCTTCCTCAGACGCCTCCGCAGATCCCGGCCGAGACAGCCTTCCTCAGGCACCTCCGCAGATCCCGCCCGAGACCGAGACAGCCTTTCTCAGACGCCTCCGCAGATACCGCCCGAGGCAGCCTTCATCAGACGCCTCCGCAAATCCCGCCCGAGACAGCCTTCCTCAGACGCCTCCTCAGATCCCGCCCGAGAGAGCCTTCCTCCGGCGCCTCCGCAGATCCCGCCCGAGACAGCCTTCCTCAGACGCCTCCCCAGATCCCGCCCGAGACAGCCTTCCTCCTGCGCCTCCGCAGATCCCGCCCGAGACAGTCTTCCTCAGACGCCTCCGCAGATCCCGCCCGAGACAGCCTTCCTCAGACGCCTCCGCAGATCCCGCCTGAGACAGCCTTCCTCAGACGCCTCCGCAGATCCCGCCCAAAACAAACTTCCTCAGACGCCTCCGCAGATCCCGCCCGAGACAGCCTTCCTCAGGCGCCTCCGCAGATCCCGCCCGAGACAGCCTTCCTCAGACGCCTCCGCAGATCCGGCCTAAGACAGCCTTCCTCAGACGCCTCCGCAGATCCCGTCCGAGACAGCCTTCCTCAGGCACCTCCGCAGATACCGTCCGAGACAGCCTTCCTCAGACACCTCCGCAGATCCCGCCCGAGACAGCCTTCCTCAGGCGCCTCCGCAGATCAAGCTCCAAGACTAAGACAGCCTTCCTCAGACGCCTCCGCAGATACCGCCCGAGACAGCCTTCATCAGACGCCTCCGCAGATCCCGCCCAAGACAGCCTTCCTCAGACGCCTCCGCAGATCCCGCCCGAGACAGCCTTCCTCAGACGCCTCCGCAGATCCCGCCCGAGACAGCCTTCCTCAGACGCCTCCGCAGATCCGGCCCAAGACAGCCTTCCTCAGACGCCTCCGCAGATCCCGTCCGAGACAGCCTTCCTCAGGCACCTCCGCAGATACCGTCCGAGACAGCCTTCCTCAGACACCTCCGCAGATCCCGCCCGAGACAGCCTTCCTCAGGCGCCTCCGCAGATCAAGCTCCAAGACTAAGACAGCCTTCCTCAGACGCCTCCGCAGATACCGCCCGAGACAGCCTTCATCAGACGCCTCCGCAGATCCCGCCCAAGACAGCCTTCCTCAGACGCCTCCGCAGATCCCGCCCGAGACAGCCTTCCTCAGACGCCTCCGCAGATCCCGCCCGAGACAGCCTTCCTCCGACTCCTTCATTAGATGCCGCCCGAGACAGCCTTCCTCCGGCGCCTCCGCAGATCCCGCCCGAGACAGCCTTCCTCCGGCGCCTCCGCAGATCCCGCCCGAGACAGCCTTCCTCAGACGCCTCCTCAGATCCCGCCCGAGAGAGCCTTCCTCCGGCGCCTCCGCAGATCCCGCCCGAGACAGCCTTCCTCAGACGCCTCCGCAGATCCCGGCCGAGACAGCCTTCCTCAGACGCCTCCGCAGATCCCGCCCGAGACAGCCTTCCTCAGGCGCCTCCGCAGATCCCGCCCGAGACCGAGACAGCCTTTCTCAGACGCCTCCGCAGATACCGCCCGAGGCAGCCTTCATCAGACGCCTCTCCAGATCCCGCCCGAGACAGCCTTCCTCAGACGCCTCCGCAGATCCCGCCCGATACAGCCTTCCTCAGACGCCTCCGCAGATCCCGTGCGAGACAGCTTTCCTCAGACGCCTCCGCAGATCCGGCCCAAGACAGCCTTCCTCAGACGCCTCCGCAGATCCCGCCCGAGACAGCCTTCCTCAGACGCCTCCGCAGATCCCGCCCGAGACAGCCTTCCTCAGGCGCCTCCGCAGATCCCGCCCGAGACTAAGACAGCCTTCCTCAGACGCCTCTGCAGATACCGCCCGAGACAGCCTTCATCAGACGCCTCCGCAGATCCCGCCCAAGACAGCCTTCCTCAGACGCCTCCGCAGATCCCGCCCGAGACAGCCTTCCTCAGACGCCTCTGCAGATCCCGCCCGAGACAGCCTTCCTCAGACGCCTCCGCAGATCCCGCCCGAGACAGCCTTCCTCCGGCGCCTCCGCAGATCCCGCACGAGACAGCCTTCCTCAGACGCCTCCGCAGATCCCGCCCGAGACAGCCTTTCTCAGAAGCCTCCGCAGATCCCGCCCGAGACAGCCTTCCTCAGACGCTTCACAGATCCCGCCCGAGATAGCCTTCCTCAGACGCCTCCGCAGATCCCGCCCGAGACAGCCTTCCTCAGACGCCTCCGCAGATCCCGCCCGAGACAGCCTTCCTCAGACGCCTCCGCAGATCCCGCCCGAGATAGCCTTCCTCAGACCCCTTCGCAGATCCCGCCCGAGACAGCCTTCCTCAGACGCCTCCGCAGATCCGGCCTAAGACAGCCTTCCTCAGACGCCTCCGCAGATCCCGTCCGAGACAGCCTTCCTCAGGCACCTCCGCAGATACCGTCCGAGACAGCCTTCCTCAGACACCTCCGCAGATCCCGCCCGAGACAGCCTTCCTCAGGCGCCTCCGCAGATCAAGCTCCAAGACTAAGACAGCCTTCCTCAGACGCCTCCGCAGATCCCGTCCGAGACAGCCTTCCTCAGGCACCTCCGCAGATACCGTCCGAGACAGCCTTCCTCAGACACCTCCGCAGATCCCGCCCGAGACAGCCTTCCTCCGGCGCCTCCGCAGATCCCGCACGAGACAGCCTTCCTCAGACGCCTCCGCAGATCCCGCCCGAGACAGCCTTTCTCAGAAGCCTCCGCAGATCCCGCCCGAGACAGCCTTCCTCAGACGCTTCACAGATCCCGCCCGAGATAGCCTTCCTCAGACGCCTCCGCAGATCCCGTCCGAGACAGCCTTCCTCAGGCACATCCGCAGATACCGTCCGAGACAGCCTTCCTCAGACACCTCCGCAGATCCCGCCCGAGACAGCCTTCCTCAGGCGCCTCCGCAGATCAAGCTCCAAGACTAAGACAGCCTTCCTCAGACGCCTCCGCAGATACCGCCCGAGACAGCCTTCATCAGACGCCTCCGCAGATCCCGCCCAAGACAGCCTTCCTCAGACGCCTCCGCAGATCCCGCCCGAGACAGCCTTCCTCAGACGCCTCCGCAGATCCCGCCCGAGACAGCCGTCCTCAGACGCCTCCGCAGATCCCGCCCGAGACAGCCTTCCTCCGACTCCTTCATTAGATGCCGCCCGAGACAGCCTTCCTCCGGCGCCTCCGCAGATCCCGCCCGAGACAGCCTTCCTCCGGCGCCTCCGCAGATCCCGCCCGAGACAGCCTTCCTCAGACGCCTCCTCAGATCCCGCCCGAGAGAGCCTTCCTCCGGCGCCTCCGCAGATCCCGCCCGAGACAGCCTTCCTCAGACGCCTCCGCAGATCCCGGCCGAGACAGCCTTCCTCAGACGCCTCCGCAGATCCCGCCCAAAACAAACTTCCTCAGACGCCTCCGCAGATCCCGCCCGAGACAGCCTTCCTCAGGCGCCTCCGCAGATCCCGCCCGAGAAAGCCTTCCTCAGACGCCTCCGCAGATCCCGCCCGATACAGCCTTCCTCAGACGCCTCCGCAGATCCCGTGCGAGACAGCTTTCCTCAGACGCCTCCGCAGATCCGGCCCAAGACAGCCTTCCTCAGACGCCTCCGCAGATCCCGCCCGAGACAGCCTTCCTCAGACGCCTCCGCAGATCCCGCCCGAGACAGCCTTCCTCAGGCGCCTCCGCAGATCCCGCCCGAGACTAAGACAGCCTTCCTCAGACGCCTCTGCAGATACCGCCCGAGACAGCCTTCATCAGACGCCTCCGCAGATCCCGCCCAAGACAGCCTTCCTCAGACGCCTCCGCAGATCCCGCCCGAGACAGCCTTCCTCAGACGCCTCCGCAGATCCCGCCCGAGACAGCCTTCCTCAGACGCCTCCGCAGATCCCGTGCGAGACAGCTTTCCTCAGACGCCTCCGCAGATCCGGCCCAAGACAGCCTTCCTCAGACGCCTCCGCAGATCCCGCCCGAGACAGCCTTCCTCAGACGCCTCCGCAGATCCCGCCCGAGACAGCCTTCCTCAGGCGCCTCCGCAGATCCCGCCCGAGACTAAGACAGCCTTCCTCAGACGCCTCTGCAGATACCGCCTGAGACAGCCTTCATCAGACGCCTCCGCAGATCCCGCCCAAGACAGCCTTCCTCAGACGCCTCCGCAGATCCCGCCCGAGACAGCCTTCCTCAGACGCCTCTGCAGATCCCGCCCGAGACAGCCTTCCTCAGACGCCTCCGCAGATCCCGCCCGAGACAGCCTTCCTCCGGCGCCTCCGCAGATCCCGCACGAGACAGCCTTCCTCAGACGCCTCCGCAGATCCCGCCCGAGACAGCCTTTCTCAGAAGCCTCCGCAGATCCCGCCCGAGACAGCCTTCCTCAGACGCTTCACAGATCCCGCCCGAGATAGCCTTCCTCAGACGCCTCCGCAGATCCCGCCCGAGACAGCCTTCCTCAGACGCCTCCGCAGATCCCGCCCGAGACAGCCTTCCTCAGACGCCTCCGCAGATCCCGCCCGAGACAGCCTTCCTCAGACCCCTTCGCAGATCCCGCCTGAGACAGCCTTCCTCAGACGCCTCCGCAGATCCGGCCTAAGACAGCCTTCCTCAGACGCCTCCGCAGATACCGTCCGAGACAGCCTTCCTCAGACACCTCCGCAGATCCCGCCCGAGACAGCCTTCCTCAGGCGCCTCCGCAGATCAAGCTCCAAGACTAAGACAGCCTTCCTCAGACGCCTCCGCAGATACAGCCCGAGACAGCCTTCATCAGACGCCTCCGCAGATCCCGCCCGAGACCGAGGCAGCCTTTCTCAGACGCCTTCGCAGATCCCGCCCGAGACAGCTTTCCTCAGACGCCTCCGCAGAACCCGCCCGAGACAGCCTTCCTCAGACGCTTCGCAGATCCCGCCCGAGACAGCCTTCCTCAGACGCCTCCCCAGATCCCGCCCGAGACAGCCTTCCTCCTGCGCCTCCGCAGATCCCGCCCGAGACAGTCTTCCTCAGACGCCTCCGCAGATCCCGCCCGAGACAGCCTTCCTCAGACGCCTCCGCAGATCCCGTCCGAGACAGCCTTCCTAAGAAGCCTCTGCAGATCCTGCCCGACACAGCCTTCCTCAGACGCTTCGCAGATCCCGCCCGAGACAGCCTTCCTCAGACGCCTCCCCAGATCCCGCCCGAGACAGCTTTCCTCAGACGCCTCTGCAGATCCCGCCCGATACAGCCTTCCTCAGACGCCTCCGCAGATCCCGTGCGAGACAGCCTTCCTCAGACGCCTCTGCAGATCCGGCCCAAGACAGCCTTCCTCAGATGCCTCCGCAGATCCCGCCCAAAACAAACTTCCTCAGACGCCTCCGCAGATCCCGCCCGAGACAGCCTTCCTCAGGCGCCTCCGCAGATCCCGCCCGAGACAGCCTTCCTCAGACGCCTCTGCAGATCCTGCCCGATACAGCCTTCCTCAGACGCCTCCGCAGATCCCGTGCGAGACAGCCTTCCTCAGACGCCTCTGCAGATCCGGCCCAAGACAGCCTTCCTCAGATGCCTCCGCAGATCCCGTCCGAGACAGCCTTCCTCAGGCACCTCCGCAGATACCGTCCGAGACAGCCTTCCTCAGACGCCTCCGCAGATCCCGCCCGAGACAGCCTTCCTCAGACGCCTCCGCAGATCCCGCCCGATACAGCCTTCCTCAGACGCCTCCGCAGATCCCGCCCGAGACAGCCTTCCTCAGGCACCTCCGCAGATCCCGCCCGAGACCGAGACAGCCTTCCTCAGACGCCTCCGCAGATCCCGCCCGAGACCGAGACAGCCTTCCTCAGACGCCTCCGCAGATCCCGCCCGAGACCGAGACAGCCTTCCTCAGACGCCTCCGCAGATCTCGCCCGACACAGCCTTCCTCAGACGCCTCCGCAGATCCCGCCCGAGACAGCCTTCCTCAGACGCCTCCGCAGATCCCGCCCGAGACAGCCTTCCTCAGACGCCTCCGCATATCCCGCCCGAGACAGCCTTCCTCAGGCACCTCCGCAGATCCCGCCCGAGACAGCCTTCCTCAGACGCCTCCGCAGATACCGCCCGAGACAGCCTTCATCACACGCCTCCGCAGATCCCGCCCGAGACAGCCTTCCTCAGACGCCTCCGCAGATCCCGCCCGAGACAGCCTTCCTCAGACACCTCCGCAGATCCCGCCCAAAACAAACTGCCTCAGACGCCTCAGCAGATCCCGCCCGAGAAAGCCTTCCTCAGACGCCTCTGCAGATCCGGCCTAAGACAGCCTTCCTCAGACGCCTCCGCAGATTCCATCCGAGACAGCCTTCCTCAGACGCCTCCGTAGATCCCGCCCAATACAAACTGCCTCAGACGCCTCCGCAGATTCCGCCCGAGACAGCCTTCCTCAGACGCCTCCGCAGATCCCGCCCGAGACAGCCTTCCTCAGACACCTCCGCAGATCCCGCCCGAGACAGCCTTCCTCAGACGCCTCCGCAGATCCAGCCCAAGACAGCCTTCCTCAGACGCCTCCGCAGATCCCGTCCGAGACCGCCTTCCTCAGGCACCTCCGCAGATACCGTCCGAGACAGCCTTCCTCAGACGCCTCCGCAGATCCCGCCCGAGACAGCCTTCCTCAGGCGCCTCCGCAGATCCCGCCCGAGACCGAGACAGCCTTTCTCAGACGCCTTCGCAGATACCGCCCGAGGCAGCCTTCATCAGACGCCTTCGCAGATCCCGCCGGAGACAGCCTTCCTCAGACGCCTCCGCAGATCCCGCCCGAGACAGCCTTCCTCAGACGCCTCCGCAGATCCCGTCCGAGACAGCCTTCTTCAGACGCCTCCGCAGATGCCGCCCGAGACAGCCTTCCTCAGACGCCTCCGCAGATCCCGCCCGAGACAGCCTTCCTCAGACGCCTCCGCAGATCCCGCCCGAGACAGCCTTCCTCAGACGCCTCCGCAGATCCAGCCCATGACAGCCTTCCTCAGACGCCTCCGCAGATCCCGTCCGAGACAGCCTTCCTCAGGCACCTCCGCAAATACCGTCCGAGACAGCCTTCCTCAGACGCCTCCGCAGATCCCGCCCGAGACAGCCTTCCTCAGGCGCCTCCGCAGATCCCGCCCGAAACCGAGACAGCCTTTCTCAGACGCCTTCGCAGATACCGCCCGAGGCAGCCTTCATCAGACGCCTTCGCAGATCCCGCCCGAGACAGCCTTCCTCAGACGCCTCCGCAGATCCCGCCCGAGACAGCCTTCCTCAGACGCCTCCGCAGATCCCGTCCGAGACAGCCTTCTTCAGACGCCTCTGCAGATCCGGCCTAAGACAGCCTTCCTCAGACGCCTCCGCAGATTCCATCCGAGACAGCCTTCCTCAGACGCCTCCGTAGATCCCGCCCAATACAAACTGCCTCAGACGCCTCCGCAGATTCCGCCCGAGACAGCCTTCCTCAGACGCCTCTGCAGATCCCGCCCGAGACAGCCTTCCTCAGACGCCTCCGCAGATCCCGCCCGAGACAGCCTTCCTCAGACGCCTCCGCAGATCCAGCCCAAGACAGCCTTCCTCAGACGCCTCCGCAGATCCCGTCCGAGACAGCCTTCCTCAGGCACCTCCGCAGATACCGTCCGAGACAGCCTTCCTCAGACACCTCCGCAGATCCCGCCCGAGACAGCCTTCCTCATGCGCCTCCGCAGATCCCGCCCGAAACCGAGACAGCCTTTCTCAGACGCCTTCGCAGATACCGCCCGAGGCAGCCTTCATCAGACGCCTTCGCAGATCCCGCCCGAGACAGCCTTCCTCAGACGCCTCCGCAGATCCCGCCCGAGACAGCCTTCCTCAGACGCCTCCGCAGATCCCGTCCGAGACAGCCTTCTTCAGACGCCTCCGCAGATGCCGCCCGAGACAGCCTTCCTCAGACGCCTCCGCATATCCCGCCCGAGACAGCCTTCCTCAGGCGCCTCCGCAGATCCCGCCCGAGACAGCCTTCCTCAGACGCCTCCGCAGATACCGCCCGAGACAGCCTTCCTCAGACGCCTCCGCAGATCCCGTCCGAGACAGCCTTCCTCAGGCACCTCCGCAGATACCGTCCGAGACAGCCTTCCTCAGACGCCTCCGCAGATCCCGCCCGAGACAGCCTTCCTCAGACGCCTCCGCAGATCCCGCCCGATACAGCCTTCCTCAGACGCCTCCGCAGATCCCGCCCGAGACAGCCTTCCTCAGGCGCCTCCGCAGATCCCGCCCGAGACCGAGACAGCCTTCCTCAGACGCCTCCGCAGATCCCGCCCGAGACCGAGACAGCCTTCCTCAGACGCCTCCGCAGATCCCGCCCGAGACCGAGACAGCCTTCCTCAGACGCCTCCGCAGATCTCGCCCGACACAGCCTTCCTCAGACGCCTCCGCAGATCCCGCCCGAGACAGCCTTCCTCAGACGCCTCCGCAGATCCCGCCCGAGACAGCCTTCCTCAGACGCCTCCGCAGATACCGCCCGAGACAGCCTTCATCACACGCCTCCGCAGATCCCGCCCGAGACAGCCTTCCTCAGACGCCTCCGCAGATCCCGCCCGAGACAGCCTTCCTCAGACACCTCCGCAGATCCCGCCCAAAACAAACTGCCTCAGACGCCTCAGCAGATCCCGCCCGAGAAAGCCTTCCTCAGACGCCTCTGCAGATCCGGCCTAAGACAGCCTTCCTCAGACGCCTCCGCAGATTCCATCCGAGACAGCCTTCCTCAGACGCCTCCGTAGATCCCGCCCAATACAAACTGCCTCAGACGCCTCCGCAGATTCCGCCCGAGACAGCCTTCCTCAGACGCCTCCGCAGATCCCGCCCGAGACAGCCTTCCTCAGACACCTCCGCAGATCCCGCCCGAGACAGCCTTCCTCAGACGCCTCCGCAGATTCCGTCCGAGACCGCCTTCCTCAGGCACCTCCGCAGATCCCGCCCGAGACAGCCTTCCTCAGACACCTCCGCAGATCCAGCCCAAGACAGCCTTCCTCAGACGCCTCCGCAGATCCCGTCCGAGACCGCCTTCCTCAGGCACCTCCGCAGATACCGTCCGAGACAGCCTTCCTCAGACGCCTCCGCAGATCCCGCCCGAGACAGCCTTCCTCAGGCGCCTCCGCAGATCCCGCCCGAGATCGAGACAGCCTTTCTCAGATGCCTTCGCAGATACCGCCCGAGGCAGCCTTCATCAGACGCCTTCGCAGATCCCGCCCGAGACAGCCTTCCTCAGACGCCTCCGCAGATCCCGTCCGAGACAGCCTTCCTCAGACGCCTCCGCAGATCCCGCCCGAGACAGCCTTCCTCAGACGCCTCCGCAGATCCCGTCCGAGACAGCCTTCTTCAGACGCCTCCGCAGATGCCGCCCGAGACAGCCTTCCTCAGACGCCTCCGCAGATCCCGCCCGAGACAGCCTTCCTCAGACGCCTCCGCAGATCCCGCCCGATACAGCCTTCCTCAGACGCCTCCGCAGATCCAGCCCAAGACAGCCTTCCTCAGACGCCTCCGCAGATCCCGTCCGAGACAGCCTTCCTCAGGCACCTCCGCAGATACCGTCCGAGACAGCCTTCCTCAGACGCCTCCGCAGATTCCGCCCGAGACAGCCTTCCTCAGGCGCCTCCGCAGATCCCGCCCGAAACCGAGACAGCCTTTCTCAGACGCCTTCGCAGATACCGCCCGAGGCAGCCTTCATCAGACGCCTTCGCAGATCCCGCCCGAGACAGCCTTCCTCAGACGCCTCCGCAGATCCCGCCCGAGACAGCCTTCCTCAGACGCCTCCGCAGATCCCGTCCGAGACAGCCTTCTTCAGACGCCTCCGCAGATGCCGCCCGAGACAGCCTTCCTCAGACGCCTCGGCAGATCCCGCCCGAGACAGCCTTCCTCAGACGCCTCTGCAGATCCCGCCTGAGACAGCCTTCCTCAGACGCCTCGGCAGATCCCGCCCGAGACAGCCTTCCTCAGACGCCTCCGCAGATCCCGCCCGATACAGCCTTCCTCAGACGCCTCCGCAGATCCCGTCCGAGACAGCCTTCCTCAGATGCCTCCGCAGATCCCGCCCGAGATAGCCTTCCTCAGGCGCCTCCGCAGATCCCGCCCGAGACCGAGACAGCCTTTCTCAGACGCCTCCGCAGATACCGCCCGAGGCAGCCTTCATCAGACGCCTCCGCAGATCCCGCCCGAGACAGCCTTCCTCAGACGCCTCCTCAGACCCCGCCCGAGAGAGCCTTCCTCCGGCGCCTCCGCAGATCCCGCCCGAGACAGCCTTCCTCAGATGGCTCCGCAGATCCCGCCCAAAACAAACTGCCTCAGACGCCTCCGCAGATCCCGTCCGAGACAGCCTTCCTCAGACGCCTCCGCAGATCTCGCCCGACACAGCCTTCCTCAGACGCCTCCGCAGATCCCACCCGAGTCAGCCTTCCTCAGACGCCTCCGCAGATCCCGCCCGAGACAGCCTTCCTCAGACGCCTCCGCAGATCCCGCCCGAGACAGCCTTCCTCCGGCGCCTCCGCAGATTCCGCCCGAGACAGCCTTCCTCAGACGCCTCCGCAGATCCCGCCCGAGACAGCCTTCCTCATACGCCTCCGCAGATCCCGCCCGAGACAGCCTTCCTCAGAAGCCTCTGCAGATCCCGCCCGACACAGCCTTCCTCAGACGCTTCGCAGATCCCGCCCGAGACAGCCTTCCTCAGACGCCTCCCCAGATCCCGCCCGAGACAGCCTTCCTCCTGCGCCTCCGCAGATCCCGCCCGAGACAGCCTTCCTCAGACGCCTCCCCAGATCCAGCCCGAGACAGCCTTCCTCCTGCGCCTCCGCAGATCCCGCCCGAGACAGCCTTCCTCAGACGCCTCCGCAGATCCCGCCCAAAACAAACTTCCTCAGACGCCTCCGCAAATCCCGCCCGAGACAGCCTTCCTCAGGCGCCTCCGCAGATCCCGCCCGAGACAGCCTTCCTCAGACGCCTCTGCAGATCCCGCCCGATACAGCCTTCCTCAGACGCCTCCGCAGATCCCGTGCGAGACAGCCTTCCTCAGATGCCTCCGCAGATCCCGTCCGAGACAGCCTTCCTCAGGCACCTCCGCAGATACCGTCCGAGACAGCCTTCCTCAGACGCCTCCGCAGATCCCGCCCGAGACAGCCTTCCTCAGACGCCTCCGCAGATCCCGCCCGATACAGCCTTCCTCAGACGCCTCCGCAGATCCCGCCCGAGACAGCCTTCCTCAGGCGCCTCCGCAGATCCCGCCCGAGACCGAGACAGCCTTCCTCAGGCGCCTCCGCAGATCCCGCCCGAGACCGAGACAGCCTTCCTCAGACGCCTCCGCAGATCCCGCCCGAGACTGAGACAGCCTTCCTCAGACGCCTCCGCAGATCTCGCCCGACACAGCCTTCCTCAGACGCCTCCGCAGATCCCGCCCGAGACAGCCTTCCTCAGACGCCTCCGCAGATCCCGCCCGAGACAGCCTTCCTCAGACGCCTCCGCATATCCCGCCCGAGACAGCCTTCCTCAGGCGCCTCCGCAGATCCCGCCCGAGACAGCCTTCCTCAGACGCCTCCGCAGATACCGCCCGAGACAGCCTTTCTCAGACGCCTCC
This sequence comes from Leptodactylus fuscus, assembly GCF_031893055.1. Classification (NCBI taxonomy): domain Eukaryota; kingdom Metazoa; phylum Chordata; class Amphibia; order Anura; family Leptodactylidae; genus Leptodactylus; species Leptodactylus fuscus. The sequence continues at coordinate 81,312,113 of NC_134274.1, read as the reverse complement.
ACAGATCCCGCCCAAAACAAACTGCCTCAGATGCCTCAGCAGATCCTGCCCGAGAAAGCCTTCCTCAGACGCCTCTGCAGATCCGGCCTAAGACAGCCTTCCTCAGACGCCTCCGCAGATTCCATCCGAGACAGCCTTCCTCAGACGCCTCCGCAGATCCCGCCCGAGACAGCCTTCCTCAGACGCCTCCGCAGATCCCGCCCGAGACAGCCTTCCTCAGACGCCTCCGCAGATCCAGCCCAAGACAGCCTTCCTCAGACGCCTCCGCAGATCCTGTCCGAGACAGCCTTCCTCAGGCACCTCCGCAGATACCGTCCGAGACAGCCTTCCTCAGACGCCTCCGCAGATCCCGCCCGAGACAGCCTTCCTCAGGCGCCTCCGCAGATCCCGCCCGAAACCGAGACAGCCTTTCTCAGACGCCTTCGCAGATACCGCCCGAGGCAGCCTTCATCAGACGCCTTCGCAGATCCCGCCCGAGACAGCCTTCCTCAGACGCCTCCGCAGATCCCGCCCGAGACAGCCTTCCTCAGACGCCTCCGCAGATCCCGTCCGAGACAGCCTTCTTCAGACGCCTCCGCAGATGCCGCCCGATACAGCCTTCCTCAGACGCCTCGGCAGATCCGGCCCGAGACAGCCTTCCTCAGACGCCTCTGCAGATCCCGCCTGAGACAGCCTTCCTCAGACGCCTCGGCAGATCCCGCCCGAGACAGCCTTCCTCAGACGCCTCCGCAGATCCCGCCCGATACAGCCTTCCTCAGACGCCTCCGCAGATCCCGTCCGAGACAGCCTTCCTCAGATGCCTCCGCAGATCCCGCCCGAGACAGCCTTCCTCAGGCGCCTCCGCAGATCCCGCCCGAGACCGAGACAGCCTTTCTCAGACGCCTCCGCAGATACCGCCCGAGGCAGCCTTCATCAGACGCCTCCGCAGATCCCGCCCGAGACAGCCTTCCTCAGACGCCTCCTCAGACCCCGCCCGAGAGAGCCTTCCTCCGGCGCCTCCGCAGATCCCGCCCGAGACAGCCTTCCTCAGATGGCTCCGCAGATCCCGCCCAAAACAAACTGCCTCAGACGCCTCCGCAGATCCCGTCCGAGACAGCCTTCCTCAGACGCCTCCGCAGATCTCGCCCGACACAGCCTTCCTCAGACGCCTCCGCAGATCCCACCCGAGTCAGCCTTCCTCAGACGCCTCCGCAGATCCCGCCCGAGACAGCCTTCCTCAGACGCCTCCGCAGATCCCGCCCGAGACAGCCTTCCTCCGGTGCCTCCGCAGATTCCGCCCGAGACAGCCTTCCTCAGACGCCTCCGCAGATCCCGCCCGAGACAGCCTTCCTCATACGCCTCCGCAGATCCCGCCCGAGACAGCCTTCCTCAGAAGCCTCTGCAGATCCCGCCCGACACAGCCTTCCTCAGACGCTTCGCAGATCCCGCCCGAGACAGCCTTCCTCAGACGCCTCCCCAGATCCCGCCCGAGACAGCCTTCCTCCTGCGCCTCCGCAGATCCCGCCCGAGACAGTCTTCCTCAGACGCCTCCGCAGATCCCGCCCGAGACAGCCTTCCTCAGACGCCTCCGCAGATCCCGCCCAAAACAAACTTCCTCAGACGCCTCCGCAAATCCCGCCCGAGACAGCCTTCCTCAGGCGCCTCCGCAGATCCCGCCCGAGACAGCCTTCCTCAGACGCCTCTGCAGATCCCGCCCGATACAGCCTTCCTCAGACGCCTCCGCAGATCCCGTGCGAGACAGCCTTCCTCAGATGCCTCCGCAGATCCCGTCCGAGACAGCCTTCCTCAGGCACCTCCGCAGATACCGTCCGAGACAGCCTTCCTCAGACGCCTCCGCAGATCCCGCCCGAGACAGCCTTCCTCAGACGCCTCCGCAGATCCCGCCCGATACAGCCTTCCTCAGACGCCTCCGCAGATCCCGCCCGAGACAGCCTTCCTCAGGCGCCTCCGCAGATCCCGCCCGAGACCGAGACAGCCTTCCTCAGGCGCCTCCGCAGATCCCGCCCGAGACCGAGACAGCCTTCCTCAGACGCCTCCGCAGATCCCGCCCGAGACCGAGACAGCCTTCCTCAGACGCCTCCGCAGATCTCGCCCGACACAGCCTTCCTCAGACGCCTCCGCAGATCCCGCCCGAGACAGCCTTCCTCAGACGCCTCCGCAGATCCCGCCCGAGACAGCCTTCCTCAGACGCCTCCGCATATCCCGCCCGAGACAGCCTTCCTCAGGCGCCTCCGCAGATCCCGCCCGAGACAGCCTTCCTCAGACGCCTCCGCAGATACCGCCCGAGACAGCCTTCCTCAGACGCCTCCGCAGATCCCGCCCGAGACAGCCTTCCTCAGACGCCTCCACAGATCCCGCCCAAAACAAACTGCCTCAGATGCCTCAGCAGATCCCGCCCGAGAAAGCCTTCCTCAGACGCCTCTGCAGATCCGGCCTAAGACAGCCTTCCTCAGACGCCTCCGCAGATTCCATCCGAGACAGCCTTCCTCAGACGCCTCCGTAGATCCCGCCCAATACAAACTGCCTCAGACGCCTCCGCAGATTCCGCCCGAGACAGCCTTCCTCAGACGCCTCCGCAGATCCCGCCCGAGACAGCCTTCCTCAGACGCCTCCGCAGATCCCGCCCGAGACAGCCTTCCTCAGACGCCTCCGCAGATCCAGCCCAAGACAGCCTTCCTCAGACGCCTCCGCAGATCCCGTCCGAGACAGCCTTCCTCAGGCACCTCCGCAGATACCGTCCGAGACAGCCTTCCTCAGACACCTCCGCAGATCCCGCCCGAGACAGCCTTCCTCATGCGCCTCCGCAGATCCCGCCCGAAACCGAGACAGCCTTTCTCAGACGCCTTCGCAGATACCGCCAGAGGCAGCCTTCATCAGACGCCTTCGCAGATCCCGCCCGAGACAGCCTTCCTCAGACGCCTCCGCAGATCCCGCCCGAGACAGCCTTCCTCAGACGCCTCCGCAGATCCCGTCCGAGACAGCCTTCCTCAGACGCCTCCGCAGATGCCGCCCGAGACAGCCTTCCTCGGACGCCTCCGCAGATCCCGCCCGAGACAGCCTTCCTCAGACGCCTCTGCAGATCCCGCCCGAGACAGCCTTCCTCAGACGCCTCGGCAGATCCCGCCCGAGACAGCCTTCCTCAGACGCCTCCGCAGATCCCGCCCGATACAGCCTTCCTCAGACGCCTCCGCAGATCCCGTCCGAGACAGCCTTCCTCAGATGCCTCCGCAGATCCCGCCCGAGACAGCCTTCCTCAGGCGCCTCCGCAGATCCCGCCCGAGACCGAGACAGCCTTTCTCAGACGCCTCCGCAGATACCGCCCGAGGCAGCCTTCATCAGACGCCTCCGCAGATCCCGCCCGAGACAGCCTTCCTCAGACGCCTCCTCAGATCCCGCCCGAGAGAGCCTTCCTCCGGCGCCTCCGCAGATCCCGCCCGAGACAGCCTTCCTCAGACGCCTCCCCAGATCCCGCCCGAGACAGCCTTCCTCCTGCGCCTCCGCAGATCCCGCCCGAGACAGTCTTCCTCAGACGCCTCCGCAGATCCCGCCCGAGACAGCCTTCCTCAGACGCCTCCTCAGATCCCGCCCGAGACAGCCTTCCTCATATGGCTCCGCAGATCCCGCCCGAGACAGCCTTCCTCAGACGGCTCCGCAGATCCCGCCCAAAACAAACTGCCTCAGGCGCCTCCGCAGATCCCGCCCGAGACAGCCTTCCTCAGACGCCTCCGTAGATCCCGCCCGATACAGCCTTCCTCAGACGCCTCCGCAGATCCCGTGCGAGACAGCCTTCCTCAGACGCCTCTGCAGATCCGGCCCAAGACAGCCTTCCTCAGACGCCTCCGCAGATCCCGTCCGAGACAGCCTTCCTCAGGCACCTCCGCAGATACCGTCCGAGACAGCCTTCCTCAGACGCCTCCGCAGATCCCGCCCGAGACAGCCTTCCTCAGACGCCTCCGCAGATCCCGCCCGATACAGCCTTCCTCAGACGCCTCCGCAGATCCCGCCCGAGACAACCTTCCTCAGGCGCCTCCGCAGATCCCGCCCGAGACCGAGACAGCCTTCCTCAGACGCCTCCGCAGATCCCGCCCGAGACCGAGACAGCCTTCCTCAGACGCCTCCGCAGATCCCGCCCGAGACCGAGACAGCCTTCCTCAGACGCCTCCGCAGATCTCGCCTGACACAGCCTTCCTCAGACGCCTCCGCAGATCCCGCCCGAGACAGCCTTCCTCAGACGCCTCCGCAGATCCCGCCCGAGACAGCCTTCCTCAGACGCCTCCGCATATCCCGCCCGAGACAGCCTTCCTCAGGCGCCTCCGCAGATCCCGCCCGAGACAGCCTTCCTCAGACGCCTCCGCAGATACCGCCCGAGACAGCCTTCATCACACGCCTCCGCAGATCCCGCCCGAGACAGCCTTCCTCAGACGCCTCCGCAGATCCCGCCCGAGACAGCCTTCCTCAGACGCCTCCCCAGATCCCGCCCAAACCAAACTGCCTCAGATGCCTCAGCAGATCCCGCCCGAGAAAGCCTTCCTCAGACGCCTCTGCAGATCCGGCCTAAGACAGCCTTCCTCAGACGCCTCCGCAGATTCCATCTGAGACAGCCTTCCTCAGACGCCTCCGTAGATCCCGCCCAATACAAACTGCCTCAGACGCCTCCGCAGATTCCGCCCGAGACAGCCTTCCTCAGACGCCTCCGCAGATCCCGCCCGAGACAGCCTTCCTCAGACACCTCCGCAGATCCCGCCCGAGACAGCCTTCCTCAGACGCCTCCGCAGATCCAGCCCAAGACAGCCTTCCTCAGACGCCTCCGCAGATCCCGTCCGAGACAGCCTTCCTCAGGCACCTCCGCAGATACCGTCCGAGACAGCCTTCCTCAGACGCCTCCGCAGATCCCGCCCGAGACAGCCTTCCCCAGGCGCCTCCGCAGATCCCGCCCGAGACCGAGACAGCCTTTCTCAGTCGCCTTCGCAGATACCGCCCGAGGCAGCCTTCATCAGACGCCTTCGCAGATCCCGCCCGAGACAGCCTTCCTCAGACGCCTCCGCAGATCCCGCCCGAGACAGCCTTCCTCAGACGCCTCCGCAGATCCCGTCCGAGACAGCTTTCTTCAGACGCCTCCGCAGATGCCGCCCGAGACAGCCTTCCTCAGACGCCTCCGCAGATCCCGCCCGATACAGCCTTCCTCAGACACCTCCGCAGATCCCGTGCGAGACAGCCTTCCTCAGACGCCTCCGCAGATCCGGCCCAAGACAGCCTTCCTCAGACGCCTCCGCAGATCCCGTCGGAGACAGCCTTCCTCAGGCACCTCCGCAGATACCGTCCGAGACAGCCTTCCTCAGACGCCTCCGCAGATCCCGCCCGAGACAGCCTTCCTCAGGCGCCTCCGCAGATCCCGCCCGAGACAGCCTTCCTCAGACGCCTCCGCAGATACTGCCCGAGACAGCCTTCATCACACGCCTCCGCAGATCCCGCCCGAGACAGCCTTCCTCAGACGCCTCCGCAGATCCGGCCCAAGACAGCCTTCCTCAGACGCCTCCGCAGATCCCGTCCGAGACAGCCTTCCTCAGGCACCTCCGCAGATACCGTCCGAGACAGCCTTCCTCAGACGCCTCCGCAGATCCCGCCCGAGACAGCCTTCCTCAGGAGCCTCCGCAGATCCCGCCCGAGACCGAGACAGCCTTTCTCAGACGCCTTCGCAGATACCGCCCGAGGCAGCCTTCATCAGACGCCTTCGCAGATCCCGCCCGAGACAGCCTTCCTCAGACGCCTCCGCAGATCCCGCCCGAGACAGCCTTCCTCAGACGCCTCCGCAGATCCCGTCCGAGACAGCCTTCTTCAGACGCCTCCGCAGATGCCGCCCGAGACAGCCTTCCTCAGACGCCTCCGCAGATCCCGCCCGAGACAGCCTTCCTCAGACGCCTCTGCAGATCCTGCCCGAGACAGCCTTCCTCAGACGCCTCCGCAGATCCCGCCCGAGACAGCCTTCCTCAGACGCCTCCTCAGATCCCGCCCGAGAGAGCCTTCCTCCTGCGCCTCCGCAGATCCCGCCCGAGACAGTCTTCCTCAGACGCCTCCGCAGATCCCGCCCGAGACAGCCTTCCTCAGACGCCTCCGCAGATCCCGCCCGAGACAGCCTTCCTCAGACGCCTCCGCAGATCCCGCCCAAAACAAACTTCCTCAGACGCCTCCGCAGATCCCGCCCGAGACAGCCTTCCTCAGGCGCCTCCGCAGATCCCGCCCGAGACAGCCTTCCTCAGACGCCTCCGCAGATCCCGCCCGATACAGCCTTCCTCAGACACCTCCGCAGATCCCGTGCGAGACAGCCTTCCTCAGACGCCTCCGCAGATCCGGCCCAAGACAGCCTTCCTCAGACGCCTCCGCAGATCCCGTCGGAGACAGCCTTCCTCAGGCACCTCCGCAGATACCGTCCGAGACAGCCTTCCTCAGACGCCTCCGCAGATCCTGCCCGAGACAGCCTTCCTCAGGCGCCTCCGCAGATCCCGCCCGAGACAGCCTTCCTCAGACGCCTCCGCAGATACCGCCCGAGACAGCCTTCATCACACGCCTCCGCAGATCCCGCCCGAGACAGCCTTCCTCAGACGCCTCCGCAGATCCCGCCCGAGACAGCCTTCCTCAGATGCCTCCGCATATCCCGCCCGAGACAGCCTTCCTCAGGCGCCTCCGCAGATCCCGCCCGAGACAGCCTTCCTCAGACGCCTCCGCAGATTCCATCCGAGACAGACTTCCTCAGGCGCCTCCGCAGATCCCGTCCGAGACAGCCTTCCTCAGACGCCTCCGCAGATCCCGCCCGAGACAGCCTTCTTCAGACGCCTCCGCAGATCCCGCCCGAGATAGCCTTCCTCAGACGCCTCCGTAGATACGGCCCAAAACAAACTGCCTCAGACTCCTCCGCAGATCCCGTCCGAGACAGCCTTCCTCAGACGCCTCCGCAGATCTCGCCCGAGACAGCCTTCCTCAGACGCCTCCGCAGATCCCGCCGAGACAGCCTTCCTCAGACGCCTCCGCAGATCCCGCCCGAGACAGCCTTCCTCAGACGCCTCCGTAGATCCCGCCCAATACAAACTGCCTCAGACGCCTCCGCAGATTCCGCCCGAGACAGCCTTCCTCAGACGCCCCCGCAGATCCCGCCCGAGACAGCCTTCCTCAGACACCTCCGCAGATCCTGGCCGAGACAGCCTCCCTCAGACGCCTCCGCAGATCCCGCCCGAGACAGCCTTCCTCAGATGCCTCCGCAGATCCCGCCGAGACAGCCTTCCTCAGACGCCTCCGCAGATCCCGCCCGAGACAGCCTTCCTCAGACGCCTCCGTAGATCCCGCCCAATACAAACTGCCTCAGACGCCTCCGCAGATTCCGCCCGAGACAGCCTTCCTCAGACGCCCCCGCAGATCCCGCCCGAGACAGCCTTCCTCAGACACCTCCGCAGATCCCGGCCGAGACAGCCTCCCTCAGACGCCTCGGCAGATCCTGCCCGAGACACCCTTCCTCAGACGCCTCCGCAGATCCCGCCCGAGACAGCCTTCCTCAGGCGCCTCCGCAGATCCCGCCCGAGACCGAGACAGCCTTTCTCAGACGCCTCCGCAGATACCGCCCGAGGCAGCCTTCATCAGACGCCTCCGCAGATCCCGCCCGAGACAGCCTTCCTCAGACGCCTCCTCAGATCCCGCCCGAGAGAGCCTTCCTCCGGCGCCTCCGCAGATCCCGCTCGAGACAGCCTTCCTCAGACGCCTCCCCAGATCCCGCCCGAGACAGCCTTCCTCCTGCGCCTCCGCAGATCCCGCCCGAGGCAGTCTTCCTCAGACGCCTCCGCAGATCCCGCCCGAGACAGCCTTCCTCAGACGCCTCCGCAAATCCCGCCTGAGACAGCCTTCCTCAGACGCCTCCGCAGATCCCGCCCAAAACAAACTTCCTCAGACGCCTCCGCAGATCCCGCCCGAGACAGCCTTCCTCAGGCGCCTCCGCAGATCCGGCCCAAGACAGCCTTCCTCAGACGCCTCCGCAGATCCCGTCCGAGACAGCCTTCCTCAGGCACCTCCGCAGATACCGTCCGAGACAGCCTTCCTCAGACACCTCCGCAGATCCCGCCCGAGACAGCCTTCCTCAGGCGCCTCCGCAGATCCCGCCCGAGACTAAGACAGCCTTCCTCAGACGCCTCCGCAGATACCGCCCGAGACAGCCTTCATCAGACGCCTCCGCAGATCCCGCCCAAGACAGCCTTCCTCAGACGCCTCCGCAGATCCCGCCCGAGACAGCCTTCCTCAGACGCCTCCGCAGATCCCGCCCGAGACAGCCTTCCTCCGGCGCCTCCGCAGATCCCGCCCGAGACAGCCTTCCTCAGACGCCTCCCCAGATCCCGCCCGAGACAGCCTTCCTCCTGCGCCTCCGCAGATCCCGCCCGAGACAGTCTTCCTCAGACGCCTCCGCAGATCCCGCCCGAGACAGCCTTCCTCAGACGCCTCCGCAGATCCCGCCCGAGACAGCCTTCCTCAGACGCCTCCGCAGATCCCGCCCAAAACAAACTTCCTCAGACGCCTCCGCAGATCCCGTGCGAGACAGCCTTCCTCAGACGCCTCCGCAGATCCGGCCCAAGACAGCCTTCCTCAGACGCCTCCGCAGATCCCGCCCGAGACAGCCTTCCTCAGGCGCCTCCGCAGATCCCGTCCGAGACAGCCTTCCTCAGACGCCTCCGCAGATCCCGCCCGAGACAGCCTTCCTCAGGCGCCTCCGCAGATCCCGCCCGAGACTAAGACAGCCTTCCTCAGACGCCTCTGCAGATACCGCCCGAGACAGCCTTCATCAGACGCCTCCGCAGATCCCGCCCAAGACAGCCTTCCTCAGACGCCTCCGCAGATCCCGCCCGAGACAGCCTTCCTCAGACGCCTCTGCAGATCCCGCTCGAGACAGCCTTCCTCAGACGCCTCCGCAGATGCCGCCCGAGACAGCCTTCCTCCGGCGCCTCCGCAGATCCCGCCCGAGACAGCCTTCCTCCGGCGCCTCCGCAGATCCCGCCCGAGACAGCCTTCCTCAGACGCCTCCGCAGATCCCACCCGAGACAGCCTTCCTCAGAAGCCTCCGCAGATCCCGCCCGAGACAGCCTTCCTCAGACGCTTCGCAGATCCCGCCCGAGATAGCCTTCCTCAGAAGCCTCCGCAGATCCCGCCCGAGACAGCCTTCCTCAGACGCCTCCGCAGATCCCGCCCGAGACAGCCTTCCTCAGACCCCTTCGCAGATCCCGCCCGAGACAGCCTTCCTCAGACGCCTCCGCAGATCCCGCCCAAGACAGCCTTCCTCAGATGGCTCCGCAGATCCCGCCCAAAACAAACTGCCTCAGACGCCTCCGCAGATCCCGTCCGAGACAGCCTTCTTCAGGCGCCTCCGCAGATCCCGTCCGAGACAGCCTTCCTCAGACGCCTCCGCAGATCTCGCCCGACACAGCCTTCCTCAGACGCCTCCGCAGATCCCGCCCGAGTCAGCCTTCCTCAGACGCCTCCGCAGATCCCGCCCGAGACAGCCTTCCTCAGACGCCTCCGCAGATCCCGCCCGAGACAGCCTTCCTCCGGCGCCTCCGCAGATTCCGCCCGAGACAGCCTTCCTCAGACGCCTCCGCAGATCCCGCCCGAGACAGCCTTCCTCATACGCCTCCGCAGATCCCGCCCGAGACAGCCTTCCTCAGAAGCCTCTGCAGATCCCGCCCGACACAGCCTTCCTCAGACGCTTCGCAGATCCCGCCCGAGACAGCCTTCCTCAGACGCCTCCGCAGATCCCGCCCGAGACAGCCTTCCTCAGACGCCTCCGCAGATCCTGCCCGAGACAGCCTTCCTCAGACGCCTCCGCAGATCCCGCCCGAGAAAGCCTTCCTTAGACGCCTCTGCAGATCCCGCCCGAGACAGCCTTCCTCAGACGCCTCCGCAGATCCCGTCCGAGACAGCCTTCCTCAGGCACCTCCGCAGATACCGTCCGAGACAGCCTTCCTCAGACGCCTCCGCAGATCCCGCCCGAGACAGCCTTCCTCAGGCGCCTCCGCAGATCCCGCCCGAGACTAAGACAGCCTTCCTCAGACGCCTCTGCAGATACCGCCCGAGACAGCCTTCATCAGACGCCTCCGCAGATCCCGCCCAAGACAGCCTTCCTCAGACGCCTCCGCAGATCCCGCCCGAGACAGCCTTCCTCAGACGCCTCTGCAGATCCCGCTCGAGACAGCCTTCCTCAGACGCCTCCGCAGATGCCGCCCGAGACAGCCTTCCTCCGGCGCCTCCGCAGATCCCGCCCGAGACAGCCTTCCTCCGGCGCCTCCGCAGATCCCGCCCGAGACAGCCTTCCTCAGACGCCTCCGCAGATCCCACCCGAGACAGCCTTCCTCAGAAGCCTCCGCAGATCCCGCCCGAGACAGCCTTCCTCAGACGCTTCGCAGATCCCGCCCGAGATAGCCTTCCTCAGAAGCCTCCGCAGATCCCGCCCGAGACAGCCTTCCTCAGACGCCTCCGCAGATCCCGCCCGAGACAGCCTTCCTCAGACCCCTTCGCAGATCCCGCCCGAGACAGCCTTCCTCAGACGCCTCCGCAGATCCCGCCCAAGACAGCCTTCCTCAGATGGCTCCGCAGATCCCGCCCAAAACAAACTGCCTCAGACGCCTCCGCAGATCCCGTCCGAGACAGCCTTCTTCAGGCGCCTCTGCAGATCCCGTCCGAGACAGCCTTCCTCAGACGCCTCCGCAGATCTCGCCCGACACAGCCTTCCTCAGACGCCTCCGCAGATCCCGCCCGAGTCAGCCTTCCTCAGACGCCTCCGCAGATCCCGCCCGAGACAGCCTTCCTCAGACGCCTCCGCAGATCCCGCCCGAGACAGCCTTCCTCCGGCGCCTCCGCAGATTCCGCCCGAGACAGCCTTCCTCAGACGCCTCCGCAGATCCCGCCCGAGACAGCCTTCCTCATACGCCTCCGCAGATCCCGCCCGAGACAGCCTTCCTCAGAAGCCTCTGCAGATCCCGCCCGACACAGCCTTCCTCAGACGCTTCGCAGATCCCGCCCGAGACAGCCTTCCTCAGACGCCTCCGCAGATCCCGCCCGAGACAGCCTTCCTCAGACGCCTCCGCAGATCCCGCCCGAGACAGCCTTCCTCAGACGCCTCCGCAGATCCCGCCCGAGAAAGCCTTCCTTAGACGCCTCTGCAGATCCCGCCCGAGACAGCCTTCCTCAGGCGCCTCCGCAGATCCCGCCCGAGACAGCCTTCCTCAGGCGCCTCCGCAGATCCCGTCCGAGACAGCCTTCCTCAGACGCCTCCGCAGATCCCGCCCGAGACATTCTTCCTCAGAAGCCTCTGCAGATCCCGCCCGAGACAGCCTTCCTCAGGCACCTCCGCAGATCCCGCCCGAGACAACCTTCCTCAGACGCCTCCGCAGATCCCGCCCGAGACAGCCTTCCTCAGACGCCTCCGCAGATCCCGCCCGAGACAGCCTTCCTCAGACGCCTCCGCAGATCCCGCCCGAGACAGCCTTCCTCAGAAGCCTCTGTAGATCCCGCCCGAGACAGCCTTCCTCAGGCACCTCCCCAGATACCGTCAGAGACAGCCTTCCTCAGACGCCTCCGCAGATCCCGCCCGAGACAGCCTTCCTCAGGCGCCTCCGCAGATCCCGTCCGAGACAGCCTTCCTCAGACGCCTCCGCAGATCCCGCCCGAGACAGCCTTCCTCAGAAGCCTCTGCAGATCCCGCCCGAGACAGCCTTCCTCAGGCACCTCCGCAGATCCCGCCCGAGACAGCCTTCCTCAGGCGCCTCCGCAGATCCCGCCCGAGACAGCCTTCCTCAGACGCCTCCGCAGATCCCGCCCGAGACAGCCTTCCTCAGAAGCCTCTGTAGATCCCGCCCGAGACAGCCTTCCTCAGGCACCTCCGCAGATACCGTCAGAGACAGCCTTCCTCAGACGCTTCCGCAGATCCCGCCCGAGACAGCCTTCCTCAGGCGCCTCCGCAGATCCCGCCCGAGACAGCCTTCCTCCGGCGCCTCCGCAGATCCCGCCCGAGACAGCCTTCCTCAGACGCCTCCGCAGATCCCGCCCGAGACAGCCTTCCTCAGAAGCCTCTGCAGATCCCGCCCGAGACAGCCTTCCTCAGGCACCTCCGCAGATACCGTCCGAGACAGCCTTCCTCAGACGCCTCCGCAGATCCCGCCCGAGACAGCCTTCCTCAGACGCCTCTGCAGATCCCGCCCGAGACAGCCTTCCTCAGAAGCCTCTGCAGATCCCGCCCGAGACAGCCTTCCTCAGGCACCTCCGCAGATACCGTCCGAGACAGCCTTCCTCAGACGCCTCCGCAGATCCCGCCCGAGACAGCCTTCCTCAGACGCCTCTGCAGATCCCGCCCGAGACAGCCTTCCTCAGACGCCTCTGCAGATCCCGCCATACATTATTACAAGTTACAATTTTCCTTTTCGTTACAGTTTTGTATATTAATATATGTAAGAATGATTATATTACAGAAATGTGTTGTATACACTACTATAATGGTTATATTATATATATGTGTAATATATTCTACTGTACAATGTATATTATTTACATGTGTTATTTACACCACTATACTGATTATATCTGGAAACACACGTGTCTATGATGTTGCACGGTTGTAACAATTACTTCCATGGTTGTCATAGCAAGCAGTCAGAACACTGCTTTATCTAAAAGCTTGCAATAAAAAAGTGACCCTGGATTCTGATTGCTATAATATAGGCACATTCTGTTACACCAGAGTTTATACTTGTCATATGTTTTAGAAAATGTTATACTTAGTTGCAAAATTGTTGGTGATGTTACATCTGAAGCTATAAACATGGATACCTGAAGATCCCGTAAGGGTCTGTTCACACGGCGGAAAATGAGGCAATTCCTCTTCATTTTCTGCCGTCTGCATTGTCGCTGCGGTCTAGCCATGGCAGAATCCCAATGCAGTTCATCAGCATTGCGTTGCGGCATTCTGCTGCTGATTAGGCCTGGATGAATGGGCCAGCAGAGTCTGGAGATGGGGAGACCACAGGGGGAAGAATCCAGGGCAAGATTCAGCAGGACGCTTCTTTTTTCCACGTCCTACTATGATCTCTACCTCCCATTGAAAACAACTGGAGAAATCTGCTCTGGATTTTGGGATGAAATCCGCCCCTAAATCAGCAGCAAATTTCACCATGTGAACCGACCCTTAGACAGTGGTGAACCTAGCCTCACTGCTGCCTGAGGCGGACGATCAAACAACCCCCCCCCCCCTTCATATTGAGTTTGGGGCGGGGGGCAGGTGTTGTTCATCTATTGATCGTCCGCCTCAGACAGCGGTGGGGTTGGGGATGGTAGCGGTACATTACAATAAATAGAATGCAGTAATATTATGTGCAGTAATAATCACAGGAGACGTCTTCCCTCCTCTCCCGTCTCTTCCCTTTGGACCGCCATGACCATTTCTTCTGGCTATGACTTGACTCTGTAAAGTTTAAAATACAGACATCTTTGACTCCTCACTTCTCCATGCAATCCAACCCCATATATATATATATATATATATATATATATATATATATATATATATATATATATATATATATATATATATATATATATCCCACTTAGCTACATCCCTTTACCTAATTCACATCATTTCGGTTACTTACCTTGCTTTCCTAAGTATATCTTGGGGTATCTTGGCTAGACCTGTATGTAGATGTGGATGGATGACAGGAGCTGCAGCTGAAGTGGGCGCATCTCTGTGTGGACAGGACAAGAATGCAGCAGGTGCGCTGTGTGTGCGGAATACAGAATGTGGCATTATGACATCACATCAGGAGCTAATAGTTAGTAGCTGAGCTCTGATTGGTCACTGGGCAACATATTTCTTAGCTTAGCTCTGATTGGTCACTATGCAGCAATGGCAATATTACTGTTTTGGCACATCCAGACATGTAACATGCAGATTTTCTGCCAGGCACAATCACAATCTCGTTTTATTGAAGAAGGTATAACAAGTGAAACAATACAATCAGGAGAACGCATATACAGAGCAAAAATAAGGAAACAAAAAAAGGTATCAAACAAATAAACAGAAAAATAAACAGAGATCCGCCACAGCGCCATCCCAACCCGCGCCCAGCCATATCGCACAACAGAAGCAAGATAGGAGCCAAAACACCTCGGCGTCAGTGTTCATACAGGGACCCACTGTTTTAATAAGGGGAGTACAGCATCACTCAGCAAGTCCCCACTCAGGACTCAAAGGCACCCAGAGCCGAGCGCATCAAAGGGGCGGAGTACTGAGTAACAGGAGAATCACACCACACTCCCCAAACCTTGATGAATTTCTGGGGGCAGCCCCTACCTTTGTATATGATCTGGTTGAATGGGAGGATCAAATTCACCAACTTCCGCCATTGAGACACAGACGGAGATCGTGAGGCCATCCACCGCAAGGCAATGACCTTTCTGGCATAAAACAGACATTCCCTAAGAAAAATTCAGGTGTGGTGCTGCCACAGCTCCTCGTCCAGTACACCAAACAAACAAACTTCAGGAGAAAACGGGACAGGGCAATCTAGGACCTCTGTCAGGAGGCTACCACCCCCCGCCAGAAGTCGTATATGGTCGAGCAACTCCACATCATGTGCCAAAAGTCTGCCCGAGGATGTGGGCATCTATGGCATCCGGGGCTCGGCAGCTGACCCATCTTGTAAAGACGGGCCGGGTTCAAGTAGCATTGATGTAGAATGAATATTTGAATCAGCTTGTTATTGGCCGAGGGTGAAATGTACAAGGGGGATTCTAAAATATCCTGGAACGTCTCATCCGTCAGCTCGGGAATATTGGTGCGCCAACGTGTCAGTGCCGGGGCCTCAGATGTGGACACTTTTGCATGGATGAGATGATCATAGAGGGCCGAAATGAGGCCTCCTGGACCCTGAGAGTGCAGCACACCAATCAGCGGATATTCGGAGATAGCACTCGGCTGGGTGGGGAATAAAGAGAAGAGGGCATGACGTATCTGGAGGAACCGAAAGAACTGGTGGCGGGGGATCTCACGGGATGCAGTTAGAGAGTCAAACGGGACAAAGATTCCCTGCACGTATAAGTCTGACAGGGAGGTCACACCATAACGGGCCCAAGATCAAGCATCAGGCAACGCATACAGGTCAGGAAGACTAGGATTATCCCACAGGGGGGTCTCCGCAGGGGTTTCAGAATAGGAAGATACTGCCTGAGCTTGTTGCCAGACCCGTGCCGCCAGAGTGTGGAGGGGTAAAAGCTTTCCTCTAAACAATTGAGGGCGGGCCAACACCGACCACAGGATACGTAAGTTCAGATGGTGAGCCAGATGCGCCTCAGGACCCCGGAGAGGCTCCGAGGAAAGCCAAGGCCTAAGGAAGCGAAGCTGGCCAGCCAAATAGTAAAGGAACAAGTCAGGGAGGGAGGCACCCCCAAGCTGTTTCGGTCTCTGGAGGGCAGACAATCTTAATTTGGGTCTGGAGTGGCCCCACACAAAGGAGGTCATCAGAGAGTCTAGCTGTTTAAAAAACTGGAGAGGCACAGGCACGGCTGAGTGACTCAAGACATATAAACATTTGGGCAAAACAATCATCTTGATCAAATTGATCCGACCCGCTACAGATAGGGGCAGAGCAGCCCAAGTATGGAACTTAGCTCTAAAGTACGAAAGGAGTGGGAATATATTCAGGTCCAGGAATCCAGGGTCGGACTGGGGTGCCTAGGGCCCACCAGTGGGATTTTTTCCAGGGGCCCACCCTACTGCCATATGAAATATCGCTAATAATAATAATACAAATAATACTTTGTATAGTGGGTTTGCTGGGATTCCTCAGCTCTGCTCCCATTCACTGACATAGGAACTGAGCTGAAATACTCTGGCATGTCCACTATGTAGTGGATGGAGACATCTGCTTTTGGTTCCGTACCCAGTTTATCTCTGATACAGCTCATCATCCCCATCCCCAATCTGATACTGACGGCCTCTCCTGTATGAACAATCTTACAATGTATTTACACACTATGCAGAACACAACACTACAACAAAAGCAGGGTAGAAAAGCCATTGCTATGTAACACAAGTAATATGACTGTAATAACGGCATTGTCTCTTAGGTTCAGAATTCTCATCTAATATAGCGCTGCTCAGTTCCTGCATCAGCGTACAGGGTAATATGCACTAAAGTAGAAAAGACAACTTAAAGAGGACCTTTCATCAGATCGGGCACATGCAGTTCTATATCCTGCTGGAAAGCTGACAGTGCGCTGAAACGCCCCCTCCCTCTGCTCACACAGCTCGTCCATAGACGAGTATTATCAGGAGCGGGAGGGGGGAGTTCCCCCCCGCTCCACAGCACAGTGCGATAGGCGCTGCTGGGCAGAAGGGCGTCCCTGGCTAAGTGTCAGAAACGCCCTTCTGACACTAAAGCGCTACGGTACCGGGACCGATAGCGCTTTACACCGGGCACAGATCGGGAAAGCTGATTGTGCGCTGAATTCAGCTCCGGCTGTCTGGCTCCGTGCGCAAGCCATACCCCCCCCCCCCCCCCCCCCCCCCCCCCCCCCCCCCCCGTAGAGGGCTTTTTAAGGAGAAGCTTCTGCTTTACAGCAGGCAGGTGCAGGCAGGAAGGGACGAGACTAAAGTCTACATAAACGTGATGATCAGAGAGGTAAGGAGAAACTCCAGAGCAATTACTCACAGTCAGTATAGTATACAGCAGACCTAGGAAAGTCCACAAGCCCCTGGTGATGACAGTCAGCAGCAGCAGTAGCAGCAGTAGGATCAGGGCATATGTCAGTCACTGCAGCCAGACAGCACTGGAGCCAGGATCACCAGCCCCATGCAGAACAGCAGCAGGCAGATTGCAGGCCAGGGTGGCAGCAGGGAGGGGGTGCCACTCAGGGAGCCATGTACATAGTGTTAATATTAATATTACTATTAATAATGCTCCAGGTGTTTTCTATTTAAACAAAAGGTAAAAAAAAAAATTGGGGTTCCAATACTCAGGACTCCGAGTATAAGAAGTCTGAATGAACCGTGGTACCTGTGTAAGCGCTATGACCGCTCCTCTGTTTATGTAGTATCATACATTTTATAGCGGCCATGTAATGTAACTACAGTCTCGTCCTATACACATCTATGTGACAAAGTGTGGGCCCGGGGCAGCCACCCCCTCTGCTCCCCCGCTAGCTACGCCTCTGGCTATAGTTGTAAAGTAGCCTTTGGTTTCCGTAGGTATAATAGACATGCTGTGATTTCCATAAATGCAACAGTTTTGGAAATCGTGGTGTATCTGCACCATGGATTTTACCGCTAAGTGGGCATGTGGTTCACTAGAATCCCATTCACTTTGACCTTACTGTAAAACACTGCGATTTTTTCTGTGGCGTTTCTGTCCCGTGGGGCCCCGGCCTTAAAGGGGTTTTCTACGGAATAATAATGTTCACTGGTATTGGACAAGTTGTAGAGGAGGTGAAGAAGGTAAAAATACTGACTTGTCCCCGGACCACCGATGTCTGCAGCCCTCTGCTGCTGTCTGTTCAGACACACGTCCACCGCTTCTCTGCTGCAAGTCCTACATTGCACATGATCGGCCTCAGCGGTGGTTGGAAAGGACTCAGTGATGTCATTATTAGAGATGAGCGAACACTATTCAAAACAGCCATTACGAATAGCATGCTCCCATAGAAATGAATGGACGTAGCCATCCCGCGGGGGGGTTAAGTGGCAAAGTCTGCGTGCCGGCCGCTTCCATTCATTTCCATGGGAGCGTGCTATTTGAAACGGCTATTCCGAATAGTGTTCGCTCATCTCTAGTCACTATATATATCACTGGGTCCTTTCCTGCCAACACTGAGGCCAATGATGGCGTCAGCAGTCACGTATGGCACGTGTCTGAACAGACAAGGACAACAGACACCAGAGTACTGGGGACAGGTAAGGCTGGGTTCACACTAGCGCTTGATTCGTGCTTGCTTTCCTTTTTTTTGGGTCCACTTGGGGACCTTAATAAGCGTTTACCCGCGGACCCTGTAGACTATAATGGGGTCCTTCAAGTTTCTGTCTGGTTTTTGCCCAAAAAATACTGCGGAGAGAATAGACCTGTTTGTAGGGATAATACAACCTTAGTGTAACATTCATTTAACTTAAGGAGAACCTCAGATGGTGCATTATGGGAATTTATGCAAATCAAAAGGGCTGAAGGTATATGTATGATAATCTTATTGCTGGAGAAGAGTCACAAGAGAAGCCAAAGACATCAGATAAGTCCTGGCAGTACTTATGAACTTCCAGAGGTGCACCATAGAGACATAACCAGTGGCCCACAGTATAATACACCCTTCTAGTATTTCTCCTTAAAGGGCAGCTTCACCTCCATAAACTACAAGCCACACTGGAAATAATCAGGATCATTTGCTGAACTGACCAACTGAGAAGCAACAAGGCTAATAACAGTCACAGTGTATTTGATCACAGCAGATGTGGAATCGTTGTACACCTCCATTGACCATTCCTTGGGTATGCAAGCGATCAGGTTCTATTTGAGATCAAGTGGCATGGAAGCTGAGCTGATGGATCTTTTTCTTACACTATTAGAGTATGTCCTCAATCACAATTTTTTTGTTTTCAAGGACCGCCTCTTTCTCCAGATCCAAGGAGTGGCTATGGGGGCGGCTTGTGCCCCCTCTTACGCCAATCTCTTCCTTGGATTCTGGGAGAGGGAGGTGGTCGATCATACTTACCAGCATGGGGGACAGGTTTTGTCCTGGATGCATTTTATTGATGATATCATCTTTGTTTGGCAGGGTACCAGACATCACCTGGATGAATTCTTGACGGAAATAAACAATAACACGCTGAACATTAAACTTACCTACAATATCTCTCAGAAGGAAGTTGATTTTTTAGATCTAAAAATTAGTGTAGACGATACAGGAATTCTACATACTACTATCTTCCGTAAGGAAACCAGTGTGAACGCGTTTCTGCATGCTAACTCAGCTCATCCCTATCATGTCATAAGAGCAATACTGACTGGACAATTCCTCAGGGCTAAACGTATCTGTGACTTACCTGACAAATTTGAAGAAGAATCCAACCTTCTGCGACAACGATTTTTGGCTCGGGTCTATCAACCCAGTGATATCGAAAGGGGATATAACCGAGCAGTGGAGGAACCTAGGAGTAATCTCTTCAACTTCAAAAAACGGCCACGAGCAGGAAATCAGATACGGTTTATTACCAACTACAATAACAGGTGGAAAGATCTACGTAATGCTATATCCAGATTTTGGCTGATTCTAAAACAGGACAAGACACTTGAAAAGATCTTGCCATCAGAACCCCTAATGGTGGCTAAACGTAGCAAAACCCTAGGGGATCACCTTGTCCGAAGCCACTACGTCCCTCCACCATCAAGATTTATCTTTTCTAGCAAAGTTCCGAAATGGGGCTCCTCTGAGTGTGGTCACTGTACAGCATGCAAATTTATGATAAGAACAGACTCTTTTCAGGACTCACAAGGATCTCGCCAATATAAGATAGTACACAGTATGAATTGCCGCAGTGAGGGTGTTGTATACCATCTGACGTGCCCCAGCGGACAAATCTATATTGGTATGACCACACGCCAATTACGTGTACGAATATTGGAACATATCCGTGACATCAGGAGGGCTCAGGATCTAAATGATGTATCTTTGCAACTGAACATAAAACCTGTTGCGAAACATTTCCGCGACCACCACATGGGGGATGTCCGCATACAGGTAAGGGCGATTGACAAAGTACATTTGGGTGTACGTGGGGGGGACATTAAGAAGAGGTTGTTACAATTGGAAACAAAGTGGATAACAATGTTGCAAACTGTATCACCTAAGGGATTAAATGATAAGGTGGGCTTTGGATGCTTCCTTTAATATAGGTTATTCATTCTCTGGCTTTTATTGTTTTTGAATGATTTATGTGATGTTTTGTATCGTACCTTTTGGGGAGGGGGGACTTTTATTTGGGGTCTGTTTGGAGCTTATTTTGATGCAGTAGAGTGTACATATTATGTTTTTTCTCATGTAAATAAATAAAACATTCTTTTCAGTGTTTTTGCCATGAGACGGTGTGCTGTTTCATCTAGATGTAATCATACCGTTCACACATAGATTGTATCCTTTGTAATCCATGCTGGCACCTGCTGTCCTTTTTTTGTATGACAGCCTGTAGTTAATTAATTGTGTACATGCCTTCGCTTCCTGGTTCAAGGGTTACAGTTTCCTGTTTTCACTTATTACTATCCTCCATGTTCTCTGGGAGAGACACCCTTGGACTGAGCAGCAGAAGGCATCAGTTTTCGACCACACACTTATCACAAACTACACTTATAAGTAGTTGCCTGTATTCCTGGAGAAGTGCTGCATTACCATCACATGCTGTATGTCCAGTCTTCCAAATAAACAAGCCTGAACTTCACCATTCCTGATGTGCATCATCTCTCTGGACGCTGAGCAACATGGTCCTGTCTGCCCTGCATTGAGGAAGCGAAGGTAGGACCTCTCCCAGCCCCTATCCACCTGCCACATCTTCATTCGCCTCATGTGGGGACAGAACAGTCGAAAACTGCCTTGACGCCCGGCCTCAACCCATCTGCCTGCCCATATATCACAACTCTGCTCTGCTAAGAAACTGTCTGCAGTGTCACCCCAGCCTGTATTGTGTATAGAGACTCTCTGTATGTTATACAACATTGCTTCAGACTGTCGGACTGCAAAACCCCACGATTCTCCAAAACAGCTTGGGAATCTTGTCAGAACACCTTAACTAAGCTGCACTGCGATTTCCAGGCCCCAATTCAAAAGTTCAGTTTCTTAATGAGACAGCGCACCTTAAACCAAAATGGCCGAAAAGGACTCTGCATTGTTTCCCAGTGTCGAAACAGAGCAAATACAGCCCGATACTACTTACCATGAAGAACGGGAAGTAGAGTCAGCACCAGAAACAAGCCAAGACTCACGACCTGTACGCTCTCTCAAGCCAACCGTAAAGGTCCTCGAGAACTACCGTTACATGAAGGATGAGTTCAATGACAACCTGCATGACCTATGGGAACGAGTCACCTCCCTCATGTCAAGCATCCAACGCCACAAAAATGATGCAGCTAGTCTACAGGACACTATAAAATGGCTAGATGTGACCCATGGAAGGTACAAGAGGTTATCCACAAGGTACGCTGCCTTCCTAAAAGACTCTAATATTGACAAAGCCTTATCAGAGCTAAGCAAAGCAGATTCTGTAAACAGAGAAAGGGACGCCGCTGTGCAAGACGCCAAAGATAAAGCAGAGCTCCGTATCACTTATCTGCAAGAAGCCAGATCTAACAGGTCAGGCTCATCCAAGCACTCTTCTCGATCATACAGATCATCGTGCTCGAGAACTTCTGCCCTCAGCGACAGAATTCTAGAGGCTCGTTTAAACGCAGAGCGATCCAAATTAAGACATTCCTACGCAGAAAAGAAAGCAGAGGCAGAAGCCAAGAAAGCAGAGGCAGAGGCAGAAGCCAAGAAAGCAGAGGCAGAAGCCAAGAAAGCAGAGGCAGAAGCCAAAGCAAAGGTCCTTCAAACAGAAATGGAGGAAAAAATTGCATTAGCTGAAGTAACAATACTCGAGCAAGCTTTGAAGCAAAACCTCGACCCAATTTGCCTACCACCACTGGAAGAAGATGATCCAGCTGTTCGTACCAGTGTCTATGTACAGAGACAGATATCTGCAGCACATGCCTTCTCCAGTGACATTCTACCCAACAATGGGGAAACATCCAAGTCAGCCCAACCTACGGTGCCAGTGTTACCCACAGCATCTGCAGAGATCCAAGACCAATGCCATAATGTGTCCCCTCAGGAGCAGCAATCATCACAAGACGACCACAAGACGCATTCCAGCCCATCTCCACAGTTCAAGCTGCAGTCATCTAATTCTCCAGAGGTTAAACCACAGCTCAACCCTGCAGCGACATCATTCTACCCGGGAGTAATTCACCCTTTCACGCCACACAGCTTATACGCCCAAGGAGCACCACAAGCTAACAAGGCAACAAGGAGTGAAGGATCAGACATGTCTGAATTTGCCAGGTTTATGGTGAGCAGAGAGCTGATCGGTACCAGCCTCTCAAAGTTTGATGATTGTGCAGAGAACTACAGAGCCTGGAAGGCTACCTTCAAGGCCGCCATTGCTGACCTCAACCTATCTGCAGAACAGGAGCTCGACCCTATGGTTAAATGGTTGGGTCCTGACTCCTCAAACCGTATCAAAAGTCTTCGGACTGTCTATGTGGGACAAGCGGAATCAGGTCTCGCCGCTGCCTGGCTAAGACTTGAAAGAACCTATGGTAGCGCTGAAGCCATAGAAAGATCCCTATTCAAGAGACTGCAAAATGTTCCAAGGATCAACCTTAAGGAAGCCCACAAGCTTCTGGACTTGAGTGATCTGCTTATGGAGCTGGAACTTGCAAAAAAGGATCCTCGTCTGTCTGGATTGTGCTACCTAGACACCGCCCATGGGGTGAACCCAATCGTCTCAAAGCTGCCACATAGTCTGCAAGAGAAGTAGGCGGTATGCGTCTCCAGGTACAAACGGTCACATGATGTCACCTTTCCTCCATTCATTCAATTCTGCAAGTTCATTGACGAGCAGGCCCAAATGAGGAATGACCCTAGCCTAGACTTCCTGGAGTCTAACACCGCAGCCACAGCAACATCCTCACCAAGGTATGAAAGCGTCACACATAAACGCAAGGACTTGAAGAGCAGTGTAAGTGTCAGAAAGACTAACCTGCCACTACCTGCGGTACCCACTGATAAACAGCACACTGTTTCCTCAAGAGATAAATCTTTCAATCGTGAGTGTCCCATTCACAAAAAACCACACTCGTTGAACAAATGTAGAGGCTTCAGGTCCAAAACTATGCTGGAGCGCAAGAAAATACTCAGTGAACTTGGGGTGTGTTTCAAGTGCTGCGCCTCTTTAGAACACATGGCCAAGGACTGCAAATCTGCCATTAAGTGTGAAGAGTGTCATAGTGACAAACACCCATCAGCTTTGCATCCATCCTCAGCCACCAGCGATCCAGCAGTTGCAGTTACCTCTAGTCCGGCTACAAGCCATGGCGGGGAGCCACAGGCTAACACCAAGTCTACCACAGCGGTCTCATGCTCAGAAGTATGTGGGGAGAGCCAAAGTGATAAATGTTGTGCTAGGATATGCCTAATCAGAGTTTATCCAGAAGGGCAACCAGAGAATGCAGTAAAAATGTATGCCATCATTGACGATCAGAGCAATCGATCCCTAGCTGGACCTAAGTTCTTTGAAGCCTTTGGAATCAAAGGACCGGCGATGCCCTACACTCTGAACACTTGCTCAGGCCGCATAGAAACTAGCGGCAGGAGGGCACAAGGTTTCATCGCTTCTCCCATCAATGGAGGCGTAGAAATACCCCTACCTACGCTAATTGAATGTGATCAAATACCAAACCAAAGGGATGAGATTCCTACCCCAGAAGCTGCGTTCCATCAACCACACCTAAGGCACCTAGTCAACGTTATCCCACCTATGGATACAGACGCTGAAATCCTACTTCTGCTTGGCAGAGACAACTTAAAGATACATAAGGTCCGCCAACAGTGCAATGGTCCTGACTACGCCCCCTACGCACAGAGACTCGACTTAGGGTGGGTAATCATAGGAAATGTGTGCTTGGACCGAACAAGTGTCGATTCCTTTAAGACCTATGTACACCGGGACGGACGAACTACTTCTTGCAAACCATGCCCTCGTCACTATGATGTGAAAGAGAAGCCTCCAGATCCCGTACAACTACCTGATGCCATTCCTTCTCCCTATGCAGACGACTTGGGAAAATCGGTGTTTCATACGACTAAGGATGATAACAAGATAGCCCCATCAATGGAAGACAAGGAATTTGTCAGGATAATGGACAATGAGTTCCTTAAGGACAAGACTAATCACTGGGTTTTTCCCTTACCCTTCCAAGCCACCAGGGTAAGACTCCCGAACAATCGTGAACAAGCCTTGTCCAGATTCAACTCCCTCCAGCGTACACTTAGCAACAAACCGGAGATGAAAGAACACATTATCACCTTTATGAGCAAAATATTCCGGAATAACCATGCGGAGCCAGCGCCTCTCTTAAAGGAAAATGAGGAGTGCTGGTACCTACCCTCATTCGGAGTGTATCACCCACGGAAACCTAAGCAAATTAGAGTTGTCTTTGATTCAAGTGCCAAACATCAAGGCGTATCTCTCAACGATGTCCTCCTCACAGGTCCTAATCTAACAAATAACCTAGTAGGAGTGTTGATGAGGTTCCGGAAAGAGCCCATTGCCATCACCGCTGACATTGAACAGATGTTTCACTGTTTCATAGTCAGAGAGGACCATAGGAATTTCCTCAGGTTCCTGTGGTACAAGGACAATGACCCCAGCAAAGAGATGGTGGAGTATCGCATGAGGGTGCACGTATTCGGAAACAGCCCTTCCCCCGCAGTGGCAACCTATGGTCTGCGGAGAACCGCACAAGAAGGAGAGTCCGAATATGGAATAGACGCCAGAGACTTTGTAGAGAAAGACTTCTATGTAGATGATGGACTAAAATCTCTACCCACAGAAGAAGCGGCGATCGACCAACTCAAGAGGACCCAAGGTATGCTGTACCAAGCTAATCTTAGACTGCACAAAATTGCTTCAAACAGCCCGGCTGTCATGAGAGCCTTTGAGTCGAGTGACTATGCTCCAGTATTCAAGGACATAGACCTGGGATCAGATTGTTCGCCTGTGCAGAGAAGCCTAGGCTTGAGGTGGAACCTGTCAGTCGACACCTTCAGTTTCCAAATCGACTGCGCAGATAAACCATTCACTAAACCTGGTGTCCTGTCAGTGGTGAATAGCTTATACGACCCACTGGGATTCGTAGCACCAATAACCATACAAGGTAAATCTCTTCTGCGACAACTTTCCGAATCAGTCAAAGACTGGGATGCCCCACTTCCCCCTGATAAGGAATCAAAATGGGAAACCTGGAAGCAATCTTTGTGTGCCTTGGATGAAATCCATATACCAAGATGTTACGCCAGAACCTCACTCGCTGCTAGCACTAGAAGGGAACTCCATGTCTTCTCGGATGCATCCATGGAGGCCATTGCAGCAGTTGCCTATCTGAAGGTGACGGGACCCGACAATCAAGATCACGTTGGGTTCGTTTTCGGCACAGCTAAGTTAGCTCCCAAGCCTGAACACACTATTCCCAGGCTTGAGCTCTGTGGGACCGTGCTTGCAGTAGAACTCGCAGACTTTATACAGCACGAGCTGGACGTCAACATAGATAACGTACAATACTAAAGTGACAATAAATTTGTCTTAGGTTACATCTACAACCAAACAAGGCGCTTCTATGTGTATGTCAGTAACCGCATCGAGAGAATAAGGAGATCTTCCAAGCCAGAACAATGGCACTATATCCCATCCGAACTTAATCCAGCTGACCATGCCACTAGACGTATGTCTATAAGTTCCTTCGCTAACTCTTCTTGGCTTTCAGGTCCTAAGTTTCTGTTGGAACAGAAGGGAAGTGAATGCGTCCAGGAAGTCTTCAGCATTCAGGATCCAGATGGTGACCCAGAAGTCCGCTCCGAGGTTAGTGCTTGGACAACGAACACTAAAACAACCTCCAGCCTCGGTTGCCAGCGCTTTGAACGCTTCTCCAATTGGATGAAACTTGCCAAGTCTATAGCAAGGTTAGTCCACATTGCGAGATCTTATAATAACTCACACGGAGACAAAGACTGTCACGGTTGGCATGTTTGCCATAAACCACTCTCTGCCGAGGACATTTCTCACTGTGAGTCCCTTATAATACGTTGCGTCCAGCAGAGCGTATTCAGCACCGAATGGAAATGCCTATACCACAAGCAGCAAATCCCTCTCAAAAGCCTCATTGCCCATTTAAATCCAGTGATGGACAGTTTTGGTTTGCTGAGAGTCGGTGGTCGTTTGAATCAAGCCAAGATCATGGCTTCAGAGCAACATCCTTGCATCATACCCAGTAAACATCATATAACCGATCTATTAATCTGACACTTTCATGAAAAAACCGAACACCAAGGCAGGCAGATTACAGAAGGCAAATTACGGTCTGCAGGATTTTGGATCATAGGTATGAAAAGACGCGTAGCAGGAGCACTACATCGCTGTGTGCAATGTTGCAAAAACAGGGGAAAACAGGTACATCAACAAATGGCTGACCTCCCCCCTGACAGACTGAGTGCCGAACCGCCTTTCACCTACGTTGGCCTAGATGTCTTTGGGCCATGCATGATATCCGCACGCAAAACAGCAAACGTTGGGCCGTCCGTATTATTCACTTGCATGAGTGTACGTGCCGTCCACATAGAGGTAATAGAGTCTATGGACACTTCCAGCCTGATCAACGCTCTCCGGCGTTTTCTAGTGATCAGAGGACCAGTGAAACAGTTAAGGTCCGACCGTGGAAGCAACTTCATTGGTGCTTGTCGAGATCTGGATATCAACATCAAGCCAATTCAGGATCAACTGGCAGAAAGAAGTTGTACCTGGATCTTCAATCCTCTACATAGTTCTCACATGGGAGGTTCCTGGGAAAGGATGATTGGAATCTCACGCAACATCCTAAACTCTATGTTTATGGACGTGAACTCTTCAAGGCTCACCCATGAGACTCTGGTCACTCTCCTGGCTGAAGTTTCGGCCATAATCAACTCAAGACCACTCGTCCCAGTGTCAATGGATCCCGAAATGCCGAAAAATTGCAGCAATTCTTTGCATTTCCAAGTTCATATCCTTGATAAAAACCTTGCTTTTTTGGGGGGCTTGAAAAATTGCAGCAATTCACTGCATTTCCAAGTTCATATACCTGATAAAAAAACTTGCATTTTTTTTTTTTTTGAGGGGGGGGCTGAAAACTTTGCAACAATCCACTGCATTTCAAAGTTCATTTGCCTAATAAAAACCTTGAATTTTGGGGGGGGGGGGGGGGTGAAAAATTGAAGCAATTAACTGCATTTTTAAGTTCATATACCTGATAAAAACCTTGCATTTTTGGGGTGCCTGAAAAATTGAAGCAATTCACTGCATTTCCAAGTTCATATACCTGATAAAAAAAAAAAACTTGCATTTTTTTTTGGGGGGGTGGGGGGCTGAAAAATTGAAGCAATCCACTGCATTTACAAGTTCATATACCTGATAAAAAACCTTGCATTTTTGGGGGGGTCTGAAAAATTGAAGCAATTCACTGCATTGCCAAGTTCCTATACCTGGTAGAAACCTTGAATTTTTTCGGGGGCCTTAAAAATTGAAGCAATTCACTGCAATTGCAAGTTCATATACCTGATAAAAACCTTGCATTTTTTTTTTTTTTTTGGGGGGGGGGGCTTAAAAAATGAAGCAATTCACTGCTTTTCCAATTTTATATAGCTGATAAAAACCTTGCATTTTTTTTTTTTTTTTGGGGGGGGGGGGGCTGAAAAATTGAAGCAATTCACTGCATAGCCAAGTTCATATTCCTGATAAAAACCTTGCATTATTTTTTTTTTTATTTTTTTTTTTTTTTTTGGGGGGGGGGCTTAAAAATTGAAGCATTTCTCTGCATTGCCAAGTTCATATACTTGGTAGAAACCTTGAATTTTGGAAGGGGGGGGGGGGGCTTAAAAATTGAAGCAATTCACTGAATTCACTGCATTTCCAATTTTATATAGCTGATAAAAACCTTGTATTTTTTTTTTTTTGGGGGGGGGGGCTGAAAAATTGAAGCAATCCACTGCATTGCCAGGTTCATTTACCTGATAAAAATCTTGCACTTGGGGGGGGGACTTAAAAATTGAAGCAATTCACTGCATAGCCAAGTTTATTTGCCTGATAAAAAAAAACCTTGAATTTTTTTTATTTTTTTTATTTTATTTTTTTTTTTTGGGGGGGGCTTAAAAATTGAAGCATTTCACTGCATTGCCAAGTTCATATACCTGGTAGAAACCATGAATTTTTTGGGGGGCCTGAAAAATTTAAGCAATCCACTGCATTGCCAAGTTGATATACCTGATAAAAAAAACCTTGCATTTTTGGGGGGCCTTAAAAATTGCAGCAATTCACTGCAATTCCAGGTTCATATACCTGATAAAAATCTTGAATTTGGGAGGGGGGGCTGAAAAATTGAAGCAATTCACTGCATTTTTAATTTCATATACCTGATAAAAACCTTGCATTTTGGGGGGGCCTGAAAAATTGAAGCAAATCAAATCAAATCAAGAAAAACTTTATTGGCACGTCCGAATAGATATTTGGCATTGCCAAAGCTAGTAAAGTGTGTGTGTGGGGGGGGAGTTGGATTCGGGTGGGTGAGTGGTGGGTGTGGAGGGGGGTGGTTTGGGTTATAACAGTCCATGGAGTCTCGTCTTCCTCTTAGTTGGTGACTGCTATATGGGGAGATGGGGTGGGGCGGGGCGGTTGGTTTGGGGTATAACAGTCTGTGGAGTCTCATCTTCCTCTTAGTTGGTGACCGCTATATGGGGAGGTGGGGTGGGGCGGGTGTATTGGGATAAATATAACAGTCCGTGGAGTCTCGTCTTCCTCTTATTTGGTGACAGCTGGACACGTATTGGGCAGCGATCTCCACAGTGGCCTCTTCTTCTCCCAGTAGGATGTAGAGTTTCCTCTTCTCGTCTGCAGATATGAAGTCTGGGATGTGGGCAGAGAGTCTTTGGTAGTAGCCGGCCCTCACAGCTGAGTATTTGGTGCAGTGTAGCAGGAAGTGGGTCTCGTCTTCTAGGACCCCCTGGTCACAGTGCTGGCACAGTCTGTTCTCCCGTGGCTTGTACGTCTGCCTGTATCGTCCCGTCTCTATCTCTAGGTTGTGGACGCTCAGTCTGTACCGGCTCAGGGTCTGTCTGTGTTTGCGGTGGCGTATTCTCTCCAGGTAGGTGGCCATGGTGTAGTCCCTTTGTAGGGATTGGTACACGGTGAGTTTCTTGGAGTTATTTATTTCGTTTCTCCATTCTTCAATGTACCGCTCTCTGTTTGCCTCTGTGGTCGCCTTTATTTTGGCCTTGGTTATCATCTGTTGGTGTTTTTGGTTTGGTGGTTGGCTGTTGTTTGGTTGGTGGGTGTCTGGTTTGCTCAGGTGGCTTAGCCATGCTTGGTGGTGGTAGGAGTCGGGCTTGCTCCCCTGGATGTGTGCCTGGAAAGCTAGCGCCCTCTTCTGTATGGTGAGCCATAGGGGGAGTCTGCCTAGCTCTGCCCTGCAGGCCATGTTGGAGGTGTTGCGATGGACATGGAGCAGGTATTTGCAGAACTCCAGGTGGAAGTTCTCTGTTGGGCTGGAATCCCACTTTGACTGGTCTGGGTAGGTGGCTGGGCCCCAAACCTCGCTGCCATAGAGAAGGATAGGGGAGATGACAGCGTCAAATTTCTTCAGCCAGACCCTCACCGGTGGTTTGAGGTGGTACAGTTGTCTTCTGATGGCGTCGAAGGTTCTGCAGGCTTTTGCTTTCAGGGTTTCAATTGCTGCTTTGAAGCTTCCTGATTTTCTGAGCTCTAGCCCCAGGTAGGTGTAGCTGTTGGTTTTCTCCAGTGTGGAGCCGTTCAGTATGAATTGTGGGGTGGTGGAGGCTTTATTGTGGCCCTTCTTCTGAAATACCATGACTTTAGTCTTCTTCTGGTTGATGGGTAGGGCCCATGTGGTGCTGAATTTTTCCAGCACTGACAGGCTTTCTTGGAGGTCTTTCTCGGTGGGGGCCAGGAGTAGGAGATCGTCGGCGTATAGTAGGAACTTCACCTCCCAGTCGTTCAGGGCGAGGCCTGGGGTTGGTGAGGCCTCCAGGGCTGTAGCCAGTTCATTGATGTAGATGTTGAAGAGCATTGGGCTCAGGCTACAGCCTTGTCTGACCCCTCGGGCCTGTTGGAAGTATGCTGTCCTTTTCCCATTCACCTTCACACTGCACTGGTTTCCGGTGTTCCTGGCTGTTTCCTGCACTGCCTGGGTGCCATACTGAGTCGAACGCCTTCTTAAAGTCTATGAAGCAGGTGAATCTCTTGCCTCTTCTGGTGTTGTGGACGTGCGTCTTGATGAGGCTATGCAGGGTGTAGATATGGTCTGTGGTGCGGTGGTTTGGCATGAACCCTGCTTGGCTCTTGCTGAGGACCCCGTGTTGTGTGAGGAAGGTGAGGATTCTGTTATTGATGATGCTGTTGAACAGTTTCCCCAGCGTGCTGCTGACGCAGATCCCTCTGTAGTTGTTGGGATCATATTGGTCACCATTCTTGTAGATGGGGGTTATGAGGCCTTTGTTCCAGTCTTTGGGGAAGTGTCCAGCATTGAGCACGAGGGTGAATAGCTTTGCCAGTGCCGCGTGTATTGCTGGAGGGCTGTATTTGATCATCTCTGGTAGGATGCCGTCAGGGCCACTGGCCTTTTTTCCTTTCAGCAGGGCAATTCTTTCCTGTATATCTTTTATGGTGATTGGCGAGTCCAGAGGGTTCTGGAAGTCTTTGATGACTTTCTCCATGTCCTTCAGTTTGGTGATTATCTGTTGCTGTTCTGGAGTTAGTTCTTCTTCTGGGATGTTTTTGTAGAGACCTCTGAAGTAGTTGAGCCAGATATTGCCATTTTGGATGTGGAGAGAGTTTTTCTTGGGCTTTGTGCCCATATGGAGCCAGGTCTCCCAGAATGAGCTGTCCTGGAGGGAGTCCTCTAGTTGCTCTATTTTGTTGGAGAGGTACCTCTGTCTCTTCTCTCTGAGGGTGCCTTTGTATTGCTTGCATAGATTGTTGTAGGCTTCCCTCACCTCCTTGTTGTTGGGGTCCCTGTGTTTTTGGTTGGAGGCTGTTCTTAGGGTTTGGCGTAGTGCTCTGCAGTCGCTGTCGAACCATTTGTGGGACTGTTTGTTGGTTTATTTTATTGGTTTGGTTGGTTTCAGGCCTGCTAGTTCTGCTGTGGTCTGTAGGATGTACTTGAGATCCTTCACAGCTCTGGTGACTCCCTGTTGGTCTTGCTGATAGGTGTTTGTATGGAAGTTTGTGAGCAGTGTCTTGATTTCGGGTCGGTTGGTTGCGTTGCTATATTCTATGGCCTGGTGGTTGGCCCATTTGAAATGTCTTGGTAGGTTGTAGAGGCCGGACTGTTGGGGCTCATGTGTGGGTGTTTTGTTCATGGTTCTCATGTATAGTCGGATCTGGTTGTGGTCTGATAGATGGGAGTCAGGGGCGATTGTGAAGTCTTCAATGTCTGACAGGTCTGCGTCTGTAACGGCGTAGTCCACCACGCTGTTGCCCACTTGAGAGTTTAGTGTGAAGCGTCCTATGCAGTCGCCTCTGATACGTCCGTTCATTATGTACAGTCCTAGGCTTCGGAACATGTTCAGCAGTTGTCTCCCGCTCTTGTTGACAATTCTGTCTTGGCTGTTTCTTCTTGTCTGTGTGGGTTCTGGGTGGTGGATCTCACTACCGTGCGTATGTGGGTTGTCGTCAGGGGGCAGGTAGTCTATCTCTGTGCCTGTCCTTGCATTCAGGTCTCCGCATATTAGTACTCTGCATTTGGGTTGGAATTGGGCGGCTTCCCTTTGTAGGACCTCGTAGGTGTTGGGGTCGTGGTAGGGGGACCCAGGTGGGGGCATATATACTGCACAGAGATAGATGCAATCCAATCCACTGCATTTCCAAGTTCATATACCTGATAAAAAAAAACTTGCATTTGTTTTTTTTGGGGGGGCTGAAAAATTTGGAGTAATTCACTGCATTTCCAAGTTCATATACCTGATAAAAAACGTGACAATATTTAGTCTTATTTAGTATCTATCAATTCCCTTACAACAGTGCTAAAAAATAAAAGTAACATTGACAAATACTAAAAATAAATGATAAATAAAGAATACAGGAGCCTGCATAGTGGGAAGAGTGGACCAGCATGCCGCTACGTTAGAAACATGTGATCCCTCTAATACGTCGCTCACAAAAGAATGAAGGTATATCACCACCACCCATTGTGCGCTCCAGTATATACCCACTAACAACGCTCTACACAGTGGGAAGAGTGGACCAGCATGCTGCTACATTAGAAACATGTGATCCCTCTAATACGTCGCTCACAAAAGAATGAAGGTATATCACCACCACCCATTGTGGTATATCACCACCACCTATCGCGCTGTGCTGTGAGAGCCGGGTGGAACGCCCCCTCCCTCCCTGATAATGCTTGTCTATGGACGAGTACTGCAAGCAGATGGAGGGGGGCGTTCCTCCCGGCTCTCACAGCACAGCGCGATTGGCTGTGCTGTGAAGAAGGACGTCTCTGACTGAGTGTCAGAAACTCCCTTCTGACCATAGAAGAGCTACGGTACCGGACCGTAAGCTCTTCACACCGGGCACAGATCGGGAAAGCCAACAGTGCGCTGAACTCAGCGCACTGTCAGCTTTCTGGCAGTATATAAAACTGCCTGTGGGCAAAATGGTGAAAAGTCCGGATTCAACTCGGATCCGGCGTCCCTAGGCTTGTGCGGGCCGCACAAAATTGTTCGGGGGGCCGCATGCGGCCCGCGGGCCGCGAGTTTGAGACCCCTGATCTAAGGGGTCAGACAGCTGCGACCACAGCGGAGACCTGCAGCTTATGGTTGTAGCTCAGCCCCTGACCTGACGCCATGTCGGTGCAGTACATGTACTTCTCCATGCACCCAACCCCTGTATATATATATATATATATATATATATATATATATATATATATATATCTCCCACAGTGGCTCCTGCAGCCTATATTATACCACACAGTGGCACAATAGACTGCAGGGCATAATAGAGGTTACAGGGGCCACAGCAGACCCTTCAAGCTCTATTATGCCCCACAGTTGCCCACCCAACTATTATGCCCCACAGTTGCCCACCCGACTATTATGCCCCACAGTTGCCCAACCGACTATTATGCCCCACAGTCGCTCACTCATGAACTATTATTATTATACTCTTATACTCTTTTCAGACCCCCGAGTATAATAATCGGAGCCCCAGGGGAGGTGAGGAAACATAATAAACTGTGTTACCTCTCTGGGATTGGATGTTTTATCCTAGCAGGCTTTGGGCCTATATGGTAATGTCCCAGATGTCACGTGGTCTGAGATATTACCATATAGGCCCAAAGCCTGTGCTAGCAGTAACAGGCTACTACTACTAGCATAGGCTTCGGGTCTATATGGTACTACTAGCACAGGCTTCGGGCCTATATGGTACTACTAGCACAGGCTTCGGGCCTATATGGTACTACTAGCACAGACTTCGGGCCTATATGGTACTACTAGCACAGGCTTCGGGCCTATATGGTACTACTAGCACAGGCTTCGGGCCTATATGGTACTACTAGCACAGGCTTTGGGCCTATATGGTACTACTAGCACAGACTCCGGGCCTATATGGTACTACTAGCACAGGCTTCGGGCCTATATGGTACTACTAGCAAAGGATTCGGGCATATATGGTACTACTAGCACAGGCTTCGAGCCTATATGGTACTACTAGAACAGGCTTCGGGTCTATATGGTACTACTAGCACAGGCTTCGGGCCTATATGGTAACATCCCAGACCAGTCTCTAAGTATACACATATATCATTATATTTGTAAATAGCCAATCATGTAAGGCACGGGGTTACATGATTGGCTATGTACAAGTCACGGGGTTACATGATTGGCTATGACTTGTACATAGCCAATCATGTAACCCCGTGATTTGTAAATAGCCAATCATGTAACCCCGTGATTTGTAAATAGCCAATCATGTAACCCCGTGATTTGTAAATAGCCAATCATGTAACCCCGTGATTTGTAAATAGCCAATCATGTAACCCCGTGATTTGTAAATAGCCAATCATGTAAGTCACGGAGTTACAGTCCTATGAAAAAGTTTGGGCCCCCCTATTAATTTTAATCATTTTTAGTTCTAAATATTTTGGTGTTTGCAGCAGCCATTTCAGTTTGATATATCTAATAACTGATGGACACAGTAATATTTCAGGATTGAAATGAGGTTTATCGTACTAACAGAAAATGCGCAATATGCATTAAACCAAAATTTGACCGGTGCAAAAGTATGGGCACCTCAACAGAAAAGTGACATTAATATTTAGTACATCCTCCTTTTGCAAAGATAACAGCCTCTAGTCACTTCCTGTAGCTTTTAATCAGTTCCTGGATCCTGGATAAAGGTATTTAGGACCAGTCCTCTTTACAAAACAATTCAAGTTCAGTTAAGTTTGATGGTCACCGAGCATGGGCAGCCCGCTTCAAATGATCTGAAAACAAAGATTGTTCAACATAGTTGTTCATGGGCAGAATACAAAAAGTTGTCTCAGAGATTTAACCTGTCAGTTTCAACTGTGAGGAACATAGTAAGGAAATGGAAGACCACAGGGACAGTTCTTGTTAAGCCCAGAAGTGGCAGGCCAAGAAAAATATCAGAAAGGCAGAGAAGAAGAATAGTGAGAACAGTCAAGGACAATCCACAGACCACCTCCAAAGAGCTGCAGCATCATCTTGCTGCAGATGGTGTCACTGTGCATCGATCAACAATACAGCGCACTTTGCACAAGGAGAAGCTGTATGGGAGATTGATGAGAAAGAAGCTGTTTCTGCAACCACGCCACAAACAGAGTCGCCTGAGGTATGTAAAAGCACATTTGGACAAGCCTGTGGACTGTTGAAACAAAGATTGAGTTGTTTGGTCATACAAAAAGGCGTTATGCATGGCGTCCAAAAAAAAACAGCATTCCAAGAAAAACACTTGCTACCCACTGTAAAATTTGGTGGAGGTTCCATCATGCTTTGGGGCTGTGTGGCCAATGCCGGCACCGGGAATCTTGTTAAAGTTGAGGGCCGCATGAATTCCACTCAGTACCAGCAGATTCTTGAGAATAATGTTCAAGAATCAGTGACAAAGTTGAAGTTACGCCGGGGATGGATATTTCAGCAAGACAATGATCCAAAACACCGCTCCAAATCCTCAGGCATTCATGCAGAGGAACAATTACAATGTTCTGGAATGGCCATCCCAGTCCCCAGACCTGAATATCATTGAACATCTGTGGGATGATTTGAAGCGGGCTGTCCATGCTCGGCAACCATCTAACTTAACTGAACTTGAATTGTTTTGTAAAGAGGAATGGTCCAAAATACCTTTATCCAGGATCCAGGAACTGATTAAAAGCTACAGGAAGCGACTAGAGGCTGTTATCTTTGCAAAAGGAGGATCTACTAAATATTAATGTCACTTTTCTGTTGAGGTGCCCATAATTTTGCACTGGTCAAATTTTGGTTTAAATCATATTGCACATTTTCTGTTAGTACAATAAACCTCATTTCAATCCTGAAATATTACTGTGTCCATCAGTTATTAGATATATAAAACTGAAATGGCTGTTATAAACACCAAAATATTTAGAACTAAAAATGATTAAGATTAATAGGGGTGCCCAAACTTTTTCATAGGACTGTACATGTTTGGCTATGTACAAGTCACAGGGTTACATGATTGGCTATGTTCAAGTCACGAGGTTACATGATTGGCTATGTACAAGTCACGGGGTACATGATTCCATATGCACATTCAGTAATGGCACAGTTACAGATATACATTCTTCCCTTCTTGTTGATGCCGATCTTTGTGTTCTCAGTATTATCGCCATTTCTTCATTCTAGTCCAAGCACCTGTAAAAGAAGGACGATATAAGGTCAGTGGGGTATATATATGTGCCCCCTCCATATACAGTGACAGTCCCATGTACCCAAATATATAATGGCAGACATATACCCCCATACAGTAATATACATGTGCCCCCTCCATATACAGTGACAGACCCATGTACCTATACATATAATGGCAGACATATACCGCCATACAGTAATATACATGTGCCCCCTCCATATACAGTGCCAGTCCCATGTACCCATATATATAATAGCAGACATATACCCTCATACAGTGATATACATGTGCTCCCTCCATATACAGTGACAGATACATGCACCCATATATATAATGGCAGACATATACCCCCATACAGTGATATACATGTGCCCCCTCCATATACAGTGACAGACCAATGTACCCATATATATATATATATATATATATATATATATATATATATATATATATAATGGCAGACATATACCGCCATACAGTGATATACATGTGCCCCCTCCATATACAGTGACAGACCCATGTACCCATATATATAATGGCAGACATATACCCCCATACAGTAATATACATGTGCCCCCTCCATATACAGTGACAGACCCATGTACCCATATATATATAATGGCAGACATATACCCCATACAGTGATATACATGTGCCCCGTCCATATACAGTGACAGACCCAGGTACCCATATATATAATGGCAGACATATCCCCCCATACAGTGATATACATGTGCCCCCTCCATATACAGTGACAGACCCATGTACCCATATATATAATGGCAGACATATACCCCCATACAGTGATATACATGTGCCCCCTCCATATACAGTGACAGACCCATGTACCCATATATATAATGGCAGACATATACCCCCATACAGTGATATACATGTGCCCCCTCCATATACAGTGAAAGACCCATGTACCCATATATATAATGGCAGACATATACCCCCATACAGTGATATACATGTGCCCCCTCCATATACAGTGACAGACCAATGTACCCATATATATAATGGCAGACATATCCCCCCATACAGTGATATACATGTGCCCCCTCCATATACAGTGACAGACCCATGTACCCATATATATATATATATATATATATATATATATATATATATATATATATATATAATGGCAGACATATACCGCCTGTCACGGAACAAAGGTATACGTCTTCCTCCGGATGGTCTTTTGGTTCCTTGGTCCTGTAACTAAGTCCTGGCTCTCTGCAGAGCTGTGCACAGGCCGGCTAACACATACTAACTGCTAGCTATATACTATATACTAAACTGTTACACCTATACCTGGGGGTGGGAAGGGCTGAGCCACAGATCCTTCCCCCCTCACCTATGCCAAGGAGAGCAGACTCCCTGTCTACTATGGACAATGCACCATCCAACATCTTCTTGGAGACACTGATCAGATTATCTCCACCCATTGTCCTCACTGGTCCTCACTAGTTAGAGGTATTTGCATACAATGTGCTAACACACTAGACCCGAATCAGCCAACTACACACTGATGTTTACAACAGGTTAGAGAATACATTCCACATGAAATATATATTACACATTGCCTATAGTATAGACTCTAACCATCCCGTGACAACCCCTCCCCCTCTCAAAACATGTGCATGACACAATTGGCCTACACAGGTAAATTGGGGAATGCACATCAGTCTCTATAGCTCATATGTCCTCCTGCCGGGATAACCCATCCGCGTTCTGGTGTTGGTTCCCTCGGCGGTACTGAATGGTAAAGTTGTAGGGTTGAAGGGCTGGCATCTGTCAGAAAATCCGGTGGATCCATGTTGGCTTCTCCCTGAGCTTGGCTTCGGGTCACTGCTCCCACAAAGTGGCACTGTAGATTTCCAACATCGTTGCCTAACAGAACATCGGCCGGCAGCCCGCTCATCACACCAATTGTGCATCGTTTTGGTCCATAACCATAGTCGAGTTCCACGGTAGCTTTAGGAATACGTCTTTGAGTACCCCCTGCCAACTTGATAGAAATGCCAGGGCCCTCCTCTAGGGCCTCGGGTCGCACAACTCGGGGGTCCGCTACCGTTAGGAAAGCTCCCGAGTCCCGGAATCCAACAACTGTTCGGCCATCCAGTAGGACCTCCTGCAAGTGCTTCGATCAGTTGATCTTTCGTTCTTCCCTGGTAACTCAGGTTTAGTTCCCGGGCCCTTACTTGTAGACTTGCCATAGTCCAGTTCCTGTATTCTGAGGTTGTGGCTCCATTAATCGCTGAGCTGCTGTAGTCCATCTCGCTGTCCGCTGTTGATCCCACCGCTGCCAACCAGTTGTCACGGAACAAAGGTATACGTCTTCCTCCGGATGGTCTTTTGAATCAACACGGACGCAAGAGGTCGGGAGACAACAGCAATTTATTGTAATCCACAAAGTTAGTAGCCGGTGGCGGTCACATCAACCGTAATAACAATAAGTCCACAGAAGTCACAATCCAATGATAACTTTGGTTCCTTGGTCCTGTAACTAAGTCCTGGCTCTCTGCAGAGCTGTGCACAGGCCGGCTAACACATACTAACTGCTAGCTATATACTATATACTAAACTGTTACACCTATACCTGGGGGTGGGAAGGGCTGAGCCACAGATCCTTCCCCCCTCACCTATGCCAAGGAGAGCAGACTCCCTGTCTACTATGGACAATGCACCATCCAACATCTTCTTGGAGACACTGATCAGATTATCTCCACCCATTGTCCTCACTAGTTAGAGGTATTTGCATACAATGTGCTAACACACTAGACCCGAATCAGCCAACTACACACTGATGTTTACAACAGGTTAGAGAATACATTCCACATGAAATATATATTACACATTGCCTATAGTATAGACTCTAACCATCCCGTGACACCGCCATACAGTGATATACATGTGCCCCCTCCATATACAGTGACAGACCCATGTACCCATATATATAATGGCAGACATATACCCCCATACAGTGATATACATGTGCCCACTCCATATACAGTGACAGACCCATGTACCCATATATATAATGGCAGACATATCCCCCCATACAGTGATATACATGTGCCCCCTCCATATACAGTGACAGACCCATGTACCCATATATATAATGGCAGACATATACCGCCATACAGTGATATACATGTGCCCCTCCATATACAGTGACAGACCCATGTACCCATATATATATATATATATATAATGGCAGACATATCCCCCCATACAGGGATATACATGTGCCCCCTCCATATACAGTGACAGACCCATGTACCCATATATATATATAATGGCAGACATATCCCCCCATACAGTGATATACATGTGCCCCCTCCATATACAGTGACAGACCCATGTACCCATATATATAATGGCAGACATATACCCCCATACAGTGATATACATGTGCCCCCTCCATATACAGTGACAGACCCATGTACCCATATATATAATGGCAGACATATACCGCCATACAGTGATATACATGTGCCCCCTCCATATACAGTGACAGTCCCATGTACCCATATATATAATGGCAGACATATACCGCCATACAGTGATATACATGTGCCCCCTCCATATACAGTGACAGACCCATGTACCCATATATATAATGGCAGACATATACCGCCATACAGTGATATACATGTGCCCCCTCCATATACAGTGACAGACCCATGTACCCATATATATAATGGCAGACATATACCCCCATACAGTGATATACATGTGCCCACTCCATATACAGTGACAGACCCATGTACCCATATATATAATGGCAGACATATCCCCCCATACAGTGATATACATGTGCCCCCTCCATATACAGTGACAGACCCATGTACCCATATATATATAATGGCAGACATATCCCCCCATACAGTGATATACATGTGCCCCCTCCATATACAGTGACAGACCCATGTACCCATATATATATAATGGCAGACATATCCCCCCATACAGTGATATACATGTGCCCCCTCCATATACAGTGACAGACCCATGTACCCATATATATATAATGGCAGACATATACCGCCATACAGTGATATACATGTGCCCCCTCCATATACAGTGACAGACCCATGTACCCATATATATAATGGCAGACATATACCCCCACACAGTGATATACATGTGCCCCCTCCATATACAGTGACAGACCCATGTACCCATATATATAATGGCAGACATATACCGCCATACAGTGATATACATGTGCCCCCTCCATATACAGTGACAGACCCATGTACCCATATATATAATGGCAGACATATACCGCCATACAGTGATATATATGTGCCCCCTCCATATACAGTGACAGACCCAGGCTCACATATTGGTAATTGCCCCCATTCCCTCCTTCCTGTTCCCCTTTGTTGCCCAATAAGCAGGACAGTGGCCCTGACCGATCCTCCCCCTCTGAGGACCACTAAGGTCCTGAGGACGGCCTCTCTCGCTCCCCCTAATAATTACCCGCCCGCACCCCACTGTCATGGCTACAGGGGCAGAAGTCATTAGACTGCCCCCAATATAATCCATGGGCCGCTCAACTGAGCCCTGGGTAACCCAGTGAGGGGACAGGTGACCTCTACCCCAGCTCTCACCTGTCTTGCATGGATCCTCCAGACACAAATGGAGACTTCCTGCTCCTCCTAAATCCTGCAGTAACTGTGACGTCCTTCTGGTCAAGGCTCGGCTGTTCCTGGACAGACTTCTCCCTCCTCCTCCCTCCTCACAAGCAGGACACCTCAGTACTGGAGATCTTGATGGAGCGATTGCTTGATCTTGTGGGCTGAAAATGGCCGCCTTACTGGTCCTGGTTTATATGGAATCACTGTGACAAGCCGAGTGATGGAAGTGTGACACTGTGATCTCATGATGTGACCAATCCTGAGATTCTGATGAGCCCCTGCTGTCCTGTACTAGGCCGCAGCCTGAGCTGTAGTAAGCATGACACCGAGCATGAGCCGCCCCACAGCTTGTATAGGAAATAGCCTAATAATAATAATAATAATAATAATAATAATAATAATAATAATACAGGTTATGTCTATAGCGCCAGACACCCACCAACCAAACAACAGCAGACAACCACCAAACCAAAAACACCAACAGATGATAACCAAGGCCGAAATAAAGGCGACCACAGAGGCAAACAGAGAGCGGTACATTGAAGAATGGAGAAACGAAATAAATAACTCCAAGAAACTCACTGTGTACCAATCCCTACAAAGGGACTACACCATGGCCACCTACCTGGAGAGAATACGCCACCCCAAGCACAGACAGACCCTGAGCCGATACAGACTGAGCGCCCACAACCTAGAGATAGAGACGGGGCGATACAGACAGACGTACAAGCCACGGGAGAAGAGACTGTGCCAGCACTGTGACCAGGGGGTCCTAGAAGACGAGACCCACTTCCTGCTACACTGCACCAAATACTCAGCTGTGAGGGCCGTCTACTACCAAAGACTCTCTGCCCACATCCCAGACTTCATATCTGCAGACGAGAAGAGGAAACTCTACATCCTACTGGGAGAAGAAGAGGCCACTGTGGAGATCGCTGCCCAATACGTGTCCAGCTGTCACCAAATAAGAGGAAGACGAGACTCCACGGACTGTTATATTTATCCCAATACACCCGCCCCACCCCCACCCCACCCCACCCTCCCCATATAGCAGTCACCAACGAAGAGGAAGATTAAACTCCATGGACTGTTATACCCCAAACCACCCACCCCACCCCCACCACTCACCCACCCGAGTCCAACCGCCCCCCACACACACTTTACTAGCTTTGGCAATGCCAAATATCTATTCAGACGTGCCAATAAAGCTTTTTTGATTTGATTTGATTTAGCACCAACATATTCCGCAGCGCTGTACAATGTGTCTGCCATTATATATATGGGTACATGGGGCTGTCACTGTATATGGAGGGGGCACATGGATATCACTGTATGGGGGTATATGTCTGCCATTATATATATGGATACATGGGTCTGTCACTGTATATGGAGGGGGCACATGTATATCACTGTATGGCGGTATATGTCTGCCATTATATATATATGGGTACATGGGTTTTTCACTGTATATGGAGGGGGCACATGTATATCTGTTAAATATCTTGTATTTGCCGGTGAGACTTGTGTCCACTGTTAAATATCCGTACCTGGCCTTGAAATTGTGGGATAGACTTATGTCACGTGTTGTAGGCCTTATCCACGATAGGAAGAAGTCAGCTTGTTATAAATCAGTGTAGAGGTTTATTAATATCTTGAAGGAAAACACAGGAACAGGGAAAATGTCCAAATAACACAAATATCAGTCAATTATCAATAGCTTACATCTTCAGAGAAGTTACATCATCTGGATATCTTGTAGTTACAGCTTGGTTCATGCTTGTCATCTGGTCTGGTCATCTGGGATATTCACGACATCTTGTCCAGGATGACAGAGAGGGATGGCAGACAGACCTGCCATAGATTCCCCATGGATTCCCCTCATGGATAACCCTCATGGATGACGACGACGACGTGTGTGTCTGTCACTCATTTATGTTCATGAGAGTGGGTGTTACCTTCCATCTTGTAGCTATGTAAGGAGATTTCTAAAATGGTGTACTCTAACCGCACCCATGTACCCAAAATACAACAGATATGATGTCAGTAGAGTGTTAACCCCATGTCTGCTAGAGAATATTGTAAATATATAATATTTAACATTTCCCCCTTTTGAGAGTGAAATATTTGTTTGAACTCTCAAGATATACCATACGACAATATTCATACAATTAGATTATATCTTCTTTCTTCTTTGCTGGAACTTAATTTTCATTGATTGTTCATGTAACAATAATTTCATCAATTTGCAATACATTTTGACATTAATAAATGTTATGGTATGTTATGGTAAACTGTGATCAAAGAGGAAAACAATTTGATACACTATCTAACCTACACCTGATGAAGGCTCTTCTTTCATCGTCTGGTCTTCTGGTCATCTTCTTCCATCATAATAGAAGGCTTATTACCACAAATGTAGTTCTTGACTTAAAGTCCTTTAGATTTCCTCCGTGTTGTGCAGATATTATAACATTGTCCATTAAAGTTCATATTATGAAGATATTGATATAACAAAGTCCATATGTTATGTTTCACTTTACCAAGACATAGACTGTAGAGGAGTTTTTCCTTTTGTAATTCCCTTGACCACCTGTCACTGTAGAATCATGTGACACTTCTGGAGCAATACTGCAAAAGCAAGGCAAGTGTGAATTCTGACATCATCCC
The DNA here is from genome assembly GCF_031893055.1 of Leptodactylus fuscus. Classification (NCBI taxonomy): domain Eukaryota; kingdom Metazoa; phylum Chordata; class Amphibia; order Anura; family Leptodactylidae; genus Leptodactylus; species Leptodactylus fuscus. The sequence continues at coordinate 81,268,991 of NC_134274.1, read as the reverse complement.
TGCTGCTTGTCAGTAAGGTTCAGTCCTGGAATCTCAGTCTCTTGGATACACAATATCTGTGTTCGGGTTCTATCATTCACAACCCTTTTGCTCACCAAACAACTTGAAGTCTTGAAATAGAGAGGATTCCACCAAACATTGATGAGGACATCTTTATATCTGTCCAATCATCAGCTGGTCAAAGGTTCCAAACTCCAGCAATAATTTTTAAACACAGTCCTTGGCATAAGCTTAAGCATATAGCATCATACCTTCAGATTTTGTCTTTTCCCGCACATCTTCTTCTTGTAACCGTTAAAGTCTTTTTATTAACATTTGATATCAAACTTTCTCATAATCTTGGACTTGATTGAAGATAAGTTTTCTTTCCCTAATAACTAAGCCAAACTAGGCAATTAACTAAACTATAATATCACAGTGTACCATACCATTCATTTATATATCATACTTCTCTTTATATTGTATCAATATTTATATTTGACTTATAAAATATTGATATTCAATACATTTATCAAACTATCTGATAATAGTACTTTGGATACAATAATCTATATAAACATCATATATCAACATATATATATATATATATATATATATATATATATATATATATATATATATATATATCTATATGTATGAATATATATGTGTACTTTACTTGTGATGACAAATTGCAACATAACTCTGAAATATAATATGATTTCATTATTAATTACCATTCTATAGACAATTACAATATTTATTCTTTAGTTAGAACTTTTCACCAATTATACTAAACATATGTTCCTATATGAATGTGTTATCATACTTATCATACATTTTCTAAAGTTTAGTCACTTTATTTACCTTTTTTAATAAGAAATAATTTTATTTTGAACATTACTTTATTAAATATCATTGTGTTCTTTATCTGAGACACAATATTAACCCTTTATTCATAAAACGTATGTGCCTAAAGTTTCCTCTTAACACCTCGTCTCTTCACAGACTCCTGTGACCTTTTTCACCTTTCAGATACCTCCAATACCAAGAATAGAGACAAGACTTAACTCACTTGACTCTGTCTTAACTTAACTGTATATATTCTTGTGTACTGGCTGTATGTGAACACCATATATATGAAATAAGTATATAAAACATAAACATTTCAAAATATGTCACATCCTATAATCAGAAGTTTAAAGAATAAACCAGAGACTATCTCTCTTGATATCCCATATCCTTTGATGATATTATACTTCTCTCTTCATGAAGATGATTAGCTTATCTCATTTGCATATAAGACATATTTTTCCCAATCTTTGTTTTCCCAATGTTTGTTTTCCCAATGTTTGTAGATGTTGATGTGTGTAAGTGTATGCAAGTGTGTGCGTACATGTAAGAATACATAATCAATAATAATACAATAAAACAATACTGGCTATAGCTAACTAGATTCTTCCACCATACCTAATATATTTATTATCCCATGATCCAATTACCCCAATAAACCTTTATTATTTGTCAGGTTTGAACAAATATATTGAAGAGCTATCTGTATCTTCTCAAAAGCTACTTTTTCCTACAGAATGTTCACCTAAAATAACCTTGCTTTGTAGTGCAGCTGTCACCTCTTCTCTCAGCTCATGTGACTTAAACACTTGGTTTTCCTGTAGGTATAAACATATGAGGTTCCTTTCAATGGATTTCACATATATTTGCTAATTTCCCAATTTAATATAGAGGATCATATAAGATAAAAAATAGAAAGAAATAGAAAAAGAAATAGAAAAAGAAAATAGACATCTCTTTGTTGGATATATTTTCCTTTTTTCCTTGTTGGATGCATCCTGATTTTCTTAGGCCTATTTGTGATGTCACAGATCTGTTGTATACACCAGTCGACACATAACACACATAACACTTATACTGATCAGCCCATCAGGGTCACAGGTCACAATGTGTTGCTGTCAATCAACTGACCACATGAACGGACATTGAGTCACAGTAAGAGCTCCATGCCTAGTTGCATGCCTTCATACATAATGGATTATAACTTGAAAATCCTAAAAACATGGACTTTACATGAAACTATTGAAAAACATGCTTAAGGTAAGTTATAACTTCTATCACTTTATCATGCATTGTTATTAGTCACACCATGTTAATTTGTTTACTCATTAATAGTTAGACACTCCATGCATTCTTTTGGCTAGAAGAAAGAATGATGAATGGACATCACTGATTGAACTGCTGCATTTTTCCATATATCTATATCTGAAGAGAAAAATAGATAAACTTTAGCAAAAACCAAATTAATACAATAATGATTTTAACCAATGTACAGTTTAATAACTTTATGGATTCCTAATACTATTTGATTATATTCATATATTGTACATATATTCATATACATGTCATATATTCATATATTGTACATAACATGTTCCTCCTCTCCCTGCTTCCAGAGAGTGGGCTATGACAAAAATCTGTCACCACACATCAGACTCTCCTCCTGTGTGTAAATATATATATTATGATTATGATCCATAGTATTATTCACTATAGCATAATTATGATTATTTATAAACATCAACACATAATCATGTGGATTATACCTGATCATTGGACTTCTCCTCATGTAAATGGGATTTCTCTTTATATAGCCAAATAGTACGTAAGTAAAACTCAGTAGACAGTCATTCCTTCAGAGATACTTTTAAACTCGACCCCTGACCTTCCTGTCAATCACATCCCACAATAACTCCACCAGGTCATGAGAGAATGCCAAGCTTGCCCTCTTCCTAAGAATATGAGGCAGCTCAAATTCCTCCTGGTTACTGGGAAGATCTGACATTTTGGAAACAACTGGTCCCTTCCCAGATACATTCCTTTGCAGATACTCAATAGATTTGGTTGGCTGCAATTCTTTAATTTCAGTTAATAATGGAATTTCAATTTGTGGATTTTCTTTCATGGCATATGGTTTATATGCAACATGTAATTTCCTACGTTTCTCATAGATTTTGTCACTTTGGCCAATTGCTTTCCTCCTACAAATAGGGGACACTACAACCTGATTTGACAGATTTCTTTTAATAGGCTTTGCTTTTTGCTTTGGACATACTCGGTTTGCTTTTGCCATTTGTCTCTCATGTCTTCTGGCCATGTCTAATAAACTAGCAGCTTCAAATAAAGTCTTCTTATCTGAGGCACTGGCAAGGGTGACTGCATCCAAGAATTTGAACTTTTTAACAAAACTTTTCACCATAGATGAAGAGTTCACCTTTGGAATGACAGTTTTGTATGTCCTCTCAAATTTAGACATGAATGCAAAAGTACATTCTTTTCTGCCAATCTTTATCTCATTCAGTATGTCAGGTGTTGGCATGCTGTCACCTCTCGTGCACCAGATTAATTTCTTTAATCTCTCCACATCACTGTCTTTTAACCATTCATTTGGCTCGTTATCATAAGACATTTTTGCAGACAAACGTTCTGTAAAATCAATAGGAAGCCATAATTTAAACAGTTTATTTCTCTGTTCAATATTTAGATCAAATTTCTCTGCATGGCTTTCAAAAATTTCTGAGTTTCTACACACATGGATCTTTACATCATATGTGGGAATGGCTTTACTCAGATTCATCAAATATTCCTGAGATTTTAATTTCAATTCAGTTTCTTGTATCATTTGTTCCTCACCATCTATGGCCATTACTGCCACATGGTGCTCTTTATCAACATGTTGAGATTTCTCATTATCTGTCTGAACAGATTTATGCATACTATTACTTAATTTCTTTTCTGTTACTACGTCATTAAAAATCTTTACCAAAGAAGCAATATTCCTAAATATCCGCTTCTCTTTTGTAGAACAAATTCTATTTTCAATCTTAGAATTTGCCTGCTCACATTGTGTATACAAATCTTGCCATATACTCTCTATACTGTCACTAGACACAATTTTAAACTCAACGTTACACTTTTTAGACAATGACTCTAATTTTTCCATACTTTAAAAGTAAAATCTTTCC